>NW_004444008.1:6067717-6105927 GCF_000243295.1 Trichechus manatus latirostris | reverse complement strand
CTGAGTTCTTTATCTCTTCATTTGATGTTCTAGGGTTTCAGGATTGTTGATTCTCTGTTTGGCTTAGTTTTTCGGATCTTTGCTGTGGAGGGACGGCGTGGTGCTTCTGCCTAGAGTGCCATCTTGCCGGAACCTCCAATTTTATGTTTTTAACCCCATCACATGAACTAATATCTGAACCACCATTTCATGTTCAGTTGACACGGAAGGGTTAGCACAGCAGACGGAGAGCCTCCAGGTTCATGGCGTGTAGGTTCTATGAGGAAGGAAAAGGCTGTGTCTGTAGGATCTAACACAGTGATGACTATGCTTATTGAATAAAGAACTAATAACCTCAAAATTCATTGTCAACCCAGCCTTTACCTTTCCTTCTGCCGAATGAGTGGTTCTGCTTCTTATAGATGTCTAGGTCTCATTTTCTTCCTATATGGTAACATTTAACATGTCTCTTGTGTTTGTTCTGGGGAGGAGTCCAGAAATGTTCCTTATGTTCCATAAGGCATCTATTTTGGCTAAGTATGGGAGCAGATGACTCCAAAGTTCCCGGTCCATGTATTCATGGACAACCCATTTATTGATTTAGCCGAAAATACCCAATAATACAGATTCTTCCTCATTATTCATAGACGTTGGCCCCTAGAATTTTTCTCACCACATTTGCTCCTTCATCTCAGGTGATGCCGGTATGGACTATCCACAGAAGAGTGCTGCTAGAAGTATCCCAGTCAAAAAAAAAAAAAACCCAAACTGAATCAAACCAGTTGCCATCCAGTCAACTCAGGCTCATGGTGACACCAGGTGTGTCAGAGTAGAACTTCACTCCATCAATTTTCAAGGCTATGACCTTTCAGAAACAGATTGTTAATCCTGTCTTCTGAAGTGTGTCTAGGTAGGTTTGAACCACCAACCTTTTGGTTAGTAGCTGAGTGCTTAACCATTTGTGCCACCAAGGACTCTGGTATCCAAGTGTTGTTGTTGTTAGGTGTTATTGTGTCAGTTCCCACTCACAGTGACCCTATGTAAGACAGAATGAAATACTGCCTGGTTCTGTGCCATCCTCACAGTTGCTATGTTTGAGCCCATTGTTGCAGCCACTGTGTCAATCCATCTCATTGAGGGTCTTCCTCTTTTTTGCTGATCCTCTTCTTTACCAAACATGATGTCCTTCTCCAGGGATTGGTCCCTTCTGATAACATGTCCAAAGTAAGTGAGATGAAGGCTTGCCATCCTCGCTTCTAAGGAGGCATTCTGGTTTTACTTCCTCCAAGACATATTTGTTCATTCTTCTGGCAGTCCATGGTATATTCAATATTCTTCACCAACACCACAATTCAAATGCATCAATTTTTCTTCAGTTTTCCTTATTCATTGTCCAGCTTTTGCATGCATATGAGGTGATTGAAAATACCACGGCTTAGGTCAGGTGCACCTTAGTCCTCGAAGTGATATCTTTGCTTTTTAACGCTTTAAAGAGGTCTTTTGCAGCAGATATACCCAGTTTATCATGACAAAGTTCCTACGGACTCAACAGAGCTCGGACACTCTGCTGCCCATTTCACGCCGACTGCCCAGTTATGTGACTAAAGCAAAGCTTTCCTTATTAATTGATGAATCTTTCACAATGAGCATAATCTAAAATCTTTTTAGCTTCAAGATAAGTGTGATCTGGGTTGGAAATGCACTGCAATTAACTATTTTGTTCCTGAATTCATCGGCTGGTCTTGGAACTATTTAGAAATAAATTATTGGGGATAAATCTTTAAATAGTTTGCCTGTAAGATGGTATTCTCTTAATGATGACCCAAAATCACATGGTTTTGTTCTGTTACTAGCTCTGAGCACCATGGATAAGACTTGTTCTGTTAAAGTTCCACTGACCGATTAGAAAATTGAGATGTTGTTCAGTATTTTTCAAGGTCTTTGAAGACTAATTCTGTAATTAGTTTTAATTCTGTCACTTTCTGTGTATAGAAGCCCTTTCGATGTTATAGAAAACACATTCTCTGATTTTCAGACTACTATAAAAGTTCAAAACCAATAAATAATACTCCTATAAAAGTACCCATAAGTTAGAAATAACTATTAAAAAACAATTACATATTTTATAGGTCAAAAAGTAAACATACTGAAATTTTATTAAATTTGAAACTGAACAATAATGGAAATGCTATATATATTAAAACTTTCAAGATAAAGTTTTAAGAAATTACTAAAGAAATATTATTGTCTCAAATCTATGTATTATAAATGAAGAAAGAAAATTACTGAGTTAAACATTCAACTCAAGAACTTAGAAATAAATGGAGTAAAACTGAAGGGAAACAATAAGAAAAACTAGACCATAAACGAAAGAAATAGACAAGAAAGACACTTGGAGAAAGTAAACAACCACCACAGAAAGGTGTGCTTTGAGAAGACTCTTTGGACATTGACTAATCTTAGGCAATACCAACCAAAATAAAGGAAAGGCAAACGTAATAAGTAAAAACTGAGGCTAGAACAGAGCTTAAAAATTTTAAGCTAATACCAAGAAAAATTCTTATGCCTATGATAATTTTTGAAAACAGCAAAAGAAAATTGCCTGAAGAAGAAAACAAAAACCTAAATTGACCCTAAGTTACTTCTCAAAACTACCCAGAAGAAGGCACTGGGTCAGATGATTTGAATGTCAATTTTATGAAACTTTCAGACACCTGATAACTCTTACCATGTACAAACTGTTCCAGAAAACTAAAAGAGGAGGAAACCATCTTAACTCCTTTTATTAGTCTAGTATTGAGCCATTTCGAAATGAGATAAAACAGCTTAGGCAACGAAAACGAGACTTATCTCACTGAAAATCATAGATTTAAAAATCTTAAATAATAAGTTAATAAACAAACTCACTGATGAATAGATATAAAATAATATATAAATATACATCAAGTTTATCCCAGATGGATGGTAAATATTAAAAAAAATCTAGTCATTGTATTAAAAATAATTATTTGTTCTGAAAAAGAAACTAAATTTCAATCAGTATGGAATTGCTAAAGAAATCAAGATGTAGCCGTTTGATGGAGTGTTATGGAAGAGTTACGATGAATAAATTAAATCTGCGAATAACATGGAATTACAAAAAATAAAAGTAACATTGAATGAAAAAAACTTGTTGCAGAAGAAAATATTCAAGATAAAGAGACATTTGTATAAATTTAACATCACACAAGGCCACTGTACTATTCGTGTATATAAACTTATGAAATTAAAAAAAATTAAATGTCAGAAATGACAAATGTAAATTTAAGAAGAGCTGTGATTTTTGCAAATGGGAACAGACAGCAGTTATATAAGCTAGTATGAAATGTATTTTTTTTAAGATCTGAAACAATTATGGTAAATAGTCAACATTTCAACATTTCTTAACAGGGTATTGTGTAAATGGGTGTTTGCTTTCTTTTTCCATATTTAAAATATTTCAACATTAAAACAAGAGAGAGAGAAATATTAAAAGTTCACGTATACTTGGGTTAGCCTTTTTCTCCCTTTGCAATGGGGACAATATTTAGGCAATATTTAGGGCAATATTCCAAATCTTTGGACATGCTGGCTCTTGTCATTGGGGTCTAACAGTGGCAGAAAGTGGCTCAGCAGTGAGTTCAACCAGCCATGTTCATACCTTCTTGAATCCTTCTTCCTGGGCTTGAGTAAAGGAGATGTTCCACATACATGCAGGAGGTGGATGATTTCCTGCCCCTCTGGTCTTAGAGAGAAAAATGACTATTTTGGAGCTGTAGGGTGTATATTCCATGTGTCTTGTAGCCCTTGCTTTCTTCTTCTGCCCTCAAAGGCTACCCTTGTGTCTTGTACCCCTTGCCTTCTTCTTCTGCCCTCAAAGGGTGACCTTAGGAAAGGTCTAGACTAGATGTCTTAGTTACCTAGTGCTGTTGTAACACAAATACCACAAGTGTGCAGTTTTAAAGAACACAAATTTATTTTCTCACAGTCTTGGAGGACAAAAGTCCAAATCAGAGTCTCAGCCATGTCGATTCCTTCCTTGTTGGTAGCCCTGTGATATGGAGACCCTAAAACTATATGAGATGCTTGGCCCGAGTAAGGGAGGCTAAGATGGGGTCCAGGTCTGGAATCAATTTTGTGCAGAAAACCTATGGAACCAGAAAACCGAGATGGTGAATACTTACAGAGTGTAAGGGAAGTTCTATCTGTTATCTGGTATCTAAGGAAACATTTTCTTTGTAACCAACCCAACGAATGCTGTCAGTTTTTTCCTGAGGAGTCTTTATGCAACTTGCACATTTCCAGAAATGAATGTCTGGCAAATCTCCTGTAAACCTCCCTCTTGTAAACCCCACTATAGTCACTAAGCAGTAACTAATCAACAAAGCACATATCACTAAGTGGTAACTAGTCAACAAAAACTCTTTAAACCAATCCCTGTAAAGATCTCGCTTTCCTTATCCCACCTTTGACAATGATGTCAATGAACAACCAATCGGAATTTTTCTTAACTTTACTTCTTTCTGTAATAGTATATTAGAGACTCCAGGACTGTGATTCAACGCATCTGTTAGTCTCTTGTGCCTGGTGCACGCTGAGGTTCCCTCATTCTAATGATTTTCTTTGCCTTGGCTTAATAAAGATCTGCTTTGATTGAATTTCATTCTGTAGTCTTTTTTTCCCTACCACACCTGGCTGTTCCTTGGTTTTGTTTTTTTTTTTGGAAGGGACCCTCACATGGCATCTGTCTTCCCTCTTGTGTATGTCTGTATCTGTGATCTCTTCATATAACTCAGAAGTGATTAGATTTAGGATCCACCCTACACTGGTATGACCTCATCTGATTGGTTGATGGCATTGTATTAGATCACATTATGGAAGGTGATCACATTACACTAGACTATGTTATTGACAGAGTAGTTACAACAGTGGGCTAAAGAATAGCAACCAATGTGAGGATGGTGCAGGACTGGGCAGTGTTTTGTTCTGCTGTACCTAGGGTCACTATCAGTTGGAACTGACTTGACGGCACCTAACAACAACAACATGTTATGGAAGGTGATTTCATTACCTTACACTAGGTTATAAACCCAGGTATCAAGGTTAGGAGATTCCAATGCATATTTAGGAGGTGTACAATTTAATTCATAACATAATATTTTTGCCTCTGCCCTGGTTCACTTTAAAAATGGGAATCCTGACTCCACAACCTGTCACTTGGGTGCTGTCCCTCCTAGAGGCCTGAAGGAAACACAAAGCTGTGAAGTGGTGGTGTGGGATCCTGGAGGCTTGGGGCAGCAGAGTCCTCTTTTTAAGAGCCCCTCTCATGGTGCTTGTAGGGTCGCTATGAGTCAAAATTGACTCAAGAGCAACGGGTTTGATTTTTGGTTTTCTCATGGTGCCTTGCATGTGTCATTGAGTTTTTATGTTTCATTGATGATGACCTGAGTACCCTGACATGGTTATTCTGGTCTTTGACTTGCGTAAGATGAACACACATACGAATGTACAAACACATCCTTGTCCTGTCTTTCAGGGAGACTTTCAGTGAAGATTTCTATTTTTCTAAATCATGAACAAAACTACATAATGGACAAGCTGTCAAAATTATATGGTTGACAAGAGAGAGATTCTTTTTAAAATATAATTAAGGTGCTTCTTTTCAAGGTTTGTTGACAAGTTCCCAGAGACCAAGAAGGAAATAGTCTTGTCAGTAGGAAGTAGGAATCACTTTTCTTCTGAGAAGATGGATCAAAGTATATCCCACACCCTGAATAGAGTAAAATTTTAGCAAGTGACAATAGGAATTAATTAAAACAACACTTTGGACTCAGGCAATTAAGAAGCCATTTATTGATGACTCAGTGTTGTGTGTGGGCAGATATTGATTTTTTTTTTAACCAAGCAATTATGCCATGCTGGTAATGTTAATGTTGTCATCTCAGTTGTTGAGAAGAACATCATTATAATTTCTTTCACTCTTGTCTCTATGTGACTACAGTTTATAATAACATTGACCCCAGTAAAACTTTAAGATGAGTTATAAAAGCTAGTTGCAAAATCAAAAGTTTTTTCTTTCTTCTCATGGAAACAATGATAACAAAATATGGATTAACTTAACACCCAGTGGCTTAGGTTAGGTTCCTAAACAGAGCTCAAAACTGAGATTTGAGTGCTCATAATTTATTGAAGAGTCCTGTTTAAGAAAATCTATAAGTAAAGGAGTGAATAAGGATAAGGAAGGGAAAAGAGTCTGCTAAGTGCGTGGTCATAGGCAAGTCTAACTTTGGCCTGATCAACAAGGGCAAGGATCTGCAGCCTAAATTGACGTCTGAGTTGTATTCTTTGCAGTCAAAAGGGCCAGATTTTGTTCCCTCATACCAATTACTCATTGGTTATAGGCCACACCTGGATGGCGGTATGTAAGTTCCCAGGCAAAGCAGCTCCCACCAGCAGATAGTGATTTCTTCAGGGAAGTCGGGTAGTTGTCAGCCATTAGCAGCCAGCACACATCACCTGGGGATGGAGGTACCATCCTGGAAAAGGAATCTGGGTGTTACACCATATAGTCTACCACAGTCTGCCCCATGCCTTAATTCTACTCCACCCTTGATTCTGTGGTCACAACTCACAGAGAAACTTATGGAAGGAGATTGTTAGGGAAATTACACCCACCACTGTTGCAGATGATCCTGATGCCATAACTGAACACGTTTTCCTCCTCTACTAAACAAAACCCAACCCATTGTTGTTGGGTCAATTCCTACTCATAGCGACCTTATGGAAGCAGACTGGCACATCATTCTCCCACAGAACAGCTTGTGGGTTTGAACTGCCAATATTGTGATTAGCGGCTGAGCTCTTAACCACTGTGCCACCAGGGTTCCTTCCTCCTCTACTTAAAAAAGAGAAGAAAACAAAACTGTTGCCATTGAGTCCAACTCATAGTGACCCTACAGGACAGAGTAGAACTGCCCCCATAGAGTTTTCAAGGAGCGGCTGGTGGATTCCAACTGTCAACATTTTGGTTAGCAGCCGTAGTTCTTAACCACTGCACCACCAGGGCTCCTCCTTCTCTGCTATCCACTCTAAACTCCTCTGACTCTTGGCTAGCACCTTGGCTAGTTTATGTGGACTGCCTGATGGGTTGGCCACACCCTCATCCCTGATGGATCTGAGATCCTGGCTACCACACTCTTAACAGGGCATGGTTGCTGCATTTACATATTTGAGTTAAAACTGGGCATGAGACATCAAGGGGCAACCCAGTGGATTACTCGAGAGCCCCCATTACATAGCACTGTGCTATATGAACCTCATGATGGCAGAAAAAATTACCTGCTGGCACAGGGGCCCAATGTAACAGACAGACAGCAGCAATAGCTCCATTTTAGGAGGGAATCTTACTATGTTTCCTGTTAGAGTATCCCCTCTGGGTAAAAGAATCCCTAGATTCATAATTAAGACAGGCCACAGAGTCTAAAATTGGGAGGAGGGTAACCACAAATACCCCAAGTGGGTCATTGGGAATGATGGTGACTGGGACCACTCCTACTTCTTCTCATTGTTTTCCAGACTCAGCAAGTCTGTCTTTGAGGACAGAGCACCCTATAATGGCCATTGGTTTAATGAGAATACCTCAGCCTGAAGGTTGGTATCCCATCCCCACAGGGCATCAACTCCAAGCTGGAACCTCAGCTGCAACTTTAATAGGCCATTCCACTATTTTATCAGGCCACAGGCTTCTGGATTGTTTTATACATTAGGATCAATGTATCCCATGGTCCTGTTACTACTTCCATAGCTCCTTGTCCAGAACGTGAGTTCCTTGGTCTGAGGTGATGCTACAAAGGATTCTGTGTCAGTGAATCACTATGAGCCCTCAGATAGTGTGCTGGCTGAGGCCCTATGCACAGGAAAAGCAAACCCATTCCCAATAGATGTCAAACCCAGTTTAGATGAATCACCATTTTTATGAGATGGTAGGGTGTGATACAATCAACTTGCCCTCAGGTGGCTTGGTGGTCTCTTTGATGGAAGATACCATATCATGGCTTGAAATCAGTCTCTGTTAAAGGCATATCAGACATTCTGCAGTGCGAGTAGCTACATCAGCTTTGGTGAGAAGGTGCTTACACTCTTGGGTCCATGCATAGCCTCTATCTCTTCCATCACGATTATTCAATTCTTGAGATCATTGTACAACCACTGGGGTTCTAAAAGCAGAGGCTGTCTGCCATCAACTTGCTGAGCCATCCTACCCAGTTAGATGTTTAAGATTTCTTCTTCAGTGGTTGCTCTCTGGTGTGCTATAGTGTGCGATGTGAAGATCATGTTTTCTGCCCACTTCCATACATCCTCTCATATGTCTCTTTCTGACCTCCTGGTCCCCAATATTCAGATATTTATTCCTTCAGGCCCCTGACCAATCAGTTAAGCCACTTGCTATTGCCCATGAATTTATGTCTATCCTTACCTTGTATCATGCTTTCAATCTTCTCTTGTGCCTGATTGTTACGGATTGAATTGTATCTCCCCCAGCTAAATACGTGTTGAATTCCTGGTCCCTGTGCCTGTGGCTGTAATCCTGTTTGGAAATAGAATTTTCGTTCATTATGTTAATAAGGTTATACTGCAGTATGGTGGGTCTTATACCTAGTAAATACTGCATTATAAAAAGTACTGAATAGATACAGACAACCCCGCCCCAAAACAAAACAAAACAAAAACTAAACCCGTTGCCATCGGGTCGATTCCAACTCATAGTGACCCTACAGGACAGAGTAGAACTGCCCCATAGAGTTTCCAAGGAGCACCTGGTGGATATGAATGGCCAACTTTTGGTTAGCAGCTGTAGCACTTCACTACTACGCCAGCAGGGTTTCCAGATACAGACATAAACACAGTGAAAAGACAGTTGCCATGTGAGGACCTGTCTACAAGCAAATGAATGCCAAGGATTTCTGACAGGTACTAGAAGCTGAAATAGACAAAGAAGGACTTCTCCCTAGAGCCACATCCTGAATTTGGACTTCTAGCCTCCTGAACTGTGATAAAATAAATTTATGTTCTTTAAAGTTACCCACTTGTGGTATTTTTTTGTTACAACAGCACTAGCAAGCCAAGACACTGATCTTCAGCTCTGTTTGCCCTCTGGCTGTAGGAGATAGTGTTTTCTTTAAATGCTGCCAACAAGACCCTTACACTCTCACATGTTGCTGTAAGTTGGAGGCTGATTGTTCTTAGACTGTCATTTTCTCTTTTCAAAGAATCAATGGCATTCAGCAAGAGCTACACAATTCCGCAGTCTGCATAATTATAACCTCTCATTATCTCTCCAATGCCAGACCTTGCACAAATAAGAGCACCAATTCCCACCTATATCTCATCCCAGTTCATCACGGGTGAAAGTCTTAACAATCTTACTGCTTCTATATGCCAGGGACTCTTGTGTTCCACCTACTGTCAGTGGTAGGGTTATTGCTGCAAACTGGATGGAGTCTGCTCCTGCTGAGAATTTTCACTTCTGCCCCAGATGTACTGAATCAGAATCTACAGTTTAACAAGATCCCCAGGTGATTTTTATATGTACTTAAGAGTCACCCGGAGATACTGTTAAAATGTAGATTCTGATTCAGTATATCTGGGGTGGAAATGCAAATCCTCGGCAGGGGGTTGAACCTGAACGAACCGGTTTGAAGCCATGGTTCAAACCTCAGAATCCAACTCTTACAGTCGGTTTCCTAGGACCAATCCTGGTACCAACTGTTTTAGGTCAGTTGGCCAAGAAGCAGAGTCTAACACAGAGAATCAGATGCACATAATTTTAGACACAGTGCTCCTCAGGAAAAATATGTAAAAGAGAAGATGACTCAGGACAGAGAAGGAGAAACTGAGTAGGGTGTGGTCTCAGGGAAAGTCTGGCATGGTCCCTGGGAAGGGGCTCTATTACCTAAGTCACACCACTGAGTAGTTACCCATTTTTAGGCAAGGGACAGTTGTTTGTACCCCATATAAGTAAACCACTGGTTGTGGACCACAGTGTTGGGGACGTAACTTCCTAAATGAGACGCCATTAGCAACCAACACTCACAGCAGCTGGCGGGTGGATGCCAGTCTGATAAAGGGGATGTGGGCGAGGCAGCATTGTGCCGACTACACCCACATTGCGTGGGATCAAATTCCAATCTACCACTTACTGACAGTTTTAGTTGGGAAAATTAATCTCTTTGCCCAAGTTTTCTTGTCTATAACATGTCATCTAACAAACTCTCCATAATGTTAGCTTTTACTATTATTTTTGTTGTTTTTTTGGCATTGTTGCTATTCACTACACACCTTATGGAGTTTTCCAAAATGCTGAGTATGAACTGATCGCATGTGATATGAAAATGAATAAATTTTAACTATATATTGTTGAATATTTAAAGGCACAATGAATAACTACAAGGTCGGTTCTCAAATGCCCCACGTTCGTTTGTTTATAAGCTGATACAATTGCTCAATAGTCACGCTGAGTAAAATAATTAATAGCCTGTTGAATGAAATTTCTCATTAGCTAAACACAGGAGATAAATATGAGATACACCAACAGGTCTGGTTTGTGGGTCAGGAGAGCTTGGTCTCATGCCCGGATCCATTCCTGGCTTACTGTCTGAACTTGGGCAGATGACAGCCACCTCTATCCCCTGTGGCTTCACACTAAATGGAACAGGGAGGAAAAGGACATCTATGGGTGTTATCTTGACGTGGGATTGGTTGACTGTAAGAAACAGAAGCCCATTTAAACTAGCTCAAAAAAGGGAGGATTATTTTAATTTTACTGAGTTCATCAAATCTAAGCAATAGTTTGATAATCAACCCTGGGAAGTTGGGAATCAGGGCCTGTCCAGGATTTTACCATCAGGAATGTTTGCTACAGTTCTTTACAAATATAATTTGCATCCTCACTCCCTGTCTGGGTCTCTTATTTCAAATCCTCAAAAACAAAATATGATTGATCACTCATGAGACAATGTGTTGGCTCTTTGTGAGGCACATGTCCACCCAGGTCCAGTCGGCTGCAGTTGGGGGGAGCCTTATGTGGTAGGTTCAAGCTACCCCACCCAGGGCTGTGAATGAACTAGAATGAGAAGTTAAACATAGCAAAAGAGTTGGTTACCAGCTCTGCTTTGAGTGTGCACCATGTGCTAGTCATTGTGCCATCTGCTTTCTTCTCAGTAACTTTGCTCAATAAGATGAGGTACAAGGACCTCACCTTATAGATGAGCAGGCTGAGAGATTAGGTAAGGGTCTTAGTTCTGCAGTTGGTAATGCAGAGCTGGGTAGTGTTACCTGATTTCCTGCCGGTTCTATGTATGACAAACTCTTGTCCAGCATGGCTCTTCAAAGCTTTAGCTATGCTGGCTGCTCTTGGCAGTGGCTGTCACAATCTTGGAACATAGAAGACAAAAAGGACGAAGAAGAGAGCAATGCATTAATCATTTTCACTCAGTTTTAAGAAAGTGTTTATTTTTGGGGAGAGGAGCTAAGTGAAGCTGAACAGATACAATGGTACAGAGCTGAGTATCAAGCTGTCTCCCCAATTTAAGCGACAATGATCCCCATGCCGTAATGGTATCCTGTCATCCCACCAGGTTGTGAAACCAGATGAATTCTAGCAAGCAGGCTTTCCTTCTGGGTGCCGGGGGAGCTTGTCTTCTGGCTACATGGAGTCCTTGTCCATGGTGAAGCCCAGAATAGACTGAGGTGATAACCCATTCTCACCCCATGTCGTACCTAAGCCCACCTTTCATTCTTGAGGTTTCAAGGCAGATCTCTCCTGAATACAGAAAATGGTTCTCCAGTTTCTGGGGCAACTAGTCTGCCTGGGGGCAAACTAAAGCCCAGCAGCTGAGGGGCCAGAAAGTGGCACAGCTGTTCAACAACTCTTCAAATATTCCATGGGTGGCCCCACAGCCCACTCGTGTTCCCAACTCTCGATGCATCAGAGCATGTGGTTATTCGGGAACATTCTTTTTTTTTTTTTTTTGTGGTTCTATGTTGTGTAGGGGGCTCTTTAGCTCTGTTGGATTTCTCTGTCAATCTCATCAAGATTGTTTTCAGAAATTCCTCAATGTTCTCATCTGCTGATAGGATTGTTTCATTTTCCATTACTGGTATACATTTCTTCCTACTTTCGACATTTCTTCTTTAATTTGGCAGGATTTTGGAGGCAGAGGAAGACGTGCATGTTCTGCCATCTTGAGGAGGAAGCCCTGGGCCTCAGTCTACATTATTGATAAATGAGTGAAACAGTCCTTAGCTCTTTGATACTTCCCGACTCTGCTGTTTGTATGTTGCATTGTAATTTTAATTGAATTTCTGAGTTCGTTAGCTTTGGCCTCAGGGCTTGGTGATTTCCGTTCCTTTCATGGCACGTTTTCCAGCAATGGAACATCACAGACACACATGGCCTCTGAAAAAATGTGACATGAATTTTTGATAGCTGTTATTTTCTTTCCGTCTTTTTAAAATCAATACATTTCTTAGTTCTGATTAATAAGGTTTCAAGAAGAGAGGTAGATTCTGTTGCTGACAAGATGATAAGAAAACACTGTTTCTCATTTCTTTGCAAGAAGCCTGTACATATTGAATACCTTGTTCGCATGGGTAATATTATCTGGGTGAGGATGTCATTCACTCTGAATGTGAGAATGTGGAGCTGTTTTCTCAGGCACAGAAAAGCCTATGTCTTTCAGTTAACAGTAAATTTTATAACAAGTCAACAGTATAAAATGGCTACTAAAAAATCAAATGTTATCCTAAGGTCCAGTAAGCAAAGCATGATATACTTGGAATATTTTGCTCAGTTTTGGACGCTGCACTTGTGTGTGTGGGTTTCCTTTTTTTCTGGTTGTTGTTATTTTTGTTGTGTTTTTAAGCTTAACACATTATTATAAGGCAAACAGCCAGTAAACTCTAACCAACCTGATCAATAGAACATTTGTCATTCTCCCTGGAAACCTCTCCATTCAAATCACAAACTCTCCCTTCAAAAGTAATTACTTTCTTGATTTTTTATACTAATCTGTGCCTTGTGTTTCTCCATAATTTATCACCTGTGTGCATCCCTAGACACTGAGATTTTGTTGATGCGTATCTTAAGTTTCTTTTATTCTTTCGGCTTCCCCACCATCTCTTTCATTTCCTTACAATTTATCTGTTGACGCACCCAGAGTTGGCGTTCGTGGATAGCATTCTCTTGGTACAGGTCGACATGCCCCTCTGCAGAAAAATGCCATCAAAGATGCCCACTCCAGAATCCTGGGAGCCTGTGACTATGTCACTTTACATGACAAAAGGGACTTTGCTGATGTGACCATGTTAAGGGTTTTGAGATGGGGAAATCATCCTGGATTATTTAGGTGGACCCAATGTAATCGTAATCACCAACCAACTAGTTGCCGTCCAATTGACTGACTCATGCAACCCCATGCATGTGAGAGTAGACATGAGCTCCATAGAGTTTTCAATGGCTGATTTTTGGGAAGTAGATTGCCCTTCTTCCGAGGCACCCATGGGTAGACTTGAACTTCCAAAACGCGTTAACTATTTGTATCAACCAGGGACTCCACTCATCAGGGTCCTTATAAGAGGGAGGTAGGATGGTCAGAGTCAGAAAAGGAGATGCGAGGACAGAAGCAGAGGTTGGAGTGATGAAGCCACAAGCAAAGGAATGTGGGCTTCTTCTAGAAGCTGGCAGAGGCAAACAGCAGATTCTCCTCTAGAGCCCCCAGAAAGGAATGCTGCTCTGTTGACACATTGATTTCAGCCCAGTAAGACTTATTTTAGACTTCTGATCTTGAGAACTGTGAGATAATAAATGTGTGTTGTTTTTATGCCACTAAGTTGGTGGCAATTTGTTACAGCAGCCACAGGAAACTGATACAATTCCTTTGACAGGAACATAGGTGTGTCCAGTCAACACGAGGCAAGTCAAGTCTGCTTGTCTCTCTTTGTGTGATGTTAGCTACTCTTGATGCTCAATGCCTACCTAGGTCCACTCACTCCCTGGGGCTGCAAAAGAGCATGGTTCTATTTCTATCATTTCCTGTTCATTTATTTGCTGGAATGCTTCTATCAAGAGATGTTGCTACATGGTACCATTCCCATAGGAAAGGCAGGGTAAATTTATTTTTCCCCTTTACGTGCCTGGTCTTGAGATAATGAATTAGTTTTTTTTTCCCCTCAGTCTCTGAAGATGACCTAGATTTATGAAGGGATTAGCCTGTTACAGTCATTACCCTTTTGAAACTCATATTGTCCCATCTTTGGGCAGTAGAAGCCTCCCATGTTGGCTTCTGAGTCCTTTAAATGCGACCTTAACAACCTTTGATCATCTTGCTTCCTAGAATGACAAGATGTTCCAGGCTTGTCTTGTATATTTGGTGCTCCAGATCTGGAGTCTGTAATTTTTCCAAAAAGTCTTGGTTTCTTTTCAGGGGGAATGAAATTTCAAAACCAAGGTTCAGGCACTAGTGGTGACAAAGCCTATTTTACCTAGGACTCTGGCGTACTCTTAGGTATGATTTAATCTACTATATGTGTAACAAGGACTTTCCAAACTTGGTTTTTTATAAAAATAATTATTAGCAATTCCTTCAGTGGAAATAAGAATACAATCAGATTTTAATTTACCGAAAGAATAACATTGATTTAATTTATATTGAATGACAAAATGTAGTGAAATTTTTAACAGCATGATTATGATATCAATACACACCACTTGAATATGTTCTATGGTTAAGAAGGGCATCATCTTGAACCAAGATTTGCATCCGCCTTCTAACCAATATTTCTGTCTTGCTAATATTCGGGGCCTAGTGATGAACATTTCACTTTCCTACCACAACAATAACTATCTGAAATCCCTGCTTGGTACTCCCATCTACCCATTTCCACATTAGTCAGTCTAAAACCACTAGTCTGGCATTCAGATAGCCCCTTACCCCTTTATTTCCCACCGTTAATTCAGAGAAACAATCCGCACTTTCCCAACTCCTCTGCTTGCTGTCACCTGACATTGGTTTTGGTGTCCAGCAGATGGGAGTTTGAAACCACTGCTTCTTATCACTGTAAACCAGGCTGATTTTATGACCTTTTTCATTTTTCTCACCTGGGGACGATCACATCCCCATCACAGGCCTGTCGTGAGGACTGAATGGTAAATAGTATATCAAGCCCAGTGCTGGCTCACAGGAAGCCTCAGGAAATGCTCAATTCACCATCCTGGCTATTCTCAGCCACTTACAGTCTTTCCCAAATTTCCACTATTAATCCAAATTCTATCACTTTGCAGGCCCAGCTGGACTCTTTCGTCTTTCCTGAGCTGGTGTTGCTCAGTTCAGTCCAGGAAGGTCTGCCATGTTGCTTGGCGTGTAACGGTGTACCCCACATTCCAGCATTTCACTGCGTTATGATTTAATATATCTGCAGTCTCCTACCCAGACTATAATGTCATTTTCTTTGAGGACAAGTGGGACGTGTGTTTGCTGAGTGCCTGCTGTGGAGTTGGGTGTGTGCTTACTGATCTTCAGACTTTGCTTTAAGCCTCCCCCTGCCCATCCCGCCCTGCAGGAAGGGAACTTAGGCCCTCAGGCAATCATCACATCCTTCCTCCACTTATGCTCCCTGGGACACGCTCTGCTTCCTGAGTCTTCTCACATCACTGCCCTTGATTTCTTTTTGTAGACCCCACTCATCACTGCCTTGTACACTCAGACTAGTTCAGGATGGGACCACACTTCCTTAGCTCTCACCTTCTCCCCAAACAAAAATGAGAGGTGGGTGTGGCAGTGGCAGAGGGGAAGGACGAATGGAGATGATAGGACATAAAGGTTTAAGAAGCCCTTTTCTTCCATGAAGTCCCTCCAGTTGAGTTTGGCCCAGTCTCCTTGATGTCACTTCATTTAACATCACATCTTTGGGTACAGAGGAAGATTATAATTTTGGACATGGAAATGGAATCAATGCATTGTGGCTTCCTTTGCCAATCCTGGGAGAGCTGGTGGCACAGTGGTTAAGAGCTTGGCTGCTAACCAAAAGGTTGACAGTTTGAATCCACCAGCCCCTCCTTGGAAACCCTATGGGGCAGTTCTACTCTGTCCTATAGGGTCCCTATGAGTTGGAATCGACTAGATGGCAACGAGTTTCCTTCATGAATTCTCTGAGGCCTTTCCTGGGAGGACACTGGAACCCTGGTATGATGGGGGCCTGTGTAGAAGTCGGGGTCTGCAGGGTGAGGTCCCCATGGACAGCTCTCTGTCCTTGAGACTGTTCCCCCACATGGGTGGCCCTGGCCTCTGTTTCAGGGCTAGGTACAGATGATGAGGCCACCACTTTCATGAGCAAGACCTCCCCAGGCACCATAACAGTCTGATGTTTTCCCATAAAGCCAGAATCCCTTCGTCTCTCATCATCATCACTGGGAAAACCCCATATACCTGGCCGGGGTTACACCTGCAGGCCCAGCGTTTCCTCTGTTTAATGCACTGTTTCCAAGTGGTCCCACAATCAGCTCCACTGAAGACTAAACAAGAGATTTGAAAATCTCAAGAGATAATTTGGACTTGGGTGTCTAGGAATGCACCATTTTATCTTGACTGTAAAATGCCTGCTTGCCTTATGCAGACTGAACTGCCTAATGAGTCATTTGAGTTCCAGATATCACTCCTCCGCTTCACTTTACATCTCAGGCCGCGTGCATAAATGCCTGGACTCCAGTATGACCTCCCTGGGGAATCGGACCTTCTGATTGTGAACAATCCATTGAAAGTGTGCTTGCGTACACTTTGAAGATTATAACTATTTATATAATTTACATTTTCCTTCAGGAATATGGTAGCCAATTAAACTGTCTTCACTATCAGATTCTTGCAGAAAGACACTAAGCCGTGGCATTTTCACTCGTGTTCCATGAATAATTGGAAAAATAATTAGAGGACTCAAGCATTTGCTAACAATACATTAGGTGGGACAACGACTGCTTTTTTCAAAGAATTTCTGAACTAGTAAAGTTATTTTTTACTTTAAGTTTAAAGATGAAATTTTTTCTCATCATTTTCGATTGTTAGTACCATCAGGGACAATCTAGATGGAATAAAACAATCTTGTTGATTAAAAAAACAAAAAACAAAAACAAAAAAACCTATTTCTCTAATCTTCCCCTGAGTCTAGGAATTAAAATAACCAGTTGCCATTGAGTTGACCCTGACTCATGGCAACACCATGTGTGTCAGAGTAGAACTGTGCTCCATAGTGTTTCAACGACTGACTTTTAGAAAGTAGATCACCAGGTCTCTGGTGGACTTGAGCCTCTAAGCTAGTTAGCAACCAAGTGAGTTAACCATTTGCACCACCCATAGCAGCATCCCTTTCTCGACTAACCATCCTTTGGATTGTCCTTTGCCCTCTGTCCTGCTGGTCATGGAAGGAGCCTCTGGTCATGATCTTAAGCTGCCTGTGTTTCTCTCTACCTCATAGCAGCTCTGTAATTTTGGGCAAGTGCCTCAGCCTTTTGCATTTTCAGGCTTCTCATGGGGAGTTTGTTGTAATGAGACCTAACTTCCAAGCCCTCGTTCCTGCTCTATGAACATGTGGGCTCAGACTTTCCTCTCCTCCTGGAGCATCCTTCCATCTTGTTTTCCACTGTTAGTTGTTGTTAGGTGCCGTCAAGTCAGTTCTGACTCTTAGCAACCCTATGGACAACAGAGCAAAACACTGCCTGGTCCTGTGCCATCATCA
Organism: Trichechus manatus latirostris; assembly: GCF_000243295.1. Lineage (NCBI taxonomy): Eukaryota > Metazoa > Chordata > Mammalia > Sirenia > Trichechidae > Trichechus > Trichechus manatus. The sequence continues at coordinate 6,088,146 of NW_004444008.1, read as the reverse complement.
CAATCGCTGTTATGCTTAAGCTCATTGTTGCAGCCACTGTGTTAATTCATCTCATTGAGGGTCTTTCTCTTCTTTGCTGATTCTCTACTTTACCAAGCATGATGTCCTTCTCCAGGGACTGATCCCTCCTGATAAAGTGTCCAAAGTATGTGAGATATAGTCTCACCATCCTTGCTTCTAAGGAACATTCTGGTTGTACTTCTTCCAAGACAGATTTGTTTGTTCTTTTGGCAGTCCATGGTATATTCAATATTCTTCGCCAACACCACAATTCAGAAGCATCAATTCTTCTTTGGTCTTCCTTCTGCATCATCCAGCTTTCACATGCATATGAGGCAATTGAAAACACCATGGCTTGGGTCAGGCGCACCTCAGTCCTTAAAGTGACATGCTTACTTTTGAACACTTTGAAGAGATCTTTTGAGGTAGATTTCCTCAATGCACCACTATGTCTTTTGATTTCTTGACTACTGCTTCCATGGGCATAGACTGTGGATCCAAGTAAAATGAAATTCTTAACAACTTCAATGTATTATGGTTTCATTTACATTTTACTGGTGACTTGATAAGCATCTTCATAGCTTGGGGCAAATATATGTGCTATTTTAAGCTGATCACTTAGAAAATGTGGAACCTGATGAGGCACAACCATTGATGACTTCCATCATCTTTTTAGTGTACACTGAGGCAGCTATGAGTGAGGAGCTTTTAGAAATAGACATCTGTTGGAAAACTGTTCCATAACCCACCTGTTGCTGTTGAGTCAATTCAGACTCAAAGGGACGCTGTAGGACACAGTAGAACTGCCCCATATGGTTTCCAAGGTCATAAATCTTTACATATGCAGACAGCCCCATCTTTCTTCCATGGAGCAGCTGGGGGATTCTAACTGCCGACCTTTCAGTTAGCAGCCAAGCGCTTAACCACTGGGCCAACAGCACTCCTTGGCAAGCTGTTAGGTGTTCAAATTTCCAAATAAGCACTTGAAACATGGTGGGATAGGCCACTTTCTATTTTATACCACAAATTTCTTTGTTATGCTTGCATTCACTCAGAGGCTCATTCATGAAGGTATGAGAGAAAGATCTACTTACCTATTCATGTTCATCAGTCTTCAAAATACATCCAGGGCTGATCTCGTTCTCTCTTCACTTTAATCCCTCCTTTTGATCATGAACTGATGTGTGCTACTCTTTGCTTCCACCAGTCTTTGTGTTAATAACACTGCTGGAGCAAGGGGGCTATGAATGTGTCTGGCTTAGGTCACAAGCTAAATTGCTCAGCAAAGGCAGATGCTCTTTGCTCAGCCTCCTGGGCCATGTTGATGGAGGACAGCGATGTAGGCACTTCTCACTTCCCTCTCTAGTTTCAGTCCCACCAACTACAATTCTCAAATGATAACGAGGAAAGTGAAATGCTGGGCTTCCAGAGGAGGTAGGACATTCAGAGATTTGCTGATTCAATGGTCCCTGGGTTGGTGGTTTGCACAAACGGTTTGTGTTCAACCACTAACCAAAATGTTGATGGTTCAAACCCACCCAGTGACACCACAGAAGGCAGGTCTGTGAGTTACTTTCCATAAAGATTACAGCCAAGAAAACCCAATAGAACAGTTCTACTGTGTCACATAGGGTAGCCATGAGTTGGAAATAACTGGACAAAGGGTTTTGTTTTGTTCTAACTACAGTTCTCAAATGATAATGAGAACGATGAAATTGCTGGGCTCCCAGAGGAGAATCACTGATTCAGTGGCATTTTAGAAGACTGGAATATCTAGGTTCTTCTTCACAGAATCCACAGAACCCAATTTGTTTGGGATTATTTGCATTTGTTTAGTTAATCTGTGTTTCCTGTGGCTGAAATGCCTGTTCATTGATTAATCACTGATCAGGTCCACAAATGGAAGAGTACACTTTGCTCACTGGATGTGATTAAGTTTTCTGTTCAGCAGATGTGGGCTGAACACCTTCTAGGCCCAAGATCTAGTCTTGACCAGAAGTGAACGAGACAGACTGACTTCCTGCCCTCATGAAGCATATGTTCCAGGGGGTGTTACTGCTTGAAAATAAAATATGTGTGTTACTGCAAAGTAGAAAGTGTCCTCTTCAGTTTCAGAAATCTTCTCATCTAAGTTAAAATCAAAGCACCTAGAGCTAATTAATAAATGTTTTCATGTCCCCAGGTTGATTCACACACAATGACACTCATTTTTCCAGAAACTATATTTTTTGTAGCTGTTTTGTAGACTGATTCCAAATTTATTTTAATCAGATGGTTACAGTTAAATAGTCTTTTTTTAAACTGGAAGTTTACTGAATGATATGGAAAAATGTTTTATATTAAGTAATAAAAATTTATGGAACAGTAGGTAAAAGAGAGTTTAATGTTTGCTAAAAAAAGAAAAATAAATGAACAGAAAAAAGATAAGAAAGATAAATAACAAAATTATAGCAGTAACCATCTCTGAGTTGTAGTATCTATAGCTCATCTTTATTTTCTTGTCTCTTTGTCCAAAAATTTGCACAATACACATCTGTTATTTTTGTAATAAAAACTAGTTATTTTTAAAAATCAGAAACAAAAAGAAAACACGTTTGTGGCCAGCTCTATTTTTAAAGAGAAGTTTCCTTCTGCTAACAATTTGTCTGTGCATTTTTTCACTAACTCATTTAATCATTCACTAATTTAAAGAATTTTTTTCTTTTTCATGAGAACCCACTATGAAACGATCTTCAAAGTATGGGCAGCAAGTGTTTTAAACAAGAAAGGGAGGAGCCGAGAGTGCTAAGAAATGAACCAAGAATGTCCTTCTGCGCCTTTGCTTCAAGCAGGTAATTCTTGTAGGCATTAGTGTTATCGATTGGAAAAAGGAGCATTTGGGATTCAACACAAAAAGCCGTTAATCCACATTACGCTCAGCTCTTTCGTGTACCACATAGATTTCCCTCACCGCTCTATCCATGATGTTGCCAAATATTTCCCTTGACACTTCCCCAGGTCCATTACGACAATCATAACACTCCTTTCTGACGTCCGCTGCTGTCAGTGTTCTGCTTGGTCTCCGTGACCCAGGAAGGGTAATGAGCCTGGTAATGCGGTGACTCAGGCAGCCGCTGGTGTGACCTCAAAATGTGTGTGCTTTTCTAAGACACATTTTTTTCCCCTTCAAAAAGAGATGCTATTAACCTGCATAAAAATATCCTGAAAAGAAGAAGGTGGGTTGGGATGCCTTAGGAAACTTTACGATCATGATGTATAAGACAATTCCCCATCACTGGTTAACCTTGAGCTATATGGGAAGCAAAAGCACATCCATTCATATGTCACTGTGGCTCCTTAACCTCATGACAACGGTCCATTGGGTTCTTAGATACAACCACTAGCATTGCCATTTCTATTGACTCAATGCACTCATGTTTAAAAAGAAGCTTGTGGGCTTTCTCTGTATTAGTTGGGGTAAACTTGGCTGCGTTTATGTGCAATATGGAGCACATTGTTTCCACAGGTCTGATACTACGTTGCTGTTTGTATTGTGGAAAATCACTTTGCACCAGGAATTACACACAAGCTCCTGGAAGCTGCTTTTCTGCAGAGGCAGTCCTTTCTTCTCCTCTTCCCGGCCCTCCCTCTAAGAGGGCTGCAGCAGCAAGGGGTATTTGACTTTGCATCCTGGGCAGCATAAAGGAGGATTTGCTTGAAGTTTATGGCAATAACATCTTTCTGATGTTGTGGACATAAGCAGAAAGAGCAAGGACAGGGATTTAGTGAGTGCTGTGCCCAGAGGTTAACATGCTTGACCACTAACAGAAAGGTTGGAGGTTTGAGTCTACCCATAGGTGCCTTGGAAGAAAGACCTGGCAATCTACTCCAAAAAACTCAGCGATTGAAAACTCTATGGAGCACAGTTCTACTCTGACACATATGGGCCACTGTGAGTCAGAATCGACTAGATGGCAGCTGGTAACTTGTGCCCCAGAGAGTTCAGGTTCCATCTGTTGCACTGAATCCAATCCTCTAGTCCCCATGGAGGTGTTCCCTTAGACCCAGACCTGCAGCCAAGGCGTCATTCGGATCAGCTCTGTGTCCTAGAGGATGAGAGGAATTGCCTTGCTGGTAAAGGCACAGGCAGACCGAGACATCCTTTCCAACTCATGCCAGGGCCAGAAGACACGAGAAGGTTTCACTTTCCATGTGAAATGTGCTACCTTTCCTAGCCACTGTGTGCTCTGACGGCATTTCCGGGGAAATGATTCCATGTGTGATCTGGCTGAGTCTATCTATCATTGAGTCAAGTTGTGAGCGGTTTGGGGCTGCAGAGTTCTTAATGCAAATCAGGTAAATATTTGATTCTTATGGCATAGATGAGCTTTGATGACCTTTCGCTCTAAAGAAAGGCTGTGGACTTAAGGACATCTCAGGACTTCTATGAGCCCTGTTATCTCTGGTTCACTTAAGGAGGTGAATGAGATTTAGGAAATTATTTTGCATATATATATATATTTACAAAAAACCCAAAAACAAACAAACAAACAAACAAAAACCATTGCCACTGAGTCGATTCCAACTCACAGTGACCCTATAGGACAGAGTAGATCTGCCCCATAGGATTTCCAAGGAGCCCCTGGTGGATTCGAACCGCCAACCTTTTGGTTAGCAGCTATAGCTCTTAACCATGGCGCCACCAGTGTTTCCATATATATATTTAGGTATCTATAATATATATTATATGTATATTTAGATATATATATAATGTATATTTACTTTATATATATATATATATATATAGAGAGAGAGAGAGAGAGAGAGAGAGTTATCAAAACCCATTATAACACATGCCAAAGGACATCTTAATTCTTTAGTTATCTTGAAATTTAATTGTATCAGACTGTATATCCACCACCCATCAGTTTGTCGTTTTGTGGTAGCTTGAATGTTGCTGTGATGCTGGGCGTTATACCACCAGCATTTCAAATACCGGCAGGTTCCCTCATGGTGGATAGGTTTCAGCAGAGCTTCCAAACTAAGACAGACTGATGGATCTACTGAAAACGAACTAACAAAAACCTTATGGATCACAACAGAGCAGAACATTGTCTGACTCACTTGCTTTGGACATGTCATCAAGAGGGATCAGTCACTGGGGGAGGACATCTTGTTTGGAGAAGTAGAGGGCCGGTGAGGGTGTGGGAAACCCTCAGTGAGGTGGGTTGGCACAACAGCCTCAATGATGGACTCAAACATGCTGGTGCTCTTGAGGATGATGCAGGACCAGGTAATGCTTTGTTCTGTTGTACATGAGGTTGACTACTCAGAGACAGCTATCTATCTATCATCTATCTATCTGTCCGTCTGCCTGTCTGTCTATCTACCTACCTACCTACTTATCTGTCTTATTTTAAGTAAGTGGCTCTGTGACTAGGGCATGAATTTTATTAGGTTTTCTTTGTAAGTTATGTTTCTGCATGAGCTGTTGCATTATAGAGTTGAGCAGATGGGGAAGGTACAAGTTTCTCTCTGGACTAAGATCCTTCCTTCAGCCCAGATCTAGGTCATACAAGATGTGTCCAGATTGTGAGGGGGTTACGCTGCTCTGGGCGTCTTGAGAGCATGTTTACAGATAAGACAAATGTGGGAGAAGGGTGATACCCACGGTGGAGGAAAAGATGCTAAGTAGACAGGTTTTATAACTGAGGGGGAGAAGGGACAGGCATTCAGAGTTACTGAGAGCTTCTAATTGCTAAGAGCCAGCTGGGAACCTTTATAAAGTGTGTCTTTTACTGGTCACATTAGTACCACGAGGCATGCGGGGGAGGCGTCACGTCTGAGGTTCACGGGTGTCTGAGTTGGTGCCCAGGAGGATGTAGGAATTCAGTGTCAGGGCAGGGTGTCAACCCAGGTCGTCGTGTCCTCCATCCTGCCTGCCTCAGAGGTCCATCCCTAGGGCTGTGGCCACAGCAGGTTCACCTGGGACCTCAGAGCTGTCTGCTTCTGGGGCCGGTGGCAGCAGGAGTCAGCCTCATTTCATGTGTCAGAGGAGTAGGGGATTCTTCTAAATTTAAAGTCAAGGACATCATACCTGACAGCCTATTTCCCAGAGTTCCACAGCTCCTAGTTCTGTAGAGGACATCTCTAGGGTTTCTCCTTCTCTACTGACTGGACCAGAGCTTCCTATACAGGGACCCTGAAGGTTCAGCCTTTCCTGTTCTCTTTCAGCGAACTCAAATTCACACACTTGGGCACTCATGGGATGCTTTGTGTGTGCAATGTGCTACGTTATGCTCTTGGGTGTTCCTCCTGGTGTTCTCCACCCTTAATCCTTGTTCGTCACGTTGTGGCTGCCCTCATTATTACTGCTAATAAAGACAGTGATGCTAATACCTGAGGTTCTGATAGGGCCTTGAAGTTTAAAAACGCTACCCTGACTGCTCTCCTTGTTTTTCCCTTTCTTCTTCTTTTTTTTAATTGTTGCAAAAGCACAGGTAACACAACATTTGCCAATTCAGCATTTTTCATGTGTAAAATGCAATGACATCAGTCATGTTGTGCCACTGTCACCAGTATCCATTGCCAAATTTTCCATCTCCGTAAACAGAAACGCAATGCTTCTGACTGCTCTTTTTGGTATAACACCCTGACCCATCAGAGTCATCCTTCACAATGATTGGTGATTTGGGTCTAAAAAAGAAATTACATCTATGTAAACACTGGTCAGAGTTTCAGGTGGGAAACAGAATTCTTTGAGAAGGTGCAGGGTTTTGATTGCTTGTGGTCCATAAACACTATTTGCAGGGCTGATTTTTGGAAGACAATATCGTATTTACCCAATTATTATAGTTGCCTTAGGAAATTGAGCTTTCTTTTACTTTCTCACCAAAATGTACAGAAAGAGCAGACCTTGGAAAGAGAGTGAGTCAGCAGATGAAGCACACAAAGCGAGAGGGGCTTTTACAGCGAAGAGTATTTTGGGACTTTGGTTGTTTTCCTTCTTGAGGATAATTCATCATTTTTTTTTTTTTTTCTGCACTGCACTTTGTTAAATGTCATTTTGGTAAATTGCTGCCTTCAAATGTGATTAGAAAATGATTGCTCTGAATCTTAACCAGCTCAAAGCCTTTATTGTGCAAAAAGCAGGTGTATGCTCAAGAGCTCAGTTGTTATTGATCAGCGACTACGGCTCAGGCTGATGTGTAGACCTGAGTTTGCTCTGGGCTGATGCCCACCCAGGTGGGAGGCAGCAAGGACAGCTTGTGCAGCTGAATGTATCCTCACATGGTACCTCCCCTTTCATCACCATTAAGACCCCAGAACTGAAGAAGGTGAAGCTCAGAGAGGCACGAACAAGGCACAACTGGTGAAAATTTGCTGAAGGCTTTCTTGCCGCCCAGATTCTTGCCAGATTCTTGACTGTGCTTCTTTCGAGCCCCTTCCATTCCAGCAGACATGGGCAAACCCTGGGTGCTGTTATATCCATTATGGAGGCCCCACATGTGTCAGGGTAGAACTGTGCTCCATGGGATTTTCAATGACTGATTTTTTGGAAGTAGATTGCCAGGGAAACCCTCAACAAGATGGATTGACACAGTGACTGAAATAATGGGCTCAACCATAGCAACAATTGTGAGGATGGCGCAGGACTGGGCAATGTTTTGTTCTTTTGTACGTAAGGTCATCATGAGCCAGAGCCAACTTGATGGCAACTCAGAACAACAACATCTGAAGTTAGTGGATGCAGAGTGGTTTCCAATTTTGGCTATTATGAATAACACTGCTGTGAATATTATCTTTTATTAAAGTCATTTAGGTCATATGCTTTCATTTCTCTCAGATAAATACCTAGGAGTGAGATTGCTGAGTTTTATGGTAAAAGTGTGTTTAACCTTACAAGAAACTGCCAATCTATTTTCAAAGTGACTGTACTATTTTGTCTTCCTGCCAGCAATGTGTAAGTGATACAGTTGCTCCAAGTTCATGATAACACTTAGTATTGTCAGTCGTTTTAATTTTAGCCATCCCAGAGAGTGCATCGTGGCATCTCACTGTCATTTTAACATGCATATCCTCAGTGACTAATGATGTAAAACGCATTTTCACTGGTTTCACCATCTTCATGTTTTCTTTTGGGAAATGTTGGCTCAAGACTTTTGCCCTCTTTGAAAATTAGGCTGTTTGTTTCTATCATGGATTTGTAGGAGTTAAATATATATATATATTCTGGACACATGTCCTATGGCTTGTCTTTGCACTTAATTGTGGCTTTTGAAGAGCATTCATTTATTATATTGACTAAGTCCATTTTTTTTTTTCTTTTCTGGATAGTATCATGATGACAAACTGTTATGTTTTGTTATAGAAACTTTATGGTTTTAGTTTTATGTTTAGATCCACAAGCCATCTGGAATTAACTTTTATAGACTTAATGTAGAGGTCAAAGTTTATTTTAATTCCCATGTTCATATCTGATTCTCCAAGCACCATTTGTTGTATCAAATACTTTTTTTTTCATTCAACATCATCTTTAACAAAAAAAAGAAAAAGAAAATTTGGTTTACTCTGTGCATATATTAAAAGTTTATATATCTAATAATTAAGTTTCTGCTTTGACTGGTAGAATATCTCAATTTGTTTGAAAGCAATTGTGAATTACGTATGCACATAATCAATTCCAAGTGAAATTCTTACTCATAGATTTTTAGTTTGGTAAGAATATTTCCTTTGCCATGATGTTTTGTGTCCACTGAAATTCATATTCATATCATTATACAAAACAATTCCATGATCAAAGTTGAATTTTGAATTTTGAATTGGATATACAATAGAATTCACAATAATTTTATATGTTTCACCTTCATCAGGATAAATGTCCAAAAGATTTTCTTTGACTCCATGGATTGGATAAAATATCTAACCATTATTATAATTATCTGACTTTCTATTTGAAGCGTCTGATGGCATTGATATAAAACGGGTGTCATTTAACTGTGTGCAAGGTTCGTCTGTAATAGCACCCACTTATTAATAGTTATTTCTTCACTTTTTCTACATCCATAAGAAAACTAGGAATTGAAAGTAGGCGAAAGGAATATAGGACACAGCCATCTGATTTAAAGTCAAGCCACCCAGAGTGATAAATAAATTCCCTTCGGCAGCTGCTTGTGTTAACTTGTCATCGTCAGTCATCATCTTGTTAAAAACCCTGATGCTTCTTCAGTGGAATTGTGTCTTTTGATTTTTATGTGATCTGCATTGTCCCCAAGCCTTCCATGGCCATGTGGATGGTAAATTTGACAGATATTTTGTGCATGTTACTCATCTATCACCAAAGATCTGGAAAAATAGAAACAATTTTTCACTAAACATGCACTTTCATTTTTTTTTTTTTAGCTCATTGAGTATAAATGTGTTTCATGAAAAAAATACCAACTCACAAACAATTGTGGCCTTTTACCGTATAATGTATTAGGAGGCGGCAGTAGCAAGGGTATTCTTATATTCTAGGTTGTGCTGATCCTGCCTGTATTTCCTGCACCCCTAGCCTATGCTCTCCCACTAAGCTTGCTGACGGTGGCATTGTGACACAGGCTTCAGCAAGCATTGTGACAAAATTGGGTTGTAAATCAAAGGGATGGCAGGTACAGCAGAATGTGAAAACTCTCCACTTGCTCATCTCAGCAAATGCCCTGGTTGCTGTCCTTGAGAGGGAGGTCACGCAAATCTCGTACGATGTTAGACCAGACCGTGCCTGTAGTGCAACTAAGAAGTGGTCCTCTACTGAAGCCTGTCTACTTTATTTTGGTGCAACTGTTAATGAAGAGAAGCCCTGGTGGCACAGTGCTTAACGTGTTCAGCTGCTAACTGAAAGGTCAGTGGTTCGAACCCACCAGGCGATCCAGGGGAGAAAGATGTGGCTGTCTCCTCCCATAAAGATGACAGCCTTGGAAACCCTACGGGGGTTCCTGGATTGGGCAAATTGCTCAGCTGCTAACCAAAAAGTTGGAGGTTGGAGTCCACCCAGAGGTGCCTCAGAAGAAAGGCCGGGTGGTCTACTTCTGAAAAACCCTATGGAGCACGGCTCTACTCTGACTCACTTTGGGTCATCATGAGTCAGAGTCAACCAGACAACAATTGGACTGGAACTAATAAAGATGCTTTGTTAAAAACTGAGAAATCTGAGACAAATGCTAAGTCAAATAGACAGCCAGGGCAACAGGCACAATCAGGGCCTTCCTTTTCCAACTGGGGTGAGTGGTCACCCTGCATCTAGGGCATTGAAGGTTCTGGTCCCTCCTCCTCTCTCAAGCTTCCCTGCAGAAGTGCTTGTCAGTAGCCCTTTTCCAGACCTTCATATGAGCATCTCACCCCAATCAGTCTCCATCCCCAGAGCGAAGCTCCACAGGCACAGCAATTGTCATGGATGTGTGTCACTGTCTGGTCCCTGTGGTCCGGCAGAGTGCCCGACATATGGCGGGCACTAAAAGCATGCTCCTGAGTGAATGCACTAGGGTGTCTGTAAGAAGGAGAGGGCCCAGGAGGAGACCGCCAACTGACTGAGCTCTCAGGGGAGACAGCACCCCCTCGGTGGGCTGTAACCTACACTTCGAGGGTGGTACAAGACAAACTTGCTGATATATTCCCACGACCAAGAGATATATTTACTAAATGACGTTTTAGTATCCTTCTTCATTACTTTATTTCCATTCATTATTTTTTGAATATAGTTCTTAAATAGTACTCACTGTAGAGTATGAAGTTCTGTAGAGGCTTCCTCCAAGTATAACCTAAATCTGTAGTATTTTGATTATACTTCCCTTCTACCTCCCAACACGCACGCACGCACACACACACACACAGTAACCCGGGTATTTTTCTTTTCTTGGTAACATGATAATATTCCAGAAACATACTGTTCAATAAATGTACATACCCTAAAGTCTTTTTAAATTATGTATGTAAATATACACATACAATTGGTAAGGTTGATATATGCTGCAGGAACAAACCAACTCTGAAATCTCAGAGGCTTCATACCACCAAGGCTTATTCCTCACCCGGTTCCACACCCAGTGCAGGCGAGCAGGGGACTCTGTTCCACGTAGTGACTCAGAAAACCAGGCTTACAGAGTCCCCAACATTGTATGGCCGCATTGCCTAGAAATGCGTCCTTCTCAGTTACTGCAGTAAGGAAGGAGAGCCCCAGGGTCACGCTTCTGCCCTTGGTTGCTTTGTCTGGCTTGGCCCTACTTGGCTTTGCTCAAGGCCCATGGGTCAGACTAGAACTTGGCCCCACTTAGCTCCAAAGGCAGCTCATGGATGTTCACTGAGCAGTAAATGCTTCCACTCTGTTCTGATCCCTTTGTCCCAACTCTTCTGTGCTGGATGTTCTTCATTTGCCTCATCAAATCTATGTTCCATGTGTCTCTGCCCAACTCTTGCACCAACAAGCCAGACTCATGGTTCATATGGCAAAATAATTCCTGTGAAAACGTAGCCGACTTCTGGTCTGTTTGCTGTAAACATGCCCACAGTTCTTCTCCAGCACGGTCCTCATATGTGCTCTACTTCTTTGCTTTATCTTCCCCATAAACTCCCTTTCTTTAATGGGGGCTACTTTGTGGTTTTATTGGATTTTCATCCCTCAGAGTCTTTTAAAGTCCCATATCTTACACTTTGGGGTCTTGAAATAATTAGGCTATTCAACATTGTAAGGCTGATCCCTAAATTCTGGGCTCTTTCTTTTCGCTTTCACCTGCGCTTACAAGCTAGCCAATTCTTTTCGCTCATTTGTCTTTCTTGTAATACCTTTCCAAACACAAGTAATCACAACCAGCACGCACGACCACTCGACCATTTCGATGAGATTGATCTCCATTATTTTAGCTTCAGATATCAATTTCTTTGCAACCCAGTAGTCCAGCAGTGAGCAAGCATCACGTATTTAGGCTTTTATTTCAGCAACAGTCAGCCTTTGTGCCGATTTTTATGTTATTACGGTAACTTTACGCTATGCAGTGGTAATGCATTAATACTCACACCTCACTGGCTAAGCACAGCAAAACTTTATTTCTTGCCCAGGCTACAGATTCAAAACAGGGAGATGATAGAGGTGGCTGTGTGGTTAGCTGAAGCAGGATCTGCCAAATTGTAGCCCCACACCTGGAACAAATGTCCCCAGCAGGAGGAGGGAGAATTGGAGAATTGGGTAACTGCTCTGTGAGCTGCAGCCCAGAACCCACACAACCGCTTCTGCTCACCACCCCTTGGCCAGGATTGAGTGCCCGGCCCAGATTAGCTGCCAAGGGGCTGAGGACTGTGTCCAGTAAATGTGTCCGCAGAAGTCCCTGCGTGGTGCAAAGGTTTGACATGCTCAACTACTCACCAAAAGATTGGAGGTTCCAGTCTCTCCAGAGGCACCTTGGAAGAAAGGCCTGGTGATCGACTTCTGAAAAACCATCCATTGAAAATCCCGTGGAGCACAGTTCTGCTCTGATACACGTGGGGTGCCATCAGTCAGAATCAACTCAACAGCAGCTGGTAAAGTTGTTCTGGATGCTTAGTGGAGCAGGGGTGAAAACCAGCAGTGTCGGGAGGGGCTGGCAACATCCCATGGGGAGGCGATGGTGCAGAACCCAGTCATGGGTTGTGCCTTTAGCTATACCGTGTCTGAGTTTGTACCTACTTCACGACACCACACAACTCCTGCCACCGCTGTTTACTCACATGTGCGGCTCCCGCCATAAAATTGTCCTTGCTGACAGGTGAAAGGCAGATGTTGTGAGGATGGGAAGCCAAGAAAGAAGAGAGGAAAGATGAAGGAAGGAAAGTTCTAGTCTGGGCGTAGCTCAGCTCATTAGGAAGGCATTCAGGGCGTGCCTGTGCAGAGGGACAGAACCTGAGAGGAGAGAAGGATGGACAGACACAGGGAGTAATGCCTGGATGAGAATGGGGGCGGGCATTCACGTGCAGACACACGTCCTTGGCCTGTTTCCATCTGCTCAATGTATTTGCGTGTCCAGCAACCCTCACCCATCATCCTTCAGGGCTGTTTCCAAATCAGAACATTTAGTGCAAATGCATGAAGACCCAAGGAGAGCCAACATGGCCCTCAGCCTGACCCGCGGCCAAAGCGGGGGGCTGTTTTCAGAGGGGCTGAGACCCGTGGTTAGGAACTGCTGTGCACCAACTCAGGGGACCTTCTCTCTCTGTCTCCTACTATCTCCTTTCCTTCCTTCATCTTTCTTTCCTCTCTTTTGCCTTCCCATTCCTCCTGACCTCTGCTTTTAACCTGTCGGCAAAGACCATTTTGTGCACGATGAATGAGGCGATCCTCAGTGGCGGGATAGAAGGGTGATCCCCAGCAGTGGGATAGAAGGGCCTCCCTGCCCTGAATGTCTCCTGGGCCCCCGTGGGGCGTGCAGGCATTGCAGAGCTGTTTCTCTGAGCCTCAGCCTCCTTCAGAGTCAGATAGTAAACTGTGTGCCGTGGATGGCAAACCGGGGATGCAGAGCCAGGTCGGGGGCTGAGGGGCACAGAGCCATGCAGGGCAAAGGCTGAAGGATGAATGGAAGCAAGCACACAGCTCGCTCAGTGTGCAGTTTCCCCAGCCACGGTCCACCTCTTCAGAGGGTGTCAGCCTACACCCAGCTCTGGGTGACAACTGAGTAAATGCTCCATCATGATCATCCTGGCAATTTCCAGGCCAGGTGTGCCTTTTTGCACAGACTGATGAATAGATGACTTCATTCATTCCTTCATTTCTTCATGCCCTTCAGAACCTGTGATTACAGAGCTGGACCAACTGGCACTGAGACTCAAGGCCACTTGGGGACCCAGACTCACTGAGACTCGGCAGCACTGGACTCTAGGACATAGCAATGTAGCAGGCTTGTCCTTGGTCGTAATATACCGCCTCATCCTATCCTAAAGAGATAGGCAAATGTGCATGCGCAGTTCACAAGGCACCCTGTGGTCTCTTCCTGAATTTTCCTTCCATGCCACTAGTCTCCTGTTTTCCAACAAGGAGGTTTTAATTCTGGGTCTTGTAGATATAAGTCTCTGGGCTGATAGTGGAAATTGAGGATTCCAGTGTTTTTTTGTTTTTGCTTTATTATTATTCTTTTAATTTCAAAAACAGTGCTAGTTCTCAGGGCCCAAGAGTGCACTGTGCCAGCTTTCTCTCCTCCTTCTGTTGTCTTCTTGCCCTAATTGTCCACCGAAAGCACAGTGGCATCCCACGGGGCTGGCTGGGGAGGACGCTGAAAGCAGACATTTTCCACACAGGAAACGCACAGGGCTGAACCATGCCTTCCAGCCGGACACCTTCCATTAGCCACTGATGGCCAGGCTGCTGTAATGCGGGCTGTGCCAGAGGGATGCCACTTAGCACATTGATTAAAATGATTGAGTGCCTTGTCAGGACTGTCCTGAGACCCCAGAAGTACCCAAACAATGCGAGCAGCGCAGAGCAGAGAGAGCAATGAAGTCATTCGGCATCTTTGGCTGACCCGAGCGCCAAACGCTGGCAGAAGCCGGCGCTGCTCTTGCTTTGTCTCAGGGACAGCGATGAGATAATTTATTACAGTTGAGACTCTGACATCCTCAGCAACCAAGGGAACCAGACGAGGTGAATAAATCTCTCCACAACGGCAGGGAGCAGAAGGAGAGGCCAATGGCCCGGCTATTCAAGGCAACAAAGGACCCCGGAGCAGGGTCAGCGCCTTGCGTTTTCAGCAAGGTTTAGCGTCATTAGCAAATGCGGCTCTACCTTACCTGGCAGGCAAGAGGCAAAACAACAAAAAAGGCTACCTCCCTAGGTGATCAGAAATAAGAACGCTCCTATCTCCATGCTCTTGACAAAGTTACTGGGCACTTAAATGAGTCAGCTCTCCGAGCTCTGTAAACATGCAATTAAAAAAAACAGTACCTGCGTTTTCTGGCTGTTGCAGAGTGATCCCTGGGCTGCCTCAGTCTCCTACATCCTATGTGGAAGCAGCAGCTGGATTACTTTTTACCATGCTTCATTGTGAAAGGAGAGAGTGCCCAGGTGGGGCCGTGGGGGCTCCCCTAAGAGAGTCCTTCAGCACAGGAGAACCACAAGGACCAGTGCAGACCCGCCAGAGCTGGGGGCACTGAGATAACAGCTGGCTCTGTCCTCCAGGGCCTCCCAGGCTGGTCAGGAGGTAGGCTTGTGAGGACACCAGACAAACGCGGGTGAAGAGCACAGGGGGTGAGGTGTGCATGGAGTTCCTGGGGGTGCAGAGGAAACCAGGGCTGCTCCTGCCTCCTGGCATTTCAATCAAGTGACATCCCTCAGAAGTAACTGTGTGCACGTGTGAGAGCGTGTGGACATGCATGTGTGTGTGTGAGGGCCATGTGAGTGTGTGCACACGTGTACACACGTGTGGCATGTATATGCGCACGCGAATGCATGTATGTGGTGAGTGCGTGTAATGTGTGCATGTGTGTGTGCGTGTTCATGTGTGTGGTATGTGTGAATGTGTGTATGCCTTCACATGTGGGGTGTGTGTGTGACTGCAGTATGTGGGGGCTAAGTGTGAGAGTGTGTGTGCATGCATGTGTGTTTGTAAGTGTGCATGCATGCCTGTGTGTATGCATGTGTGTGGGTATGCGTGTGTGTGGGTATGCGTGTATGCATGCCTGTGTGTATGTGTCTATGCATGCACACTTTTATGCGTGTAGGCAAGGACAGCTTTGTCTTGACTTGGCTTAAATCCTAGACCTGCTCTCACTTAATTGTGGGTACAGACTTGCCAATCTTAATGGGGCTTCCCTTAATAACAAATAATAATGGGTTTTATGCCTATTTCCTGAGCAAATCTGGCACCGAGTGTCATTCTCGCTTGCATCTATAAAAATATGAAACCACTTGCTTAAAGAACCAAAGGTCGCTCATCTTGCAAGCTTGGTGCCACATCGCACGCCAGCCTCCCTGAGCCATGCAGGTTAACTAGGCGGACATTACAAGGCTGTTTGTGTAATTTGATCTCAAGACTGAGGACACTCTACTCATCGATGCAACACAGTTTGTTAATTTGGAAGCATGACCTCCACATGGGGTGTAGGCTTGAGATGAGCCAGAAGGGCTCATTGAGATGCCATCCCCAAAGCCAGACTTTGCCTGAATTGGCACTGGTGGTGTTTGTTCTGACTTTGCTTCAATGTCTCTGGAGAAAGATCCCCCGCCTCCTCCCCAGGCAGGGTTTTAGCATCATAGCTATACTCGTCACAGTTCCTCTGAAGGCTGACCCTCATCACTGTTTCATCCCCTGAACATCGCTTGCTGAATGGCTCCTGGGACTTTTCTAATAAGAGGTGGCGTGGAGGAGGATGCTGTCCTGCCTTTGAGCATGTGGTCCTGCTCATTACTATGCAGGGCACAGCAGGAGAGCCTGAGTCTCCTCCACCTTCATGATGCCCTCTCTCCAAAAGAACCTGCTCCCGACATGGATAAAATTGTTTTTTGCTTCAGACCTTCTCTTCTCTCAGCAGAGACCTCTTCTTAGCGCCCTGACTATTGGGACTGTGTGATCTGTCTTTCAGATTGATGGTTACGTTTTGCCAGTGCCCTAGAATGTCATCCAGAATGTTCAGTCTTTGCAGAATGTGAAAGCATCCTTGAAAGTTGAGCTAAAAAGACAGGTATAACGAGTTGGATGCTAAGGCTGTCATGGTTATGTTTTTTGTTATTATATTTTTGTTTGTGAAATTCTATCTTAGTGATTTTCTATACCTTGAAGATTATCATTTCCTTCTTCATTAGGACCCTGGGATCAAAGAATTCTTGGTTTCTCTCTCTCTCTCTTTTTAGCTCACACAAATTATAGGTACACTGATTTCTACCCCAAGTCTCTACTCTTTTTTATTGTCTTTCTTGGCCATCTCTTCATCACTGAAGCTTCATTAAACATCCAGTCTCTAGCTATCTTGCTTGTAACCAACACATAAGATGCAGCAGAGAAGAAGAGCCGGGAAAGGATCTTGAGGATGGTTTGAGGGCATGAAAGAGAACTTACATTTGCTGTCCAGTTGACTCTGACTCGTGGCGACCCCATGTGAATCATAGTAGAACTGTGCTCCATAGGGTTTCCAATGGCTCACTTTTTGGAAGTAGATTGTTAGTAGATTGGTAGTAGGTGTCCCAAACGCCTCTAGGTGGACTCCAACTTCCAACTTTTTGGTTAGCAGCCAAGTATGTTAACTGCTTGCACCACCCAGGGACTCCTGAAAGGGAACTGGGAGACCACAGTGTTTGGAAGCCAAGGGGAATGGGATTTACAGTGAAAACAGCCCTGAACAGCGGCCATTAGATTTAACAATCGAGGGTGATTTGAGACCCTGCAGAGAAAGTCTTCTATCAAGCTATGGTAACAGAAGCCAGGTGACTTTAGGTCAATGGAGGAGTGGAGATAGTGTCAGACTTAAAAAATTGTCTTTATTCCCCATCATGGTATTCTGGACAGCTTGTGGCTAAAACCTAATTTCACAGCCAAAAAAGAATGGCGATGGGCTTGTGCTGATGGTGTTCACTGGTGTGACCACATACCCCACCGCCCAGGAGTGGCTGGCCTGGTAGAATATAGGAATAGCCTAATGAACACAGTTATAGGGACATTCAGGAGACCACACTTAGAAAGGGTAGGACTTTTGCTTACAGCATTTACTTTGAATTAGAGGTGAATATTTGGTGCTGTCTTGCCCATAACCAGAATACCGGGTCTGGGAAGCAAGGAGTGGCAGTGGGGGTGATTCATCTCAATGTTGCCCACAATAACCCACTCTCAGCATTTGAACTCTGCTGGTTTGGAATCTGAGGTCCCAGGGGAGGATTGCTTGAGAGCACAGGGGCTTCATCCATGCATCAGTTGAGTTGGAAGTTCAGACTGCCCCTGGCCATCTGGGCTCCTCAGACCACTGAATCTAACAGGGATTACTTTACCAGCTGGGGTGGTTGATCTTGACAGTCAGCAGAATTGGGCCACTGCTACATAGCAGAGACAAGGAGAATGAGATCTGCAACCAGAGAATTGTCTGGAGCACCTTGTAATATTTCCATGCCCAATAGTGAAAGTTAATGGAAAACTACGGCGGAAAAGGCAGTACCAGAGAGAATTCAGAACTCTCAGGAATGAAGGTTTGGATCACGTTACCAGGAAAGACTCTCTGACTGAGGTATATGGAAACATGGCATGGATATTAGAAGAAGGAAATTACACACATCAATGACAACCTTGAGGCAAAGCTACAGAAACAAACATGGTATCAACTATGCTATTTTCCTTATAACTGGTTATGAGTATGTGATTGTGGTAACTAATTTCTTCTCTCTTGCCTTCTTCTCTTATTGTTTTATTTATCAATTATTATTAGTGGTTAACTTTTCAATTTAGTCTATAGGTAACAGGACACTAGATGGAACTGGGGTTAAATCTGAGGAGTAATTGTTGTGGTTGATGTTAGGTGCCATCAAGTTGGTTCCTACTCATAGTGACCCTATGTACAGCAGAACAAAACACTGCCCAGTCCTGTGCTATCCTCACAGTCATTGTTATGCTTCAGCCCATTGTTGCAGACACTGTGGCAATCCATCTCAATGAGGGTCTTCCTCTTTTTCACTGACCCTCTTGCTTTACCAAGCATGATGTCCTTCTCCAGGGACTGATCCCTCCTGATAACAGGTCCAAAGTCTGTGAGATGAAGTCTCGCCATCATTGCTTCTAAGGAACATTCTGGTTGTACTTCTTCCGAGACAGATTTATTTGTTGTTTTGAAAGTCCATGGTATATTCAATATTCTTTGACAACACCACAATTCAAAGGCATCAATTCTTCTTCAGTCTTCCTTATTCATCGTCCAGCTTTCATGTGCATATGAGGCAATTGAAAACACCATGGCTTAGGTCAGGGGCATCTTAGTCTTCAAGGTGATATCTTTGCTTTTTACTACTTCAAAGAGGTCTTTAGCAGCAGATTTGCCCAATGCAATGCATCTTTTGATTTCTTAGTAATGTTTTGTAGTCTGTTTATGCCATGTATTAGGGCTCCTAGCGTTGTCTCTATTTTTTCCTCCATGATCTTAATCGTTTTCAATTTTATATTTAGGTCTTTGATCCATTTTGAGCTAGTTTTTATGCATGGTGTGAAGTATACATCTTGTTTCATTTTTTTGCAGATGGATATCCAGTTATGCCAGCACCATTTGTTAAAGAGATTGTCTTTTCTGCAATTAACAGACTTTGGGCCATTGTCAAATATCAGCTGCTCATAGGTGGATGAATTTACATCTGGATTCTCAATTCTATTTCATTGGTCTACGTATCTGTTGTTGTACCAGTATCAGGCTGTTTTGGCTACTATGGCAGTATAATAGATTCTAAAATCAGGTAGTGTGAGGCCTCCCACTTCATTCTTCTTCTTCAGTAATGCTTTACTTCTCCAGGGCCTCTTCCCTTTCCATATGAAGTTGGTGATTTGTTTTCTTCATCTCATTAAAAAATGTCATTGGAATTTGGATTGGAATTGCATTGTATCTGTATATTGCTTTGCGTAGAATTGACATTTTCACAGTGGTGAGTCTTCCTATCCATGAGCAAGGTATGTTTTTCCATGTATGTAGGTGTCTTTTGGTTTCTCGCAGTAGTGTCTTGTAGTCTTCATTGTATAGGTCTTTTACATCTCTGGTTAGATTTATTCCTAAGTATTATATCTTCTTGGGGCTATTGTAAATGGTATTGATTTGGTGATTTCGTCTTCAAAGTTCTCTTTGTTGATGTAGAGGAATCTAACTGATTTTTGTATGTTTAGCTTGTATCCTGATACTTTGCTGAAATCTTCTATTAGTTCCAGTAGTTTTCTTGTGGATTCTTTGGAGTTTTCTGTGTATAAGATCATATCAACTGCAAATAGAGACACTTTTACTTCTTCCTTACCAATTTGGGTGTCTTGTATTTCTTTTTCTAGCCTAATTACTCTGGCTAGGACCTCCAGTACAATGTTGAATAAGAGTGGTGATAAAGGGCATCCTTGTCTGGTTCCTGTTCTCAAGGGGGATGCTTTCAGACTCTCTCCATTTAGGATGATGTTGACTGTTGGTTTTGCATAAATGACCTTTATTATGTTGACGAATTTCCCTTCTATTCCTATTTTGTTGAGAGTTTTTATCATAAATGGGTGTTGGACTTTGTTAAATGCCTTTTCTGCATCATGTGGTTCTTGTCTTTTGTTTTATTTGAGTGATGGATTTCATTGTTTGTTTTTCTAATATTGACCCATCCCTGCATACCTGGTATGAATCCCACTTGGTCATGGTGAATTATTTATTTATTTTTTTGATATCTTGTTGAATTCTATTGACTAGAATTTTGTTGAGGATTTTTGTGTCCATGTTTATGAGGGATGTTGGTCTGTAATTTTTTTTTT
>NW_004444008.1:6037757-6067617 GCF_000243295.1 Trichechus manatus latirostris | reverse complement strand
TTTTTCATACTATTCTGTTATGATTCTTTTAATTTCAGTTGGGTCTGTTGTGATATCACCCATCTCATTTCTTATACTGGTTATTTGCTTCCTCTCCTGTTTTTCTTTTGTCAGTTTGGCCAGAGGCTTATTGATTTTGTTAATCTTTTCAAAGAATCAACTCTTGGTCTTGTTAACTCTTGCAATTATTTTTCTATTTTCTGTTTTATTTAATTATGTTCTGATTTTTATTACTTGCTTTCTTCTAGAGCCTGGCTGCTTCTTTTGCTGCTCTCTTTCTATTTGTTTGAGTTGTAGGGTTAATGTTTTGATTTTGCCCCTTTCTTCTTTTTGGATGTGTGCATTTATTGCTATAAATTGATTCTGTAAAATTTTTTATTCTGGCCTTAATTTCTTCTATATCCTGGTAGTTTTGAGGAAGGTGTTGTTCAGTTTCCACGTGTTTGATTTTTTTTCCTTGCTTTTTCTCTTATTGATTTCTACTTTTATGGCTTTATGGTCAGAAAAAATGCTTTGTAATATTTCAATGCTTTGGATTTTGTTAAGGCTTGCTTTATGGCCTAATATGTGGTCCATTCTGGAGTATGTTCCATGTGCATTGGAAAAGAAAGTATACTTGGCTGCTGTTTGGTGGAGTGTTCTGTATATGTCTATGAGATTTGGTTGGTTGATTGTAGTTTTTAGATCTTCCGTGTCTTTATTGAGCTTCTTTCTGCTGAAAGTGGCGTGTTGAAGTCTCTTACTATTATTGTGGAGCTGTCTATCTCTCTTTTCAATGTTGTTAGAGTTCGTTTTATGTATTTTTGGAGCCCTGTTGTTAAGTGCATAAATATTTGTTGTAGTTATGTCCTCCTGGTGTATTGACCCTTTAATCATAATCATTATATAGTGTCCTTTCTTATCCTTTGTGGTGGCTTTTAATTTAAAGTCTATTTTGTCAGAGATTAATGTTGCCACTCCTGCTCTTTTTTGATTGTTGTTTGCTTGGTATATTTTTTCCATCCTTTGAGTTTTAGTTTGTTTGTGTCTTTAAGTCTAAGGTGTGTCTTTTGTAGGCATCATGTAGATGGCTCATGTTTTTTTAATCCATTCTGCCACTCTCTGTCTCTTTGTCGATGCATTTGGTCCATTTACATTCATTGTAATTATTGATAGGTATGAGTTTAGTGCTGTCATTTTGATGTCTTTTTTTGTGTTGTTGACAGTTTCTTTGTTCCACTTAATTTTCTGTGATGAGTCTTTTTTCCTTATGGATTTTCTTTTCATCTTTTTCATTGTTGTTGATTTTGTATTTACTGAGTCTTTATGTTTTTCTTGTTTTTTATTTAGATGTGTAGGATTGTTAGTTTCCTTGGTGGTTACCTTAATATTTACAGCCATTTTTCTAAATTTCAACCAATTTTTTTATTTCTTTATATCACCTTGGTTTCCTCTCCATGTACAAAATCTATGACTACATTTTTTAGTCCTTCTTTTTTGTTTTAATGTAATCTTTTACATATTGACGTCTCTGTTTCCCTATTTTCAGCGTTTTAGCTTTGATTTATTTTTGTGACTTCCCTATCTGGATTGATATCTGGATACCCTGTCCTGTGTTTAACGCACATGGAGCATTCTCCAGAATGCTAGTCTTGGGTTGTTATTTAATAATATTGATTTTCTAACTGGAGGAGTCCCTTTAGTATTTCTTGTAATTTTGGTTTGGTTTTTGCAAATTCCCAAAACTTCTGTTTATCTGGAAATGCCCTAATTTTGCCATCATATTTGAGAGACAGTTTTGCTGGATATATAATTCTTGGCAGGCAATTTTTTTCCTTCAAGGCTTTACGTATGTCATCCCATTGCCTTCTTGCTTGCTTTGTTTCTGCTGAGTAATCCAAGCTTAGTCTTAGTCTTAGACTCTCCTTTGTAGATGACATTTCATTTATCCTTAGCCACTCTTAAAATTCTCTCTTTATCTTTGGTTTTGACAAGTTTGATTATAATATGTCTTGGTGACTTTCTTTTAAAATCTACCTTATGTGGGGTTTGATGAGCATCTTGGATAGATATCTTCTCATCATTCATGATTTCAGGGAAGTTTTCTGCCAACAAATCTTCAACAATTCTCTCTGTATTCTCTGATATCCACTCCCCCACCCCGTTCCGGTATTCCAATCACTCATAGGTTATTCCTTTTGATAGAGTCCCACATAATTCTTAGGTTTTCTTCATTTTTTTAATGTTCTTTTATCTGATTTTTTCTCAAATAAGTTGGTGGCAAGTGCTTTGTCTTCAGTCTCACTAATTCTGACTTCCATTGCCTCTATTCTTCTCCTGTGACTTTCTATTGAACTGTCTAATTCTGAAATTTTATTCTTAATCTTCTGGATTTCTGTTGCTGTCTCTCTATGGATTCTTGCAGCCTGTTAAATTTGTCATTGTGCTCTTCTATAATCTTCTTAAGTTCCTCTGTTGCTTTGTGTATGAGTTGCTTGGCTTGTTCTGTGTTTTGCCTGATTTCTTGAAAAGTTCTGTATACTAATCTTTTGTATTGTACCTTCAGTAATTCCAAGAAGTTCTCTTCTTCCAGAAGATTTCTTGATTCTTTGTTTTAGGAGCTTGCTGAAGCCATCATGGTCTGCTTCTTTATGTGGTTTGATATTGACTGTTGTCTCTGAGCCATCAATAAGTTATTATATTTATTTATTTTATGTTTGTTTACTGTGTCCTAGCTTCTTGTTTCATTTTGTTTTGATATGCCCAGATTGGCTGCTCATGTGAGCTAGTTTGATTATTGGCTCCTTTGAAGCTCTAATGTCCTGTCACCTGGTGGTTAGATCTGTTACTAGGTATGTGAGCCCAGGAGTCCGTTTACTTTTCTTGTATAGATTCAGCTCAGGTGGCCAGGTAGTCGGTCAACAAGTGTGTGGTGCAGGATCTCACCTACAGTCCTAGATGGACTGGGATGATTGGAGTAGGGGGTCATGCACTGAGCAAGGAAGTGGGCTGACAGTTGCCCCTGAGTTCCTGGGAGGAAAGTGTGTCCCTGTTCCCTAGAAGGCATAGGTGGCTGGGTTTTGCAGCTGGACTATGAGCACCCAATGCTGCTGTTGGCTGTAAGGACTGGGAGGCACCACTTATTCTGGGACTATTGTTGCAGGTGGCTAGGTTGTGTGGGTGAAGCCACCAGTCCGCAGGTCCCTGACGTGAGTAGGTGAGGTCCCTGCTTAATGGACAGAGTGATGTCCTGTGTCACAAACCTGCCACTCCACGATATAGCTGACACAGTTGAAGTTAGGCTTCAGGTATATACCTTGTTATATTGTGCTAATGAGGGCCTATGCTGTTGAAAGTGGCCCACACAGGTCTATGCAGGGGTGAAAGACATTCAAAGTCCATGGACCCCTTATGCTTGTGCCTAGGGAGCTATGTCTGCCCTGAGTTCCTGGCTTAGGGGAGCTGGCAGATTATTTTTTCCTGTTTGTCAATTTATTCCCTCTCCAAGGCCAGAAGAATGGCTCAGGACGCATGATGGGTCTTGCTTCTGTCCCAGGGGACTCGGCAGTTGCTGAAGCCAGCCTGGACCAATGCAGAATGGGGAGGGAGCAGCTAAATAGGAGACAGGTTCTTCCCAAACTGTGTTTTTTGATCCGAGAGGTAGGTTAGATGCATGTACTTATCTTTTGCTGATTGAGTGCCGCTTTTCACTGGTTCTGGAGGCTTGAGTAGATTCTCCACTGCTTGGTCTCCCCCAATGTGAAAAACCCATTCCAAGCGCCACTGCTTGCCTCATTGTTCATGACAGCCGATCTGGCCTGCAGGGTGCTGGTTCCCCCCAGGTCAGGTCTGGCAATTCCTCACTGCTTCAGAACTGTCTCTCCCTCCCCCTGCCACTCAGCCCAGTTCCTCAACTTTGCCTTTGATGCCCAGGACTCTGAGAAGGTCATATATAATTGATTCATTTGTTTTTTTGGGTCTTTGTTGTTAGAGGGACCACCGGAAGCGTCTGAGTACTCAGCTGTCTTGGCCCCACCTCTATCTTTTAATTTCTTGACTGCTGCTTCCATGGGTGATTGTGGATTCAAGTAAAATGAAATCCCTGACAACTTCAATCTTTTCTCCATTTATCATGATGTTGCTTATTGGTCCAGTGTGAGGACTTTTGTTTTCTTCATATTGAGGTGTAATCCATACTGAGGGCCGTGGTCTTTGCTCTTCATCAGTAAGTGCTTCAGGTCCTCTTCACTTTCAGCAAGCAAGGTTGCATCATCCGCATAACAGCTTGTTAATGAGTCTTCCTCCAATCCTGAGGCCCTGTTCTTCTTCATATAGTCCAGCTTCTTGGATTATTTTGCTCAGCATACTCATTGAGTAGGTATGGTGAAAGGATACAACCCTGACGTACACTTTTCTTGACTTTAGACCACGCAGTATTCTCTTGTTCTGTTTGAATGACTGTCTCTTGATCTATGTACATGTTCCTCATGAGCACAATTAAGTGCTCTGGAATTCCCATTCTTCATAATGTTATCCATAATTTGTTATATTCCACACAGCTGAATGCCTTTGCATAGTCAATAAAATACAGGTAAACCTCTTTCTGGTATTCTCTGCTTTCAGCCAGGATCCATCAGACGTCAGCAGTGATATCCCTGGTTCCACATCCTCTTCTGAATCTGGCTTGCTCCCTGTCGATATACTTCTGCAGCCAATTTTGAATGATCTTCAGCAAAATTTTACTTGCATGTGATATTAATGATATTGTTTGATAATTTCCACATTTGGTTGGATCAGTTTTTTTGGGAATAGGCATAAATAGGGATCTCTTCCAGTCAGTTGGCCAGATAACTGTCTTCCAAGAGAAGTAATTACACTTCCCAAATTTGAATACATTTGGGGCTTTATAGCTCCCTCTTTGGGGACTGAGGGGCGTCATTCGTGTAAACGATAAATTGTATACTGTTGGGTGAAAGCATAAAGTTGTCGTTGTGTATCCAAGTTCATTTTCCATACATCTTTTTTGTAATCTTGTCTACCATCAAAGGTCTCCCTATCCCATGTACCTAGAAGGGTGTGTATGGATGCTGAGTAGTCATTATTGTCCTTATCTTCGAAGGTGCTGTTCCATACCCTGCTCTATGATGGTGGGGCTAGGACTCCACAAACTACCTTTCTCCATTTCCAGATGATCTTGGGAAGGCTCCACCAAATGGCTAGAAGCAGACTGGAGGTCTGGAGAAGGGAAAAGGGCCTTTCTCCTTTCTTTCGCTTGTGTTTCCTCTGAGCAGCCTCTTACTAATTACCTTCACTCTGGCTTGTGGTTGATTCCAGTATCCCATTTGTCCCATAATCTGAATCACATGGGGCTCCTTCCAAGGTTCTGATGCATCGGCCTCTCCTCCAAGTCTTTCTGTTCTAATAGGGTGTTGTCTTCCCTTTGGTGCCCCAGCCCTGGGATAGCTGATGCTGCAGTTATCATCTCTACCACCCATATCAGTGTACCTTTATGTCTTCTCAGTCCTTCAGTATCTATTTAATCATTCCCTTACATTAAATTATCTGCTTTAAAATAACTGGTGTGATTTCTGTTTTCTTGACTGAATTTTGACAGATTCTATATTCTTGTAAATGAATATAAGGATAGAGATGAGGTTTAACCAGGAGATATGGTTGGGGAAAGGTTTTCCAATAGGTAATAATATTACCGTAGATGAAACTCATGAACTATGACAAAGATGAGAAGATTCTTTGATTTAAAGGATGTGAAGGCTTGAGAGAAACTATACCACCAGTCTGTCAGTTTGTCATACTGTGGTGTCTTCCAAGTTGCTATGATACTGGAAGCTATGCCATCAGTATTTCAAATACCAGCAAGGTCACCCATGATGGACAGGTTTCAGCAGAGCTTCTAGACTAAGACAGAGTAGGAAGAAAGGCCTGGTGATCTACTTATGAAAAATCAGCCGAAAATCCATTCTGTTATGGATCACAACAGAATATTGTCCAATATAATGCTGGAAGTTGCAAACATACCAATGATCATGAAGACTGAGCAGAAATAGGCAATGTTTTGTTCTGTTATACATAAGGTCTCCATGAGTCAGAGTCAACTTGATGGCAACTAATAACAACAACAATGGGGAAAATATTTAAAAAACTCAGAGTCTGGTAAATGGAAGGTTGCTGAGCAGGACTGGAGGCCGGGGGCTTCAGATGGTGAGGACTGGAGGCAGAACCAATGAGAGTAACAAAAAAGCTTTAGAGATTGTAGTAGGATGCCTCATGAACCAAGTGTGGATGGCCCAGATGGCATGGAGCCCTAGTCCATCCAAAGGGAGGCAGGACTTTCCCATACATCTTCTTTGCAATCTTGTCTCACATCAGAGGTCTCCTTATCCCATTCTGCAAGCTACCTAAGTTATCACCGTCTTGGGTTTCTCTATTGTCATCTCTGCAGGTCCCATTGAGTGGTGAGCAAGCTTTAAGCACTTCTCGGATAATTAGCTCCCTCATTGACTATGGGTCACAGTGACTTCCTCAGCTCTGAAGGAACATTTGTGTTTAATGACGCTCTGGGACCACGAGGTATTTCACTTCACAGTGAAGGAAGCCTAAAAATAGAGGCACTTTGGAATTGTGTATAAATGGAATTTCCCCCTAAATTAAACCCAGATACATTTCCAGCTTAGATTGTAATTTTGTTCCACCTTATTTTTAAACTTCCATTCTGTTCCCTGCCCGCCCACCCCTGCTAATCCAGCTTTTGTCACTGTATGTAAGCACACTCTTAAATATAAAAGAGGATTTCACCTGGATATTTCAGTGGCTGTTTCAGAAGGAAAACAAAGATGTCCCTCCAGATTTCTCATGTGAACCTTAGAGTATGTTCTCTCCAGA
This sequence comes from Trichechus manatus latirostris, assembly GCF_000243295.1. Classification (NCBI taxonomy): domain Eukaryota; kingdom Metazoa; phylum Chordata; class Mammalia; order Sirenia; family Trichechidae; genus Trichechus; species Trichechus manatus. The sequence continues at coordinate 6,060,738 of NW_004444008.1, read as the reverse complement.
TTTTCTGAATAGTGGCTGTCTTAGTCTGGGTTCTGTAGATGAGCAAAACCAATGATGCATATAAATATATATAGAGAGAGATTTATGGCAAGGAAATGGCTCATGCAGTTGTGGGGACTGGCAAGTCCCAAATTTGTGGTCAGGTGACAGGCTGAAGACCTCTGCTGGTTCATCTGGCTGCAGGGGCTGACGAACCCAAAATCTGCTGGTCAGGTGGCAGGCCAGACTTCTGTAGGCTTATGTCCCAAGAACTGGAGAAGAGTGCAAGGTCAAGAAAGAGAGTGAGCTTTGCCAGAACACCCATTTACACACTAGAGGCAGGCCACATCCCCAAGGAATTGTCCATTTCAACTGATTGGCTGCTCACGTAATATCACAATATGGAAGGTGATTACATAGTATCTGCCAAACGACTGAGAATTGTAGCCTAGCCAAATTGACACATTAACCATCACAGTGGCAGTTGTTCAGATATGTATGGATCAGGCTCTGAACTTGGAATTTGCTCTTCTCTCCTCCTTCCAAAAGGTCATATTGCCACTTAAACTACAGACATTTTTTGCTTTTGACCAAAAGAAATAAATGCTATAGTAGAAGCATGATAAGCATCAATTTATATACATAAATTCCCAGTGAGCAGTTCCTCTACCTTGTTTGCACAGTTCTTGGGAATCACACCTTCCTCATGCTGCTGTCCAGGGCCACTGGGCAGGGGTGTCCAACGAGGGTCTTTTGTGTGAAGAGTGTTATCAACCATCTCTCTTCCCATGGCCATCATTGCAAAGGCTGTGGTTCTGGGTCCACTTTACAGTTCCTGAAGACTTGGAGGGCTGCCACAACATTGATCTTTGGCTCCTCTCTTGTTAGCCCAGCACGTCTTGGCACCTAATATTGTTGTCGTTGTTAGCTGCCAGTGAGTCGGTACCAACGCATGGTGACCCCATGCACAACAGAACACAACACTGCCTGGTCCTGTGCCATCCTCATGATCGGCTGTGAATTGGACTGTTGTGATCCACAGGGTTTTCAGTGGCTGACTTTTGGAAGTTGATCGCCAGGCCTTTCTTCCTAGTCAGTCTGGAAGCTCTGCTGAAAGCTGTTCGGCATCATAGCAACACGCAAGCCTCCACTGACAGATGGGTGGTGGCTGCACATGGAGTACGTTGACCAGGAATCCAACCCAGTTCTCCTGCACGAAAGCTGAGAATTCTACCACTGATGCACCAGTGTCCTCTGGTACATAATACCTCTGTCTATTTTGCATCTTTTGCTCTTTTTGTCATTTTACTTGCGCCTAAGATCCACACGGTAAGGCAAAGGCAGGGTGTATAGGCTGTAATATAGCATGCAGGGATGTGTGTGTGTGTGTGTGTGTGTGTGTGTGTGAGAGAGAGAGAGAGAGAGAGAGAGACAGCTAGAGAGCAAGCCTTGAAGCGTATCCTGAAAGCTACTGTAGTAATGAGAGGAAACCAGCTCCCCTCCCCAATACCACGTGGAATTAGCAGGGCCTTTCCACCCTTGGGAGTCCCTGGGGGGTGCAGACAGTTAACATGCCCAGCTGCTAACCAGAAGGTTGGAGGTGCGCCTGCACCCAGAGGCACCTCAGAAGAAAGGTCTGGTGGTCTACTTATGAAAAATCAGCCATTGCAAACTTGTGGAGCACAGCTCTACACTGACATACGTGGGGTTGTCATGAGTGAGTTGTTGGTGACTCAACGGCAGCTAGTTGTTCTATTTTCCCCCACTATCGGAGGGTATCAGGCAAAGCCTGATAGGGGTGCACTCCAGGAGACCCAGGCTGTGTCCTGCTCTCTCTCTGCCAGTGGGTGGACCATGTCATCTCAGAGACCTGCAGCTCCTGGGGGTACGCAGCTTGTGCTTTCAGGCAGCGCTTGTTTTCTCTCTTGCAGGGAAATTGCAACTCCCTGTCAGGGCCTATCGGGAGACAGTAGAAAACAACGCGTTTTTGTTGTTGTTGCTCGTTTGCTTGTTTTTGTTTGTTTTTAAGCGGCTGGCAAAACGGGATGAGAGAGAGGCCATGTGTTGGTAGACAGAAAATTAAGGGAAAGTCCATTGACCCTGAGTTCGACTCAGAAGGCTGTGGGGTAGGGGGTACTGGGCCCAAGACCCCATCCCCCACCCCATGTCCCTGCTCTGTTACTGGATGATTCTGCCTCAGCTGGCTCCTGCCCCAGGTTCTCCTGGGATACATGTAGAAGGCCTTTGAGGAATTGTAAATATGAACGATTATGTAGGGAACATTTAAGCCTCCCTGGTGGCGCAGTGCTTAAGCGTTCAACTGCAAACCAAATATAGGCAGTTCAAATCCACCAGGCGCTCCTTGGAAACCCTATGGGACAGTTCTACTCTTCTATAGGGTCGCTCTTCTATAGGTTCTTCTATAGGGTCACCTCTATAGGGATGGCAGCTTTTTTTTTTTTTTTTTTTGGTTTCTGGGAAGGACAGCATAATAAGGAAAGAGCTGTCCTGAGTCAAACCAGCCTTTCTGGAGACTGGGAGTCCAAGCCAAGGAGGCTATGGAGACTAGTGTCCTGGACATGGGACTGGCTCACACTGTCAACACTTGCTCTAAGGCTCAGGAAGATGCTGAAGAACCCATGTCCAGGTTCAGCCCCCAGGCGACCTTGATGGAAGGGTCTGGAAGAGCCCCAGGGCTGAGTGGACATGGTGGTCCAGAGAAGCGGGGACTTGAAATCAGAGAGTGACTTCAAATTCGGACGACTGTGATCCATGTGATCATGGACAAGCCCTCTCCCGTCCCCAGCCTCAGTTTCTCTGTCTGTCACTGGGCATAACAAAGCCCTCGGGGCAGCGTAGTGGTGAGGCCCCCACACCGGTGCTTTTGGAAGGGATAAGGATTATCCCATCGATTCAAGTGTGGCTGTTTCTGCTGGTCTTTTCATTTCTTCTAACAAGGCAACTTTCAGCTTTATCTTTGAGAATAGAAAAGGAGGGGAAATCGGTCGGGAAGCAGGTCCTGAGTTGCTCCAGTAATAATAACATAAATGATTGAGGCCCTGGCCTGAAGGCTAAAAAGTGGGCTTGGGGCTGTGCTCGGCCACTGGCTGCCTGGCACAAAGCTGAGCCTCCTGAGCCGCCAGCTTCCCCAGGAGCAGGACGAAAGCATCCTTCTGAACAGCCGCTGTCTGTGTACACGGATTCAGGGCAGAGGCTCTTGGCCAGGGTTGGTTTTGCCTCCAGAGGCATTTAGCAAGGACTGGGAACGTTTGTGACTGTTATAACTGTCAGGAGGTAGGGGTGTCTGCTGAGTAGAGACCAGGGATGCTGCTGAACACCTACAACACACGGGACAGCCTTCACTCAAGAAAAGACTGGTGTTGTTGTTAGGTGCCATTGAGTCAGTTCCAACTCATATCGACCTTACGTACAACAGAACAAAACACTGCCCGGTCCTGAGCCATCTTCATAATCTTTGTTACGCTTGAGCCCATTGTTGCCGCCACTGTGTCAATCCATCTTGTCAAGGGTCTTCCTCTTTTTTGATGACCCTCTATGTTACCAAGGATGATGTCCTTCTCCAGGGACTGGTCACTCCTGATAACATGTCCAAAGTATGTAAGATGAAGTCTCGCCATCCTTGCTCAACACCGCTAGTTTTCAAGAGATGAAGCACTTGGAGTGTGTGTGAGTGTGTGTATAGTGTATATGTATGTCTGAGTGTATGTGTATGTATATGGGCATGAATGTGTGTGAGTGTGTGTATGTGTGTGTGAATGTGTAGGTGAGTGTGTGGGTGTGAGACAGTATGTATGCCAGTGGGTATGTGTGAGTATGTGAGTGTGTATATGAGTGTGTGTGGATGTATGTATGTATGTTTGTGAGTGTGTGTGAGTGAATGTGAGTGTGTGTGTTTGTGTGAGGGTGTATGTATGAATCTGTTTGAGTATGTGTGAAAAATATATTTCAAGGATAGTCGTGCATTGAGAGTTTTGGAACTCATATTCCCGACTTAGGAAAAAAATCAAGAAGCTAAAATATTTACGGAGCCCTGGTGGTGCAGTGGTTAAAAGATATGGCTATTAATCAAAATGTCTGCAGTTCAGATCCACTAGCCACTCCTTGGAAACCCTATGGGACAGTTCTACTCTGTCCTATAAGGGAACTATGAGTTGGAATCGACTCGATGGCAATGGGTTTTATAACGTTTACACATATTTAAAATAAGTTAGCATCTTCTAGTATGTTTTTCAGTAAAAAGCCTTATGAAATATGGACATGCAGGTGGGATGTTAAAATTTCAACCAAATGCATTACCACTTTGAAAGCTAATGTCTTGTTCTTTGAAAGAAAGAATCATTTCATCTTTAGTTTCAAATATCTTTTTCACTTAGCCCGCCTGGTTTTAATGGCTCATCTAACCATATCATTACTGAAAAAAAAAAAAATAGGATTGAAAAGTGTTTAATATGAACGATTCCCTTTTCTCCCTCCTCTTCTTTGTCTTTATATCATTGTGTAACTAGATTTGGTCATAATTAAGCTCTATCCAGATGGCAGGGTGGATATCTACCAACAGAACTACCCACAGATGCTACATAAAATCCATCTGGCCAAGAGAAACTGAAGCTTAGATGCTCTGTAGGTAAGACACGTTTTGCTGTGGATACAGTGTAGATGCAGGCATCATTGTAGGTTTCTATGTCCCATCCCTCACTCCCCACCTGTATGACCTTGAATAATTCATTTAACTTCTCCACATCCCAGTTTCCCTCATCTGAAAAAGAAGTGACTTGGTAAATTACTTATTACTTTATTTACACGTTCCCTCCGGTTGTACCTCCTTCATGGGTGACTTTCAGGGATCTCCATCATGCTTGTCCCGTGCGTCTGTGACAATCATGACCCTGGCAGACAAATACCAGTCTATAGGCTGCTGCCCTGGGTTGTGTTCACTGGTTTCTGTCTCCAAGTGAGTTCAGGTGCCCAGGAAGTGCCTCCCTGAACAGGTTATGGGCTGGCAGCCTTAACTGCTCGCAACATGTTTTACATAATTATCGCAGAATTTAATCCAGACTTCTCAGTATCCTAAAAATAGTCTATCTTTTCTGCTTATTTTAAACCCCTAACATGGCTGCCAAGTTTTTGCTTGGAGTGGACTATGCGTTAAAACTGATATATCAGAATAGTGTTAATTATAGCACTCTGGATGGTAATGAAAAGTTGCATTGCTAAAATTACTAGATAACCACATACAAATAGTGCTGCTGTCAGCTTTTTATAGCTGAACTTGGGGCTAAATTGGGCCACAAGGCAGTGAAAATGTTCAGATCTGCTATGTCTTCCAAGAGCCAATAATGCCAGTAGGTTGTTAATCCAAATTCTAGGGGAGCAATGATCATAAATGCAAACCCCTTGATTTGAGGTTGTTTCTCATACTCTCTGGGACACAGTGCCTTTATCTGTATTTGGAGGATTAAACAAAAAAATTTTATAATGCGACTGGGAGGAAAAACTCATTGGAATAGGTAAAGCACATTTTACACTATAAATAACTCTGCTGTCATTGATTTTATCACTACACCATAACAAAAGCAGCAGTGCAATCAAGCAAAATTCAGATTGTTCCCAATGATCTAAGTTTTGACCCTGTTTTTGTGTGAAATGTTCCTTCATAAAGGAAGTACATAAAATCCCAGCTGTGGAGCCCTGGTGGCATAGTGGTTAAGAGCTCAGCTGCTAACCAAAACATCAACAGTTTGAATCCACCAGCCACTCCTTGGAAACCCTGTGAGGCAGTTGCACTCTGTCTTATAGGATCACTATGAGTCAGAATGGACTCCATGGCAATGGGTTTGGTTTGGGTTCTGGTTAACAGCTGTGGCTTCAGACCAGAGGAGATAGTCATGTGTCCACAGACTCACTGTGCCTGGTGTTGTAATGGTCTCCCTCCGTGGGCACCTGTTGACTGCCACCTCTGTGTTGGGGGTGGCCATCTTCTCCTTTTGGAGAAACTGGGGCGCGGTGTTGGCAGGCACCTCCCCAGAGTTTCTGATGCTCTTTTCACCAAAGGTGTCAGAGCTTGTGGCACTGAGACTGCTGAGAACAGAACTTAGAGTTTGAGTTACAGGATGATGCCTGGCCCTTCCCGGTGTGCCCAGACACCAGGCGTAGCTTTACTTTTTCTGACCCTTACTAATGCCTCTCTATCGCCTCACCCTCCCAGCTCACTTAGGAATGGCACCTTTTTCTTTCATATTGGAGGTGTGTTCTAGTGATTGCATCAGACACTCTTCCATGACCCAAACACCTGGACAGCCCAGAAGCTCAGTATGCTTTTCCCAGTGGTGGCTACAGATTGTCTATATAATTAGAGGCTTGTCTTGGTGGAGGGAGTCTCTGGGTGGTACAAAAAGTTAACGTGCTCAGCTGCTAACTGAAAGGCTGGAGGTTTGAATCCACCCAGAGGTGTCTCCAAAGAAAGGTGTCTGGTGATCTACTTTTGAAAAAGCAGGCACTGAAAACCCTAAGGAGCACAGTTCTACTCTGACTCACATGGGGTTGCCATGAGTCACAATTGACTTGACAGCAACTGGTTTGGTTTTTGGTTTAGTATGCTTACTTTGATTGTCTGAGGGCATTGACCAGATTGCATGGAGCTAATACCTCTTTTGTCTCCGTGGGTGCTGTCCCCAGCTTTGGTGTAAGTGAGACATATGGCACATTGCAGGACAGACCAAACCAGCTCAGCACTTTCCAGAACACAAAGGTGGGCTATTTACAGACCTTCCTTTGGAAGGTTATTTGGTGCATCTTGAAATGGTTTCTTTTCTGACAAAACCCACTTGATCCTGTGCAAATGGCTAGTCTCATTCAGAAGAACAAAATTGGGCTCAGCGATCCCCTTTATAGGTTCCAGGAAGTAAACACAATGGCTGAATCTGTTAGGGCTATGACAGAGAGCAGGCAGAGCGTGAATGGGTGCCCAATATATATTTGGTGGTGGTGTTCAGCTCTTCTATTTTATGTACCATAGTCCTGAGCCTGGAGGGAACTATTACTGCATAAACACTGTCTCTTAATCCCTACCAGTATCCCCATGAGATGTGTGGGTGGTAAATATTATTATCCCCAGTATTACAGATGCGAGCCACAATGCCAGTCACTCGGTATCTTTTATGCCTCAAGGTCATGATGCTCTTCAGGGGTGGGACTGGGGAAAGCACCTGGGGCCTCTGTCTCATTTGTACAGGGTGCCCCCAGGCTTCTCCTGTGTCCTGCTACTAGTGCCTTCAGACCACTGATGAGATGCTCCCCTGGGCTCAGTCCTAGCCTTTCCTTTCTGAACCAGGTGCAAAGTGCATGGCAGCTTTTCCCTGGCAACACGGAGAGTATTCTGTCATGCAGGGATTGACTCTCCCACGAAGCCAGGAAGATGATCTATAGAGAATGAGAGATTAGAGTGAAAACTGTCAATGTATAGCCACTGACAACTCTTTAAATACTTGACTTTGGGGAGAACGGCCACCAGTCTCTCAGAATAGCACCTGCCCCTGGACTAGCAGTGAAATATTTGTGCTTCTTCTCTTGGCAGCTACTTTTATTGCTGGGCATCTGCTTCAGAGGTTTTTGTCCCTAGTTAGTTTATCCTTGGGAGCAATAAATGTAATGAGATTATTTTAATGTTAATATCTTTATTGGATGAGGAAACCTTTCTTAAAAGCCAGAAACTAAAAGTCTAATGAACTCTTAGAGGAAGAAAAAGCTTTTTTCCATATATATTCTTTATGATATAATTGATTTCTCTTATTTTATAGATAGATCATAGTGGATTGGGATTAATTTATTGTAAAATTATCCCATGCACAATGGAAAGCTAGGTACAGAGATGAAGAGATTGTAATCCATTGACTCTACAATATAAGAAGATGATTAGTCAAATTCTTGCTGTAAGTATCTATACTCAAAAGTCCTCTGATTGTGGCCTGAGCAAAAGTTACAAGCAAAGGTTAATTATGGCCTGTAAGCCCAGAGTGGGGAACATCCCTCAGACGGAGGTGACATGGTATCTACAAAACAAAAACATCCCTTGTGTCTAGAACACAGAGATGATAAGAGAAGAAGGTGTCCTCTGCAGTGGGTGGGAGAATCCTCTACCCCACATGAGTGATTGCTATTGGGAGGCCCTTGTAAGAGGGCAGTCATCGTGAGAGACCAGCAAGATGGCCACACTTCAGACATTGGGACAAGTCATAAGGAAAGGAACTGAGAGGAGAAAGAGGAGGGTACTCCTTACTGAAATCCCCTAAGATGTACCTTAAAAGAGGTGCAGAGAGGGAGAGGTCCATCAGCAGAGGTACAGAAACCTCTTTTCAGGCCCTGCTAATACTTTCATGGTTGATACAGATGGCCCAGGGTGGAGAAGAAGGCAAAAGGAAGCATTTATGCAGGACCAGCATCCTGACCCAACTCAGGTTGCATGAGAGAGGTTGTCAGCAGTGTAGTGCCAAAAAGTGCAAGGAGATATTTGCAAATGCTCTCTTTATACTGGGAATTCCTTGCACTAGGGGTGAGTGGTGAGCCCCAAGAACATTGGTGTATGGATTTAATTTTGTCCAGAAAATATATGTTGAAGTCCTAACCCCCAGTACCTGTGAACATGACCTTGTTTGGAAATAGGGGCAGTGAAGATGTAATCAGTTAACACGAAGACATACTGGAGTAAGGTGTGTCCCAATCCAATTTGAGTGATGTCTTAATAAAAGAAGCAAAGAGACACAGAGACACACACAGAGGGAAGATGTCCACGTGAAGATGGAGGCAGAGATGGAGTTAGGCTGCAGCTGCAAGCCAAGCAATGCCGGCAGCTACCAGAAGTCAGAGAGACAAGGAAGAGTCTTCCTTCCCCTAGAGCCGACAGAAAGAGCATACCCCTGCAGATACCCTGATTTCTGACTTTGTTCTTACAACACACTCAGTTTTGGTACTTTGTTACTGCAGTTCTAGGAAACTAATATCATTCGAAATCAAAGGAAGGATCAGGACAGCTTTGGCAGAGCTGATCACCCCACAGACCCAGAGGACCTCCAGTACAGACTTGGGTCAGGGAGGACTTATGCAGACATCGATTTCTATCTTCATTGCATGGTTACAGGCATTTGTCTTTTATTGCTGGAGGGAGCTCTCCCTGAGGAAGGCCTCTTGTTTGGCTCTACTACACTCGTTTTCATCAAGTTAATTTAATTGGCGGTATTCCCCTGTGGAATGGACAGGCTTGTCTTGAGCTATGCATGTCTTCTTGCTTCTCTACCTTTTCTTGTTCTGTGATGTATGTTGACTGCAGGTGGGTTTACCTGGCACCTGGAGGAAGGTTTTCCACATGGAACCTAGAAGTCCCTACACAGAGCAGTTAAATTTGAGATGATCTCAACAGAGGGAGCTGACAAGTTCCTGGTGCCCTGAGGGTGGATGAGAGTGTGAGGATACACAAGAACCACAAGCACCTGGAGCTTATGAGCCCAAAGTGGGAACCATCTTTCGCTCAGCCTACCATCTCTCTTCCTCCTGAGTCACTCATCTTGATGAGTGACCACACCGGAGCCATCCACTCACTGGATCAGACTTGTGTCCAGGTCATCAGACCCCCTTCTGTCCCACCTTCATACCAGCAGCTCATCAGAGTTGTGTCCTCTCAACTAAACCTCTTTGTTGCTGTTGTTAGGTGCCATCGAGTTAGTTCTGACTCATAGCAACCCTATGAACAGCAGAACAAAACACTGCCTGGTCCTGTGCCATCCTCATGATCATTGTTATACTTGAGCCCATTGTTGCAGCCACTGTGTCAATCCATCTTTTTGAGGGTCTTCTTTTTCGCTGAACTTCTCTATGTGCCTCCAATCCATCCACTGCTCTCCATCAATTTAGTTATGCCTAAATTATTGCTTACCTGCATTGCTACAACAGCCTCTTAACTGATCTGAAGTCTTCATTCTTATCCAGATCAATATAATTTTTGTCATGCTACCCTCACAGTCTTTAGAATCTCCCCAGCTTTCACTGTAGCCTACCAAATTCCTTAACATACCAAGTTCCATAAGGATTGGCTAGCATGCTTCTTCCTTCCCCCAACTCTCCAACCCCATCACTGCACTAAGTTTGGACGGAACTCCCTCTCTATACCTTCAAGTGTTTTCCTCTCTCTTATCCACGCTTTTAATTAAGTATCTTCCTTACCTTGATGTAGTCTTTCCTCTCTCATTCCCCTGGATAGTTTTTACTCATCCTCCAGGATTAAGCTAAAACTTCCCCTTTTCTGGGAAACTTTTCCTGACCCCTATTCAGCTCTGTTGTTGTTGTTGGATGCTGTTGATTCTACAGATTTCCAGGGCTTTCTCCTGAAGAACTACTGGGTGGATTCGAACCACCAACCTTCTGGCTAGCAGCTGACCACTTAACCATTGTGCCACTAGGGCTTTTTTATGTGTTAAGTAGCACCTCTCAAGTACCCATTCTTCTTAACCTTAGCCCTTGGCCAGGCTGTTTCTCTTCCAGTGGAATCTAAGCTGCTGGGACAGAGATTATGTAGACATTGGACATTAGGACTCCTACTACCGGTCTCTGCCATAATGCCTGAGAGACGTCGGTTTTCAATAATCACTGAATGCATGCATGAAACATACTGTCATGGATGAATTGTGTCCCCTAAAAAGACATATTGAAGTCCTAACCCCTGTACATGTGAAATTGATGTTGTTTAGAAATAGGATTTTTCTTTTGTTATCAGTTAAGTTAAATGAGGTCATATTGGAGTTGAAGTAGGATGGGTCTTAATCCTAATCCCTTCTGAGGGATGTCTTACAAGAGGGAAGCACACAAAGGGAAGACAGACATCATATGACATTGGAGGCAGATGCATCCATAAGCAGTAAAGGAACACCAAGGATCACTGACAGCCACCAGAACCTAGAAGAGAGGGTCACAGAAGAAAGCAACATGTCTGAGGCCTTGATTTGAACTCCTAGCCTGCAGAACGGTGAGAAAATAAATGCCTGTTCTTCTTCTTTTTTCAAATAATATTTTACTATGTTTAGGTTAGGGTGAAAGTTTACAAAGAAAATTAGATTCCCATTTTACAATTGCTACACAAATTATTCAGTAATATTGGTTACATTTTTAATAATGTGTCATTATTATTCATTCTGTTCCAATTGTACCATTTCCATTACTCTAGTTTCCCTGCCCTCTTACCATCTTGTCTTTGCTTTAAAGAAGTTTTTGACCATTTGGTTTCATATAGATGATTTTTTATAGAAGCTCATTTCTTACAGGTGATATTTTTATTTTATGAGCCAATATATTATTTAGCTAAATTGTGCCCTCAAGGGATAATTTCAGTTTAAGGTTTAAAGAGTATCTCAGGGCGATAGTTTTGGGGAGTCCTCTAGTGTCAACTGGTCCAATAAGTATGAGCTTTTTAGTTCTGTTCCACATTTTTCTCCCATTCTATCAGGATCCATCTATTATGGCTGTGATCACAACAGTGGGGAGTGATAGCTGGGCACCATCTAGTTCTTCTGGTCTCAGGATGGATGAGGCCGTGGTTTGTGTTGACTATTAGTCCTGTAGACTACTTTCATCTCTGAGTCTTTGATTTTTTTCTTTCTGTTTTGTTCTGGATGAGTAGAGGTAAATAATTGTGTCTTAGACGGCCACTCTCAAGCTTTTAAGATCCCAGACACTACTCACTACATTAAGATGCAGAACATATACTTTACAAACTATATTATGCCAATTAGCTGAGTTGTCCCACAGGACTATGGTCCTAAGCCTTCAAATTCAGAAAATCAGTCTTGCAAGGTGTTTGGTTATATCTAAGAAGTATGCATAACTGTGTCCCCTACGTGATTTATTGTATATTTGGATATACAGTGGCCCTCCACGTCTGAAGTTTCTGCATCCATGGATTTAACCAACCAGGATGGAAAATACTTAAAAAAAGAAAAAAGAAAGTCCAAAAAGCTAAACTTCAATTTGCTGAGCGTCGAGCACTATGCTGAATCCACCCTAATGCAGTGATGTGTAGGGTCCCCTACTGTAGCCTTCCGCCATTTTACAGATCCTCAGTCTCTCTCCAGCACTCGTAGTTTGAGCATTGTTTGCTTCACAGCTCATTTGTTCACTACTTGTGTTGCGTGTACCCTTTGTTTCTGTGAAAAAATGGTTCCAAAAGACAATGAAGTGGTCAGAGCAATCCCTCAAAGGCGAAGTGTGAGGGGTTGAGGAGAGCGAGAGGAAGGTGTTTCAAGCTAGTAAGGGATGGCGGCTTTGTAAAGCATTACAGCCTCCAGAACTGAAGCGATCAGCATCAGTTGATGACCAGGCAGCACTCACATTCTCAGAAGAGCTCCAGAAACTCATAGAAAAGAAAGGCTACCTTCTAGAGAAAGTCTTCAGTTGTGATGGAACAACTATTCCCATAGGAGGATGTGCATACGTTATATGCAAATACTATGACATTTTATGTAACATACTTGAGCGTCCTTGGATCTTGGTATCTGCAGGGGTCCTGGAACCAATCCCCCACAGATACCAGGTAATGACTGTACATGCATGTACACACACACCTGTATGCACATATGCCTACAGATAGGTCTATCTGTGCACACATGTACCCACATATTCATACCCATGCACATGTATGCCTGTATACACATTTGTGTAACCACACATATACTTTTTGGTTGTTGTTGTTCTTGTTGCAAGATTATATTTGTCATATCCTTTACCAAAAATGTCCTCTTCTCTTGTGCACTTCTTAGTGACATCATTTACCTTGGTCAAGCTGTGTGCACTATGCCCACATTTGATGCTACCTTTACCATCGTCAGAAATAACAAGTGTCTACTATCTTGAGAGTGCTTCTCCCTTCCCCTTCCCATCCATCCCTGGTAACCACTAATGAGCATTGGTCTCTGTATATATATTTATCCTTGCCTTCTTATGAAAGTGTGATCATCCACTATTTGTCTTTTTGTGATTGACTTATTTTGTTCAGTATAATGTCTTCCGGATTCATCCATGTTATAAGATGTTTCGAGGACTCATCATTATTCGTTATGGTTATGTATTATTCCATTGTATGTATGTACTGTATTTTGTTTATCCATTGACAGGCATTTAGGTTGTTTCCACCTTTTTGCAATTTTGTAAGTAATGCTGCAATGAACACAGGTGTGCACATTAAATGCCTATTCTTTAAAGCCACCTACTTGGTGGTATTTTGGTACAGCGGCCCCAGGAGACTGAGATACAGACTGTCTATGAATTTCAAAATGGGACAGTGACGGCTGGAACAGCAGGAAGTTCATGGGATCTAAAACCAGATTGTACAGTTCAAGACCCAGTGCTGGCATGGACCAGCTATGTAACCTTGCTCAACAACTTAGAGTTTTCAAGCTGCAGTTTGACCTCCTGCTAAATGGAAATAAGCATTCCTACCTGAAGAGGCTGATGTCTGAATTGAGAGTTAATGCAGTTAAAACCCCACCACTGTCCAGTCGATTCCAACTCATAGCGATCCCACAGGGTTTCCAAGGCTGTAAATCTCTACGGAAGCAGACTGCCACATCTTTCTCCCATAGAGCTGCTGGTGGTTTCAAACTGCCAAACTTTTGGTTAGCAGTTGACCACTTTAACCACTGCACCACCATCACCATAACCTCATCACCTTTCTAGATACAAAGTGCTATAGAAATGCTTAATGATATCCACTTTCCTCCAATACCAAAGAGAAGCCAGTCAACAGAGTGGATTCTGGGGTTACCCGTCTGGGGTTCAAATTCTGCCTTGACCTCGTCCTGGCTGCAAGACCAGGGCAGGCTACTTAGCTTCTCTGTGCATTAGGTGCACACCCATGCAACGGCTCTCATAGGGATGTTTACTTCATAAGCTTGCTGTAAAGAGCAGTCACTTGTGGAAGGGCCAAGAGCAGTGCCTGGCATATGATAAGCACTATGGAGACGTCATCTATTATTATTGCTATGATGATGATGATGGTTAAAGCCCACTCATTAAGCTTGCAAGCCCTGTGGTTCTGGCTGGTGTTCTAACCCTGGCTCTACCATTTTCTTCCTACATGACCTTGGTTAAGTTAACCGCTCTCTGCTCTCTCATTGGTAAAAAAGCACATTGCTACCTTGTTGTTGTTAGGTGCCGCCAAGTTGGTTCTGACTCATCGTGACTCTATGTACAACAGAAGGAAACACTGCCCAGTCCTGTGCCATTTGCTACCGTAAACCAAAAAAGCCAAACCCACTGCCTTTGAGTCGATTTCAACTCGTAGCGACCCTATAGGACAGAGTAGAACTGCCCATAGGGTTTCCAAGGAGCGCCTGGTGGATTTGAACTGCCGACCTTTTGGTTAGCAGCTGAACACTTAACCACTATGTCACCAGGGTTTTAGGTGCAGGTATTATGTTTGTGGAGTCTTCGCCTCTACTCGTGCCCCTGCTCTACAGTGATGGCCTGGCAGAGCTAACAAGCCACGTAGCCCCTGGGAGGGCTTTCAGCTCTTATGCACCCCCCAGATTGAGGGTGTCCACTCTGTCAGGGTCTAGGATGCCTGACCTGAAAGACTCACATAGTGTGGGAGAAGCAAGGTGCATGCAGAACTACATGGCTTATTAACCCAAATACTGAGCAGAGTCAGCAGGAAAAGCGAGAGGCCAGGAGTGCCCAGGGGCATTTTTTCCACATGTAGTCACCCATTATCCTGGCACTAAGAGCCCCCCAATGCCCCCTTGACTTCTCTGGGCAAGATGCCCAATGCCTCTTTCCTTCCATCATAGGTGGTGGTATGTTTCATTATAACAACCTCACCTTGAAGTACAGGTTTAGTATAGGATTTTTGGGAATGGAGAATGCGTAGGTCAGCTTTGCCTCAGACCTTTATGTCAATTCAGTTATGTTCCTTAGATCTTCCTGGATACTCTCAATCTTGTGATTAAATGAAAGTGTCCTCCTCCGTTTTGTCTCTCTCCTCAAGATCTGGCTGACTTAAGCAGTCTACTCCTAATTCATTAACTTCTTTCATTTTTGGTAACTTACCTTGCTATCATGTCTGTCTTCCTTCATCATAGATGACCCCATGGATCAATGCTTCTCACCCTACAGTAGGTCAAGTGCAGAGAGAGAGATCAATAAATGGGGAGATCAGTAAATGGGAGTCAGTATTACTGTTTAAACAGAAAGTAATGATGACAGACCAGGAAGTTTTAGAAAGACCTAGGATGAGCTAGCAAACTAAAGTCCTTGGAAAGTTATCTTTCATTCTGTTGGGCTCAAGATGGTGCTGTGGAAAGAGAATCCCTTATAATCAGAGTTCCCAATGTTAGGAGTCTGGCTCTACTTACTGCTTATTAGAAACGTGACTTTGAGAAAGTTATGGAAACTTGCCTACGCTCAGTCTCCTCATTTGTAAAATGGGAATAATCGTTAAGGATATGACGTGATTAATTTGGTACATATGTGGAGTGCCTGTGTCAAAGGAGGAGTCGCTAAATGTCTCTGTGCTCCTGTTGAGTTTGGCCTGATCTCCTTGATGTCACTTCATTTCACATCCCATCGTTGGGTGCAGAGGAAGAGTTTAATTTTGGACATACAGTGGACTGTGGGAGATGAAATCAATGCATGGTGGCTCCTTTCGCTGAACCTGAAGTGTGGCCCACGTTGTTGGCTGCTGGCAATGGAAAGACTCTGGATGGTCAGATGGAAGGAATTGTTTAAAGTACTTTCTGTCTCCAGTTGAAGATCCCAGAGGGTAGAATCTCCTGAAGCTGAAGCAACGGGGTGGTGACCTGGCTTTTGCTCAGGCTGTGATAGTGATAAATGTACAACACTAATAAATAAATGACTCTAGTAAATACATACCTTTAATAGATAAATTCTGGTAAACACTGGAGTTCCTGGGTGGTGCAAACAGTTAACGCACTCAGGTACTAACCAAAAGGTTGGTGGTTTGAGTTGACCCTGTGAGGCGTTGGAAGAAAGGCCTAGAGATCTACTTTCGGAGAGTCAGTCATCCTTATGGAGCTCAGTTCTTCTCTGACATACACGAGAACGCCATGAGTCAGAGTTGACTCCAAGGCAACTGGTTTAATAGATAACCATATAGTTCAGGAAATCACATACCTCTAAAGGATAAATATATAATTCTAATAAATACAAACACTAATAGATAAATACATAAATCTATTAAACACATACTTCTAATAGATAAATACATAACCCTAATAAATACATAACAAAAAAACAAACAAACTAAACCCTTTGCCATGGAATTGATTCTGACTCATAGCAACCCTATAGGACAGACTGAACTGCCACATAGGGTTTCCAAGGAGTGGCTAGTGGATTTCATTTGCTGACCTTTTGGTTAGCAGCCGAGCTCTTAACCACCACTCCACCAGGGCTCCAAATACACAACACTAATAGATAAATACACCTAATTTTCAGATGTTTATTTATATACTATTTATTTGCTTACTGAATCAAAGATAAAATGCATTCTCGAACAACATAGAGTGTTGTGTTAACTCAAGACTCTTCCATTTTAGTTTTAAGATTGTCTCTTGCAGAAATAGTCAAGTTTTGCTGCTGTGTTTTAAGGGTAATACTTACAGGTTCCAATTTTATTTAGAATGACTTTTAGGAATATTTTGTAGCACACAAATTCACTCAAGCTTGGTAGAAGTTTAAAAAGTGCTGCATCATGTCTTAAATTCATTAAAATAGATTGAGACACTAGGTAAATTCAAACACTATATTATTCACTTAAAATGTTATTCACTCATTTGTGCACTCATTACCTAGCAAATGGTATGCATCAGGCACTGTGCTAATCCTGGAAATGCAAACACTCCAGGGATGCTGTCCTCAAGGATCTTATCATCTAGGACTCTAGTGAGAAACGTAAGCCCAGACCCACGTTCCTAGCGCATGGTTGAAGTCTGTATGGGAGCCATGGAATTCCAGAAAGGAATCGCTTTTCAACATTGTTAGGTGCCGTCGAATTGGTTCCGGCTGATAGCCACCCTATATACAACAGAATGAAACACTGCCCGGTCCTGCACCATCCTCACAATCATCGTTATGCTTCAGCCCGTTGTTGCAGCCACTGTGTCAGTCCATCTTATTGAGGGTCTTCCTCTCTTTCGCTGACCCTCTACTTTACCAAGCATTATGTCCTTCTCCAGGGATTGGTCCCTCCTGATAACACGTCCAAAATCTGTGAGACAAAGTCTCGCCATTCTTGCCTGTCAGAAGCACTCTGACTGTACCTCCAAGAGAGATTTGTTCATTATTTTGGCAGTCCATGGTATATTTAATATTCTTCACCAATATTGGGTCTATACAATATTTGCTACTGACAGCCAAGGAAGAATAAGAGAATCAGACTCACTCAAGATAATAAATTATATTTATTTAAAATTATATGTGTGCATATATATATACATATACACACACATGCATATTGTAGAAGAACAAAATTCTTACTCAGCAGTAAAAAAACAGATGAGTTTTATTGAGGAATAAAGCAACTGCAGTTAGGGAACACAAAGCAAAAATGCTAAATGCTCCGAAGTGCAGAAGCTGAGGAATACTACTTACATATGAAAATTTAAGGAAACAGTAACCACAGATCACATAATACACAATCTACAGACGTCCTGGAGCCAATCTACACAAGTGTTTTGTGAGAATGGTTCTGCCTGTCTTTCGAGGACAAGTGAAGTTTGCACAAAAGTGTGTTCTCCAAGAACAGCCAGAGTTTTGTCCCGCTCCCTGATCCCTCAGAGACAGAGCGGATTAACCTGTTACTGTGAGCTCGACCTGAACGTCTCTCATTTTAGGGGTCTGTTAACAGTATTCGTAATTTCAGATGTTAGTTTAGATTTTGTACCTTGACTTTTCAATTTTTAAAATTCATTTTAAAATTAAAAAATATGGTTGTTATAGAAATTTTAAACATTACAGATATCAACACAGTAAAATGGAAACATTTCCTTTCTCGCTTCCTCTGTCATTCCCAACCATCACTCCCTGAGGTATCCACTTTATATTAGGGCGTTTGCTTATAAATAAAAGTATGTAAGTAAATAAATGCATGTATGTGCGCATGTTCTGCTGCAAAATTCCTCTTTAAAGTATTAAAAAGCAAAGATGTCACCTTGAGGACTAAGTTGCCCCTGACCCAAGCCATGGTATTTTCAATCACCTCATATGCATGTGAAAGCCCCGCAGTGAGTAAGGAAGACCAAAGAAGAATTGATACCTTTGAATTGTGGTGTTGGCAAGGACTACTGAATATACCATGGGCTGCCAGAGGAACAGACAAATCTGTCTTGGAAGAAGTACAACCAGAGTGCTCCTTAGAAGCACGGATGGTGAAACTTCCTCTCACGTACTTTGACATGTTATCAGGAGGGACCAGTCCCTGGAGAAGGACATCATGCTTGGTAAAGTAGAAGGTCAGTGAAAAAGAGGAAGACCCTCAATGAGATGGACTGACACAGTGGCTGCAACAATGGGTTCAAACATAACAACGATTTTGAGGCTGGTGCAGGACCGGGCGATGTTTCGTTCTGTTGTACACAGGGTCACTATGAGTTGGAACGGACTTGATGGCACCTTACAACAACAACATGTGTGTATGTATTATGTATAAGTGTATACATACTTACACATAAACACATTTTTTTTTCATAAATGGGGTCGCATTTTGCAGTGTTTTAATCTTTTATTGTGGTAAATATATGGGCACTAAAACATTTGCCATTTCAACAATCTTCACATACGCAGTTCAGACACATTAATTGTGGCCGTCGAGTTGTTCAGCCATCACCATTAACCGTTCTAAATTTTCCCATCACCCTTAGCAGAAGCTCAGTGTCCCTTAAGCATTGTGTCTTCTTTTCCTTCTCCCTCCTGCCTGCCCCTGCCAACCACTCATAAGCTTTGGTAGCTATACATTGGCCTATCCTGGATATTTTATATAAGTGGGATCCTACAGCATTTATCCTTTTGTGTCTGACTTATTTCACTCAGCATGTTTTCATGCTTCATCCGTGTCTTCAAGTTTGACCCAACGCTCGCACATGGCCATCATGGGTGGGGTCATTCTGAGACCTCTTGGTGTCTACCACTTTATTTTGTCTTCTGGTGCAGCACCAAGGAGTATTCCATGCCTGACCCTATGAGGACACGGCCAATGGTAACAGTAAGAATACAAGGATCTGAACCAAAAGTCTGGTATTTTAGATTCTTGCCTAGTAAATGAAAACTAAATAAATACCTAGACAGAATCATGTTCCTTCTTATCCTAGCTTGATTTTTGTCTCATCATAACTCCTGATGGATACTTAATCAGCAGTGATTTGGAAAACTGTAGCTTTTAATTTCTCCCTCTTATTTAATTATCTGTAAGTAAGTATTTGAGAAGATAGTATTTAAAGGAGTCCTGCTGTCCTTCCATAAGGCGGTGACTCCTTTATTAAGAAGAGCATTTTCACCCTTAAATTCCATTTTGGATATTCAGGTACTAATATTGTGTATTCTGTTTACAAATGCAGAATTCTCTCCTGTCCCAACAAGGAATAGTGCAGCTCTACGAAAAGGTACTTTCTTGCCTGGTTGGATGCTGCTAACTAGATTGTTGTGAGCTGCCGTTGAGTCGGCTTCTACTCCTGGCAACCTTACGTGTAACAGACCAAAACGTTCCCCAGTCCCGAGCCATCTTCATGATCCTTGGTGTGTTTGAGTCCGTTGTTATGGCTATTGTGTCAGTCCATCTCATGGAAGGCTTCCCTTGTTTTCACTGACCCTCTGTTTTACACAACATGGTGCCCTTTTCTAGCAACTGGTCTTTTCTAATGACACGTCCAAAGTTAGCAAGCCGAAGTCTTGCCATCCTCCATCCTGAGGACCGTTCCGGTTGTATTTCTTCTAAGACTGACTTGTTCCTTCTTCTGGCAGTCCACAGTATATGCAATATTCTTCGCCAACGCCACAGTTCAAACACATCAATTCTTTCTTTCTTTTTCATCATCCAGTTTTTGCATGCATATGAGGTGACTGAAAAGACCATGGTCAGGTGCACCTTAGTCCTCAAAGTGACACCTTTGCTTTTTAAAACTTTAAAGAGGTCTTTTTCAGCAGATTTGCCCAATGTGATACATGATTTGATTTCTTGACTGTTGCTTAAATGGGCATTGATTGTTGATCCAAGTAGAATGAAGTCATTGACAACTTCAATTTTTTCTTCATTTCACTTCAAATATCTGAGAGTAACACTAAAAGAAGAGACACAATTCACTTCCCTCTCTCTATAACACCCTGCAGCTTCAGCCTTGGAAGCTTCTAGGGCATAAGAGGAAAGGGTGCCGGGGAGGAAAAGAAGAGACCCAGGAAAGCGACCAGCAGGTAAAGACTGAAAAGGGAAAAAAGAATAAAATTTCTGAAGTTGTGTGGGGTGGTTTTGTCTTGCTGACAGGATTTAGTTCTGAACACGTGTGACCACCACCTGCCCGCCCCGCCCCCCTCCCACAAACCCCAGGGAGTCCTCAGAAATACTTGAGGAATCTGGGATTCTTCAAGGACCTCTGAACCTTGGTGATTACTGGGGAGGCAGCCTCTCCCGAACCCACATGGAAGTCTGGCACATTATCAGTTAGATTATTTCCTAGACGTTCTATAGTTCTGGTTGCTGTTGAGAGTGGAATTTCTCTATTTCATTTTGTAATACTGAAATACAATTGATTTTTGTATGTTTATATTTTATACAACAATCCTGCTGAACTATAGTTTTCCTTCTTGGGAAAGAAAAAGCATTGTGCTTGATAGATAAATACGTTTTTTAGTCTTCTAATTTTAGAGCTGTCTGTCTATTCTTTCAGCAGCAATTCTTGAT
Organism: Trichechus manatus latirostris; assembly: GCF_000243295.1. Taxonomy (NCBI): domain Eukaryota; kingdom Metazoa; phylum Chordata; class Mammalia; order Sirenia; family Trichechidae; genus Trichechus; species Trichechus manatus. The sequence continues at coordinate 6,039,794 of NW_004444008.1, read as the reverse complement.
TTTTAAACTATACATCTGTCTAGCAATGACTATTTATTACTTCTGCCTTTCCTCTGAATACAATATAGGCTTCAGCAAACGCTAGGTGTCACTGGATACTTCCATGTTGTTAACATGTTTGGGAGTTTTATTTTTTAATTTTTAACCCTAAACTAGTCATTAATATTTTACAGTTGCTAGCTAATCTTGTTTCCCTACATGTTTTATTAACATTTATCTTGTATCCCATGCTTTCATTCTGAGATTTTTGTTTTGTTTTGTTTTGTTTTTTTCTGGTGAAGCTCATACTTTGATATGGAGATTGAAATGTTAGAGAGACAATTATTTCCTTTAGTCCTTTTAGCCAATAGACTGTTGCATTTTGGCATCTGCTCTGACTGATGAGAAAGAAGTCTGCTGGGAATTTAATTCTCATTCTAAGGCAAATGGTCTGTCTTTTCTCTGGTGTCTTTTAAGGTTTTCTCTTTCTCTTTGATGTTCCGCAGTAGCTATTTAAAACATTACCATGATATATATGATAAAAACCAAAAACCAAACCTGTTGCCACTGAGTCAATTCCTACTCCTAGCAGCCCTATAGGACAGAGTAGAGCTGCCTCAAAGGGTTTCTAAGGAGTGGCTGGTGGATTCAAACTGCCAACTCTTTGTTTAGCAGCCAAGCTCTTAACCACTGCACCCCTGGGACTACTGAAAACCAAACCTGTTGCTGTTGAGTCGATGTTGACTCATAGAGACCCTATGTATATGACATACATATATATGATTTTTTTTTTTTTAAAGCTCAGTAGTATACTCAACCTGAGAACTCATACCTTTCTTCGATTCAGGAAAACTCTCAGCAGGACCACTTCATTGCCATTTCCTTCTTCCTCTTCTTTTGGACACTTACTAATTGTACCTTGAAGATTCTCTATCCACGAGTTCTCTTAGCTGCAAATACATACACACACCACACACACTTTTTTTTTTTTTTTGACCCTTGCCTCTCCACGCTTCATTCTGTGTCAATTTCTCAGGACTATATTCTAATTATAGTCCTGAGAAAGATGTGGCAGTCTGCTTCCATAAAGATTTATGGCCCTATGGGGCAGTTTTACTATATCCTACAGTGTCCCTATGAGTTGGAATCCACTTGACAGCTGTGAGTTTTCGGTTTATGTTCTAAATTCCTAATTCTCTTTTTCAGTGTGTCCAGTGGTGAGTTAATCTGCCTGTTTTTGTTTTCTTTCTGTATCAATTTTTTAATTTCCAATAGTTCTCATCAGTTTTATACCCATCTGCTCTATTTTATCTGATAATTACTTTTTTTTTTTTTTTTTTCTTTGAGTATCCTAAGCATGTGTATTTAAAGTCTCAGACTGTCCATGCATTGATTCTATTTGAGGTGAGTTTATTTTCTAGTTTTCGATTTTGTGGACTGTATTTCTTAGCAGTACATTACTTCATATATTTTGATTTGCAAAGGCATTTAGAGCAGGTTTCTGGGTTCTATGCATTCTCTCACTCCTCCCCAGCACCTCTTTTGGTCTCTTCCTCCATTTCATCCTCCTCCCACCTCTCTCTCCCTAATTCTCCTTCTGTCTTTTAAAAAAATTTTTTTATTGTACTTTAGATGAAGGTTTACAGAGCAAACTAGTTTCTCATTAAACAATTAATACACATATTATTTTGTGCCATTGGTTGCCAACCCCACAACGTGCCAACACTCTCCCTTCTCGACCTTGGGTTCCTCATTACCAGCTTTCCTGTCCCTACTGCCTTCTCGTCCTTGACCCTGGACTGTTGTGCCCCTGTAGTCTCATTGTGTTTTATGGACCTGTCTACTCCTTGGCTGAAGGGTAAACCTCAGGAGTGACCATTACTGATCTATAAGGCTGTCCAGGGGCCATACATACTCTCAGGGTTTCTCCAGTCTCTGTTAGACCAGTAAGTCTGTTCTTCTTTGTGTGTGAGTTAGAATTTTGTTCTACATTTTTCTCCAGCTCTGTCTGGGACCCTCTATTGTGATTCTTGTCAGAGTAGTCAGTGGTGGTAGCTG
>NW_004444008.1:6025316-6037657 GCF_000243295.1 Trichechus manatus latirostris | reverse complement strand
TCTGTATCAATTTTTTAATTTCCAATAGTTCTCATCTTTTTTACAATTTCTTGATCTTTTTAAAGTGGAAGCTTTTTTTTTTTTTAAATTACTCTTTGAGTATCCTAAGCATGTGTATTTAAAGTCTCAGACTGTCCATGCATTGATTCTATTTGAGGTGAGTTTATTTTCTAGTTTTCGATTTTGTGGACTGTATTTCTTAGCAGTACATTACTTCATATATTTTGATTTGCAAAGGCATTTAGAGCAGGTTTCTGGGTTCTATGCATTCTCTCACTCCTCCCCAGCACCTCTTTTGGTCTCTTCCTCCATTTCATCCTCCTCCCACCTCTCTCTCCCTAATTCTCCTTCTGTCTTTTAAAAAAATTTTTTTATTGTACTTTAGATGAAGGTTTACAGAGCAAACTAGTTTCTCATTAAACAATTAATACACATATTATTTTGTGCCATTGGTTGCCAACCCCACAACGTGCCAACACTCTCCCTTCTCGACCTTGGGTTCCTCATTACCAGCTTTCCTGTCCCTACTGCCTTCTCGTCCTTGACCCTGGACTGTTGTGCCCCTGTAGTCTCATTGTGTTTTATGGACCTGTCTACTCCTTGGCTGAAGGGTAAACCTCAGGAGTGACCATTACTGATCTATAAGGCTGTCCAGGGGCCATACATACTCTCAGGGTTTCTCCAGTCTCTGTTAGACCAGTAAGTCTGTTCTTCTTTGTGTGTGAGTTAGAATTTTGTTCTACATTTTTCTCCAGCTCTGTCTGGGACCCTCTATTGTGATTCTTGTCAGAGTAGTCAGTGGTGGTAGCTGGGCACCATCTAGTTGTACCAGACTCAGTCTGGTGGAGGCTGTGGTAGTTTGGTCTATTAGTCCTTTGGACTAGTCTTTACCTTTTGTCTTTGATTTTCTTCATTCTCCGTTGCTCCAGATGGGGTGAGTCCAGTGGAGTATCTTAGATGGCCGCTCACAAGCTTTTAAAAACCCAGAGTCTGCTCACCAAAGTGGAATGTAGAACATTTTCTTTATAAACTATGTTATGCCAATTGAGCTAGATGTTCCCTGAGACCAAGGTCTCCACAGCCCTCTGCCTAGTAATTTGTTCCCTCAGGGAGTTTGAATGTGTCTATGGAGCTTTCATGACCTTGCCTTGGACAAGTTGTGCTGGCTTCCCCAGTATTGTGTGCTGTTTTACCCTTCACCAAAGTTACCACTTATCTATTGTCTATTTAGTGTTTTTCCCTCCCACCCCTCCCCTCCCTCGTAACCATCAAAGGTTTCTTATTTGTGTAAACCTTTTCTTGAGTTTTTATAGTAATGATCTCATACAAAATTTGTCCTTCTGTAATTGATTTATTTCACTCAGCATAATGCCCTCCAGTTTCATCCATGTTGTGAGATGCTTCGCAGATTCATCATTGTTCTTTATGGTTGTATAGTGTTCCATTGTGTGTATGTACCATAGTTTATTTATCCATTCATCTGTCGATGGGCGCCTAGGTTGTTTCCATCTTTTTGCTATTGTGCACAATGTTGCAATGAACATGAGTGTGCATATGTCTATTCGTGTGATGGCTTTTATTTCTCTAGGATATATTCCTAGGAGTGGGATTGCTGGATCATATGGTATTTCTACGTCTAGCGTTTTAAGGAAGTGCCATATCGTTCTCCAAAATGTTCGTACCATTTTGCATTCCCACCAGCAGTGTGTAAGAGTTCCAATCTCCTCAAAGTCTCTCCAACATTTGTTATTTTCTATTTTTTCTTTTTTTTATTTGTGCCAGTAAAGTCAGGGTGACGTGGTATCTCATTGTGGTTTTGATTTGCATTTCTGCAATGGCTAGTGATCTTGAGCATTTCCTCATGTGTCTGTTAGCCCTTTGAATGTTTTCTTTGGTGAAGCATCTGTTCATATCCTTTGCCCATTTTTTAATTGGATCATTTGTCTTTTTGTTGTAGAGGAGTTGGATTTTCCTGAAGATTTTAAAGATGAGAACTTTGTCGGATTTGTCATAGTCAAAATATTTTTTCCCAGTCTGTAGGCTCTCTTTTAACTCTTTTGGTGATGACTTTGATGAGCATAAGTGTTTAATTTTTAGAAGATCCTAGTTATCATGCTTATCTTCTGATATTTGTGTATTGTTAGTTATGTTTTGTGTCTTATTTGTGCTGTGTATTAGGGCCTCTAGCATTGAGCCTATTTTTTCTTCTATGATCTTTATAGTTTTGGGTTTTATATTTAGGTCTTTAATCCATTTTGGATTATTTTTTGTGTATGGTGTGAGGTATGGGTCCTGTTTCATTTTTTTGCAGATGGACATCCAATTTTGCCAGCACCATTTGTTAAAAAGACTGTCTTTTTCCCATTTGATGGACTTTGGGACTTTGTCGAGGATCAGATGACCATAGGTGGATAGATTTACATCTGGGGTCTCAATTCTGTTCCATTGGTCAATGTGTCTGTCATTGTACCAGTACCAGGCTGTACTGACTACTGTAGCTGTATGGTAGGTTCTGAGGTCAGGTAGTGTGAACTCTCCTGCTTTATTCTTCTTCTTCAGTAGTACTTTACTTATCTGGGGTCTCCTCCCTTTCCATATAAAGTTAATGATTAGTTTTTCCATCTCTTTGAAGAATGCTGTTGGTATTTAGATTGAGATTGCATTATATTTGTAGACTTCTTTGGGTAGAATTTGCAGTTTCATAATGTTAAGCCTACCCACCCATGAGCATGGTATGTTTTTCCATTTATGTAAGTCTTTTTTGGTTTCTTGTGGTAGTGTTTCGTAGTTTTCTTTGTATAGGTCTTTTACATCCCTGGTTAGATTTATTCCTAAGTATTTTATCTTTTAGGGGCTATTATAAATGGTGTTGTTTACCTGATTTCCTTTTCGTAGTTCCCTTTATTAGTGTATGAGAATCCAACTGATTTTTGAATGTTTATCTTGTATCCTGCTACTCTGCTGAATCTTTCTATTAGTTCCAGTAGTTTTCTCGTGGAGTCTTTTGGGTTTTCTATGTATAGTATCATATCATCTGCAAATAAGGACAGTTTCACTTCTTCCTTACCAATATGGATGCACTTTATTTCTTTTTCTTGCCTTATTGCTCTAGCTAGGACTTCCAGCACAATGTTAAATAGGAGTGGTGATAAAGGGCATCCTTGTCTTGTTCCTGCTCTCAAAGGGAATATTTTCAGCCTCTCTCCATTAAGAATGATGTTGGCTGTTGGTTTTGTATAGATGCCCTTTATTATGTTGAGAAATTTCCCTTCTATACCTATTTTATTGAGTTTTTATTAGGAATGGGTGTTGGACTTTGTCGAATATCTTTTCTGTGTTGATTGAGATGATTATGTGATTCTTTTATTTATGTGGTGGATTATGTTGATTGATTCTCTAATGTTGAACCGTCCTTGCATACCTAGTATGAATCTCACTTGGTCACTGTGTATTATTTTTTTGATATGTTGCTGAATTCTATTGGCTAGAATTTTGTTGAGAATTTTTGCATCTATATTCATGAGAGATATTGGTCTATAATTTTCTTTTTTTTTTGTGGTGTCTTTACCTGGTTTTGGTATTAGGGTAATGCTGGCTTTACAGAATGAATTTGGAATTATCCCATCCATGTCTATGTTCTGAAATAGTTTGAGTAGTACTGGTGTAAGCTCTTCTTCTCTCCTTCTGTCTTTATTCTCTGTCTGTCTGTGGCTGTCTGTCTCTCTCTCTGTCTTGGGAAGCCATTTAGCAAAAGTTTGGAGGTTGAAGTCCTTCCAGAGGCACCTCCAAAGAAAGACCTGCTGATCTGCTTCTGAAAATCAGCCACTGAGAACCCTATAGAGCTCAGTTCTATTCTGAAAAACATGGGGTAGCCATGATTCACAATTAAATTTACAGTAAGTGTTTAACCACAAAATTGTATGTGCCAACAATTTTCCATTGTAAATGGCTGAGTCAAACTGAATTCTGGTGATTCAGGAGAGCAAAGAGATTGTCTTGAGTGATGTTATGGAGTATGGAGGTGGAGTCTCCCCCTGTGTGTCCTGGGAGGGGAGGGCATAGTGGAGAGCCTTTAATTGCTTAGAGGCTACTCTCATGAAGAATCTTTGTGAGGTGGAAGCAACCCTGTAGGCAACTGTGATTTCGTTTATTCCAGCTACAGGCAGGAGCCAAGAGTCCTGCAGGGAGAGGCGGGCAGGACAGAGGTGAGGACAGTGTTGGCTATGGGAGGGGAGTGGGGGTTCAATTTGAAAAGTGGGGTGCAGGCACTGGGGTTGGGGATGGCAGTGACCTGGGGTGGCTGCAGAGAATCTAATGAGATTTAATTATCTGCTTTACACTAGACATTGCTTTTAATAAAACTTTTAAAATTAATAACATACACAAAAAGAATTTTTGATAATTCTTTACCCAATTCCCACAACACTTGTTTGTGTCTTGAAATAATAGAACATAAAAAATATCTAGATTAAAAAGTGAATCACTACGTATTGCTCTTACGAGGAAATGGTGGGGGATGATATTCTCAGTACATTACCAAAAAATGGCTTTTGTTATTTAAGCTGTTAATGTTGTGAATAACATTTATAGATCTCCTAATATTAAACTACCTTTATAGTCCTGAGACAAATGCAACAGAGTCATGTGGGTTATCATTTCTTTACACACTGTGATACTTACTTTGCTAATATTATATTTAAAGGATATTGTAACAGAATTTATGAGTAAGTTTAGCCTATCATCTTTTTTGTTAGTTTTTCTTGTACTATTTTTGTTTACTTTGAGTATTATGATATATTGGTCTCACTGAATAACTGGGAATATTTTCTCTGAGAGAATTTACATTAGAATAAAAGTTTAGTAGAACTCCTGTGAAACCATGTTAGTCTGATGATTTTAGCTTTGTAAGGACGATTTTTAGCTGTTGTTTCAGTTTTTTCAGTATAGTATATTCAGCTTTTCTCTTGGTTTTAGATCCAATTTTGCTAAGTTACATTTTTTTCTGAAATTTCTCCCTTTTGTTTAAGTTTTCAAATTTAGTGGCAGAAAGTTAATGCTGTATTTTATTCTGAGTTATAGATGTAGTTATATCCACTTTTCATTTCTTATATTGCTTTTTTCTGCTTTTTCTTATAATTTTTAAAATCAGTTTTTACTAGATGTTTGTCTATTTTATTAACTTTTTTAAAAAACCAACTTTCGGTTCTCCCTTCTCAGTTGAATATTTATTTAATTGATCTCTGCCTCCCTCTTTATTATCGTCTTATATTTACTCCATTTGGGTTAGTCAGTGATTCTTTTTCTAACTTTATAAGTTGGATGCTTAAAAACAAACAAACTAACTCGTTGCTTTCGAGTCAATTCCAACTCATAGCAACCCTATAGGACAAAGTAGAACTGCCCTACAGGGTTTCCAAGGACTGGCTGGTGAATCCGAAGTGTCAACCTTTTTGTTCGCAGCTGAGCTCTTAACCACTGAGCCACGAGGGCTCCTAACTTATTAATATTCAGAGTTCCTTCCTCTTTAGTAAAAATGTGTAAGGCTAAAATATTCCCTTTAAGTGAGACTTTCTTTGCATCTCACAATTTTTTTGTGTAGTATTTTCATTGTCATTTATTTCTAAATATTTCTTTAGAATAGTTTTATTATAAATTCATCCTTAATCAATGAGTAGTTTAAAAATATTTGCCAAGTATGTAGAGATCATTTACTTTTCTTTTTCTTAGTGAACTTTATCTTAAATGCATTGTGGCCACCCAACATAATCTATACACTACAAATTAGTAGAAATCTGTTGACTTGTGTTTAATATTCTTACACACAGCCACTTTTTGTAAATGTCCCATGCATGTTTGAGGTCAACGTGATAGTTCCATTGTTGGGTACAGAATTCTACATATGTCCCTTCAATCAGGCTAGTTAATTATATTGTTCAAATCTTCTATATCTTTGATCGTTTTTAAATTCTCAGTAATGACTGAGAAAGGTATGTGGAAAGATACCTTTCTTTGGTATTGTGATGATAGATTGAGCAGCTTCTCTCTGTATATCTACCAATGCCTAGGTAAAATAATTAGGAACATTTTACGAGCTTCATAGAAGTTTAAAATTGTCCAAATTGAACTTATATTTTAAAAATCATTTTGTAGTCATTCTCTCTATGCCTAAAATATTTTTTGGCTTAAAGTTTCTTTTAACTGATATTAATACAGTGCTTACAAGTTTGTTTTGGTTAGCATTTGTCTACATACACTTTTCTGTCCCTTCACTTTCAAGCCTTCTGTGTCTTTACATTCAAATGTGTCCCTTAAATAGACCATATCCAAAATCTCAAACTCATTACTGTTGAGTTGATTCCTACTCATAGTGACTGTATAGGACAGAGTAGAACTGCCCCATAGAGTTTCCAAGGCTGTAAATCTTTATGGAAGCAGACTGCCACATCTTTCCCCCTTGGAGCAGCTAGTGGGTTCGAACCACCGTCCTTTTGGTTAGCAGCCAGGCGCTTAACCACTATGCCACAAAGGCTCCTTATAACCATCTTGTTGTTGTTAGGTGCTGTCGAGTCAGTTCCAACTCATAGTAACCTTATGTACAGCAGAACGAATCACTGCCTGGTCCTGCACCATCCTCACAATCGTTGTTATACTTGAGTACATTGTTGTAGCCACTGTGTCAATCCAACTCATTGAGGGTTTTCCTCTTTTTCCGTGACCCTCTACTTTACCAAGCATAATGTCCTTCTCCAGGGACTGATTCCTCCTGATAACATGTCCAAGAATGTGAGATAAATTTTCACCATCCTTGCTTCTAAGGAGCATTCTGGTTGTACTTCTTCCAAGACAGATTTGTCTGTTCTTTTAGCCTGAAAAAAACCCGTTGCCTTTGAATTGATTCCAACTCATAGAGACCCTATAGGTCAGAGCAGAACTGCCCCATAGGGTTTCCAAGGAGCAGCTGGTGGATTCAAATTGCTGACATTTTGGTTAGCAGCCTGAGTTCTTAACTACTGTACCACCAGAGCTCCTGTTCTTCTAGCAATCCATGGTATTTTCAATATTCTTTGCCAACACTATAATTCAAAAGTTTCAATTCTTCCTTTCCTCATTCATTGTTCAGGTTTCATAACCATCTTCCAAAAAAAATTCAAACCTGTTGCCATCGAGTCGATTCCAACTAATAGCGATCCTATAGGATAGAGTAGATTTGCCCCATAGGGTGTCCAAGGAGTGACTGGTGGATTCGAACTGCTGACCTTTTTGGTTAGCAGCCAAACACTTATTTTGGTTAGCAGTGGAGCTCTTAACCACTGAGCAACCAGGGCTCCATAACCGTCTTAGGTCACTTTAATTCTATCAATTCCTCTCATGAATTACATGTTACTGGTATTCAGTATTTCTGTTCTAACTTGATTATGTTAATTTTTAATCTCACTAAAAAAAAAAAAAAAAAAGTTTTTGTCAAGTAGACTTCTACTCGTGGTGACTCCGTGTGTGTCAGAGCAGAACTATGCTCCACAAGTTTTTCAATGGCTGAGTTTTCAGAAGTAGATCACCAGAACTTTCTTTCAAGGTGCCTCTGGATGGACTCCAACCTTCAACCTTTCGAACAGCAGCTGAGTGTGTTACTCACTTGTACCACCCAGGGACTCCTTAATCTCATTAATTAGACATTATTAATATTTCATAGAGGTGATTGTGAGGATGGCACAGGATCGGGAGTGTTTCATTCTGTTGTACATACGGTCGCTATGTAAATATATATTTGCTCATATGTATTTAAAAATATATACGCATTTAAAAAAATCATTGTATTTACTCACTATTCCTTCTTATGCTGGAGCCCTGGTGGCACAGTTGTTAAGAGCTTGGCTGTTAACCAAGAAGTTGGCAGTTTGAATCCACCAGCTGCTCTTTGGAAACCCTATGGGGCAGGTCTACTCTGTTCTGTAGGCTTGCTGTGAGTCAGAAATGACTCGGTGGCAATGAGTTTTGTTCCTTCTTACAGCTGTGATTCTGCCCTAGGGCCTTCAGTGCCCACTGGTTGCCACGTGGGTGGGAGGACTGGGCTTTCCTCATGGGTCCAGGAGGACAAACAACAAGCTGAGAGCCTTGGGAGACATGTGGGGCTTGGACTTCAAAAGGGGGATAGTGAGATGAGGGTGAACATAGAAGACAAGGCTGGAGGGGTGGGCAGGGTGCCATGATGCAAAGTCTTGTTACCGTGTGGAGGAGTGTCAGTGTGATCTAGAGGCAGTGACAGTGGGGTCACTGGAGGAGTCAGGAATTTCTCAGACGGGCTTGTCAGGAAGATGCTGGCACACATTGGGGGAGTTTTCTGAGGACAAGTGGTGGCTGCACATGAGATGCATTGACTAGACTATTAGACGATAATTCTGGAAGGGTAGAAGCTTTCAAGTTCTTCAGCATCACTGTAGAAACGTGTATGCTGCTGGTGCTGAGAAAACACCCCTGTGGCTGAATCTCTGATACTCAGTGACTCCAACTAGAAAATCATGCTCAGGCTGGCACTGTTTCAGCAGCATAAACAACAGTGAGTTCTGCAAGATCGCAAGCTTAGTTTCATACCTGATCAGCATAGTATTAAAGCATAGACAGTGCTTTTGGGTCTGTTTTATTATATACACTTTTATATAAATGTGTGGGTTCCTGATGGGCATTTCATAGGTTCTGTTCTTAACACCATGTCACTTTGAGGACTAAGGTGGGCCTGACCCAAGCCATGGTCATTTTAGTCACCTCATATGCATGTGAAAGCTGGACAGTGAATAAGGAAGACCAAAGAAGAATTGATGCCTTTGAATTATGGTGTTGGCAAAGAATATTGAATATACCATGGACTGCCAGAAGAACAAACCAATCTGTCTTGGAAGAAGTACAACCAGAATCCTCCTTAGAAGCAAGGTTGGCAAGACTTTGTCTCATGTACTTTGGACATGTTATCAGGAGGGATCAGTTCCTGGAGAAGGACATTATGCTTGATAAAATAGAGGGTCAGCGAAAACGAGGAAGACCCTCAATGGGATGGATTGGCACAGCGGCTGCAATAATGGGCTCAAACGTAGAAACAATTGTGAGGATGGCGCAGGACCAGGTGGTGTTTCATTCTGTTGTACATGGGGTCGCTGAGAACCAACTTCACAAAACCTACCAGCAACAACACCGCCATGTGCTTCACCATTTGTTCATATTTTATTCAACTCGTGTAAAAGTAAAACTGGTAAGCTATTATGATCATAGTCTAGTCTACTTCTTTCACATGAATATAAAGTACTTCCCATGTCCCAGGGACTTGAGTTTTAACACCGTATGTTAATATCCTTCTCTATACTCACTAAGCAATTTGGTATTTAAGAGCTCTTGAATTTCTTTTTCAAATGATATTTCCTGGTAATACATTAAGGCTTGAAGTGTTATTATTTTTCTTTCTTTTCTCCTCATGTTGTTTCTGAATCCTTAATTCTTTCCCTTCTATATGGCACTTTTTAAATTTCTACCTGTCAATTTCTATCCCGATGATATCTATCATCCTGAGATTGGCTAGTTAACTTAGTAATATTTACGGAGCGTGTAGTTTTTCATCTCCTTTTCTCATCTTCACCTTTGAAATAATTTTTGATGGTGGTCTGCTCTCCACTGTTCTCCTGCTTCTGCAGTGAGATGCTGTTTACTGGAATGTTTGCTGACGAGGCAACATTTGTTCTCATTGTGCACATGCTAAGTGTTTTCTATAGGAGCGTTACAGACACCTTTAAAATAGGAAAAATGTAATCAGTGTCACTGAACAATACATGTAAAAGTTGTTGATTTGGCAAATGGCTTGTTATGTATGTTTTTAACACAATTAAAAAGTATATATAGCATTATGTTTAATGTAATGGTGGGTGTCTTAGTTTTCTAGTGCTTCTGTAATAGAAATATCACAAGGGGTGGCTTTAAAGAACAGAAATTTATTTTCTCACAGTTCAGGAGGCTGGACGTCTGAATTCAGGGCACCAGCTAGAGGGGAAGGCACTCTCTCTGTGGACTCTGGGGGAAGATCCTTGGCTCAGCCTCTGTAACCCTGATGTTCCTCGGTGGACCAGAAGATGTTTGGGGATGCACAGAGCACTGACTCCGTCTGAGAAGTCAAAACCTGGGCCATTGTCTCTGTGAGCATCACGATGTGCATTTGACCTGGTGGTCACTGGAGTTCAGTCGTCACCCCTCGAACTTTGTGTTCTAACTACATGTCTATTAAGATTGAATAAGAAGGCAAGATTTTTTTTTTGTTGTTTTTTCATTAAAATGTGATAATGCTGAAGTATTTTTAGCAACTTTATTTTCTGGAAATTAAGGTCATATTAACTCTTTTTCAATAACAAAAAAAAGTTTTTTTTCTTTGTTATAAAGCTATTACTACAAAGTTCATACTAGAAAATGGACAAAATATGGGGGAACATTTCAAAAGAAAATAAAATTACCCATCAACATAACAATAATCATTGTTAATATTTTTCGTCCAATAATTAGTTTCTCTTCAAGATAGAAACTTACAGAAATAGTTGTGTGGAAGGAAGGGGCAGGCAAGCTGTGCTGAAGATTTTAGACTTTACCTGAGTTTAAACAATGGGGGAGCTATTGAAGGTGTGATGCAGGACAGATGGCGTGGTCAGTCATGGCTGTGGAAAGGTGTGTGGCTATGTGGTGGAGCATGGGTGGATGGGGCGGAGATGGAGGTGGAGAGTCCACAGCGGCCTGGTGGAGAAAGCCAGATGGATCAATTTGCCGTGGGGTGTAGACAGAGCCTGGAAACTTGCCACTTGTCACTGTATTTTCCGGGAAAAGACAAGGGGAGGGGTGAGCTTTAAGGAGCCACAGTGGGTGGAGAGAGCAGCAGACGAGAGATGTGTCAGCACACCAACTCCTGGGTCCGGTACTTTGTGGATGTGGTGGCATGAAGAGCAGCGGGACGAGCCCACACTTTTCATATAATCATTGATGCTGTGGTTGCACAATATGGTAAATGCCACTAATGCCACTAAATTGTACACTGAAAAATGGTTAACATGGCAATTTTTTTGTTATATATGTTTTACCACAATTAAAAAAAAAAGATCTTCCTTCAGTAGTCAAAGAGCGCCAACATGGGTTATTACTGACAGTGGAAAGAAAACAGCAAATGACGCTTTGTGTAACTGAGTTAGGGGGCCCACGCAATGTAAACAGCAGAGAGAGCTTTGTGAGAAGGTAAATGATCCACCTCTAATAGAAATAGAGAACTGGGCTTGGGCTGAGAGAACAGCAGTGAGCCCGAGGGAGAAGTCCCCATGTCTGGGGAGCTGGTATTTTAGGGCAGGAAGGCAGATACTGAACAAGAACATTACACAGAAGGCAGAGATGTCAGGAGATGCTAAGAGTAACCGAGAAGACTGATAACTAATCAATAATGAACCAGACTGTGAGGGAGCAGCCCCGTGCAGGCATCTCTAACTCAGCGCTTTTTCATTCCCTGAAAAAATTCCAAGAAGGAGAAGGATTGTTGAGTCTAGAGGGTTGGTTGGGTTCTTGGGGGTATTACATCCCACCCCTCTCTTTCCTTACCTGCATTCAGAGGTAACAGGGAGATGGAGCCACAGAGCGAGTCGGGAGGCAGTCCAGGAAACCATGGGAGGAGGCAGCTGCCTGTGCAGCAGAGGGGATTCCCAGCAGTGAGGCCTGGGGTCACCTGGAGGACCCCCTTGTGGGGACCTGCCTCCTGTAAGCCTAGGCCTGGGGAGGAACAGCACACAGGCTTCCACTACACATTTCTGCTGGAGGAGAAGAGAGGGGCCATGCTGCGCTGACTCCCCAGTCAGCCATGTCACACCCCCCCTCCCCACAGGGGACAGTAGGGTGTGGGTAGTAGGTTGGAACACTTTAGGGTCCTAATGGAAACCAGAGGAGTGGAGGAAGTTTGTCCCCATGGAAAGCAGGAGTTTGAAGCACTTTACAGACAATGTCATGGAAGAAAAGCCTGGTGATCTGCTTCTGTAAAGATTATAGTCAACGGGGAACATTTAGCTCAATTGGTATAACGTAGTTTATAAAAAGAATTCTACATTCTACTTTGGTGAGTAGCGTCTTGGGTCTTAAAAGCTTGTGGGCAGCCATCTAAGATACTATACTGGCATCACCCTGTCTGGAGCAAGGGAGAAAGAAGAAAACCAAAGACACAAGGGAAGGATTAGTCCAAAGGACTAATGGACCACAACTACCATGGCCTCCACCAGACTGAGTCCAGTACAACTAGATGGTGCCCGGCTACCACCACTGACTGCTCTGACAGGGATCACAATAGA
>NW_004444008.1:6021604-6025147 GCF_000243295.1 Trichechus manatus latirostris | reverse complement strand
ACACCTTTATAGTTCAGTAATGAAGTCACTCCTGAGGTTTACCCTTCAGCCAAAGATTAGACAGGTTCATAAAATAATGTAAAATAAGAAAATAAAAAGATTACAGACTAGAAAATCCTATGGAGCAGTTCTCCTCTGTAAAACATGGGGTTGTTATGAGTCAGAATCTACTTGACAGGTTTAGTTTTTCAGTTTTCATAGGCAATGTATCAGTCTTGAAAGAAATACAATCAGAATGCTTTTAGAAGCAAGGATGATGAGACTCCAGATCTCTTCTTTTGGACATGTTATCAGGAAAGACCAGTTAGTAGAGAAGGGCATCATGGTTGGAAAAGTAGAGGGTCAGTGAAAATGAAGGAAGCCCTCAGTGAGGTGGATTCACACAATAGCCGCAATAACGGGTGCTATGTATACCAAGGATCATGAAGATGGTGCAGGACCAGGCAACGTTTTGTTCTGTTGTACATAAGGTTGTCAGGTTGTCATGAGTTGGAGCAAGTCGATGTCAACCAACAATGACAACATAGGCAATGTATAAGCCTTCTGGGCAAGACCTTGGACTGTAGGCATCCCCATAGCCATAGAGGGGGCAGCAGGGCTAGGCAATGTTTCATTCTGTTGTACATAAGGTCCCCATGAGTCAGAGTCAACTTGACTGCAGCTATGTATCTAATCTATCTATCTGTTTGTCTGTTTATCTGTCTATTCATCTCTCATCTATCTATCAAACTATCTATCATAATCATCTATCTATCTATTCAACTCTCTCTCTATCATCTATCTCTCTAGCTAACTATGGTAATGTGAAGTGGTAACAATTGGGAAAACTGAGTGAGGGATGTGTGAGAACTCTCTATACTCGTAACAACTTCCCAGTCAACCCAAAATTATTCCAAAATGAAAACAGTTTATTTAATTAAAAAAATCATAATGTGTTTAAAGCACCTGGCATAGAGGCTGGCACAAAATGAGCACTCAGTTAATTATCAGTGGTCCTTCCAAGAAAAAGAACAACACTGAGTACAGTGCCACTTGGGATTGATTCTTGACCTGCACTCCCTCTGGGTTGGAGGGGCTCTGGGGCCCCACTGTGAAGGGCTTCCATGCCACACTGACGAGGGGGAACTTTATTCTGAGGAATGGGAAGGGGATTTTCTGAAAGGTTTTGAGTACAAACATAGCCTAGGTACATTTTAGAAAGGTACTTCTGGTGGCAATTTACAGGAAGGAACTGGAAGCTGGATTTCTTGGAAGGCCTTTGCCATAATTAAAGGGAAGCTGTTATGGATTGAATTGTGTTCCCCAAAAAATATGTGCTATAAATCCTAACCTCTATACCTATAGTTATAATCCCATTTGGGAATTGGGTTTCTTTGTTGTGTCAAAAGGCCATGTCAGTGTAGGGTGAGTTTTAAGCCAGTCATCTTTGAGATAAAAAAAAGAACAGATTAGGATGGAGGAGGAAGCAGAGACTGAGGAAGAAAGATGTCATGCCACATGAAGATCACCAAGGAGCCAAGGAATAGAAGCTAAAGAGAAAAACGGACCTTCCCCCAGAGCCAACAGAGATAGGGAGCCTTCCCTTAGAGCTGGCATCCTGAATTTGGACTTCTAGCCTCCTAAACTGTGAGAAAATAAACATCTGTTTGTTAAAGCCTCCCACTTATGGTATTTCTGTTACAGCAGCTCTAGGGGACTGAGACAGACACACTGTGAGCATCTGCTCTTAGGCTGTGGCAATAACATGGGGCTAGAAGAGAGGGCGCCAATGGGAGTCAGCTGGCAGGAGTACTGACAGGGCTCAGTCATCAACCTCATGTGGGAGACAGAGGAGCTGAAGGTGGGACCAAGTGTGTATACTGTGCCCTTGGGTTGGGTCAGAGCTGATGACATAGGTGGATAGAAGAAGAGCAGCCAGCTTCATGGTGGCAGGTGTTGGCTTTGGTGTTTGTGGCTTCTGGGAACACTCACATGGGAGCTGAGAATTCAAATCTAGAATGAAGGTAGGCTCTGAGGTTGCAGGAGTGGTTGCTCCTCGTTAGGGTGTGGATGGAGGCATTCAAGCCCAAACTTGGGAAGAAGACATTTGAGGGGTGTGCAGAGGAAACATTTGAGGGGTGAGCAGAAGAAAAGGATCCAGAGAAAGACAGTGAGCAGAACAGTTTTAGAGTAAGGTTGAGATGTAGGAGGGTGGAGTTGAGGCAGCCAATGGAGGGGAGAAAACGAAGGGGAGAAGATCAAAGTGGTGGCCCTGAAAATGCCCACTGTTGTTTGTGGCTAACTCTGTGGTTCTGAGCTGCTTCTGATTTAGGGGACTCATCCACTGACATTTCGATTGACAATCCATTCTGTTCAGGTGGAAATTGTAGAATGGATCCACCAAGCCTCTCATCAAAACCAAAAAACCTGTTGCCGTTGAATTGATTCTGACTCAAAGCGACCCTATAGGACAGAATAGAACTACCCCATAGGGTTTCCAAGGAGCAGCTGCTGGATTCAAACTGCCGACCTTTTGGTTAGCAGCCGAACACCAAACCGCAGCGCCACCAGGGCTCCAAGTCTCTTGCCAGTGGACCACTAAAGACCTTTTCTCTTGAAATAAAACACGTTCTTCTAGTGGGTCACCCTTAATCTGATACTGAACGATGCCAAGCATGGCTGACACTCCCCAGGGCTAACCTCCTGTCTCCCAGCTACAAGAATTGCTGGGCTCCTGGTGGCATCAGGAGCAAGACTCAGTAGGTTGGGGAGGGCAGGAGTAGCAGAGTCAGGGCTCATGGCCTCATGGACAGCTGGGCAGTGGAAGACACAGCACTGCAGAGTGATGAGGAGGGCTATTGCTGGTTCCTGGAGATCTGGTCCAGGATCCAGGGTACTAATTCAAGGGACTGCCTGGGACCAGCGTCCACCTGGGAGTCCAGTGAGGCTGGTGGAAGTACTGGGTCAGCCTGGGGTGGAGTCTCCAGCTCCAGGACAGGCAGAGGGGCAGGGCCAGGGGGCAGGGAGGTGGATGATCAAATTTAAGTCTCCAAATCTCTAGGACTAGAGTGCTAAGCTAGGAAACTAGGGACAAGTTGTCTCTCCCAGCATCATCCTGTGATAAATTTCATGGTAGACAATCAAATCCCAGCACTGCAAGGTCTAAATTGATACGGAGGCTGAGGCTGCTGATGAATTTCCTTCTCCATCCAGGGCAGACTAAACCTGTGATTGGGACACAGCGTGAGGAGCTACAGAAGGTAGGAGGGCCAGGCAGGGGCTGATCACAGATTTCCAAGACGACGATAATGCTGGCAGCGAATGTGGGGTCCACTCAGCTCAGTTACATCGGTCATCATCACAGCCATGTGGGACAGTGAGAGTCGTAGTCGACAGAGCCTGGTGATGACTGACAAGCCATCTGGGTCAGCATCAGAGCTTGTGTGCAGGCACTGCCGGTCTCCTCAAGTTCAGACCCAAAAACTCCAACTCCTATTTGCCTGCATGAAATAAGTAGGGTTTCTAGGTGTTAACGGAGCAGAGCTTGCTTACCTAAGGGCAGCA
>NW_004444008.1:6018205-6020002 GCF_000243295.1 Trichechus manatus latirostris | reverse complement strand
AACAATTGTGAGGATGACACAGGACCAGGCAGTATTTTGTTCTGTTGTACATAGGGTAGCTATGAGTCAGAACTGGCTCGACAGCACCTAACAACAATAACTAATCCAGTGTGACCTCATCTTCATTTGATGACAATTGCACACACCCTAATTCCAATAAGACCAATTCATTCTGGGGGTTAGGACTTCAGCATATCTTTTTGGGGACAGAGTTTTACTCACGGTGGTCATAGCCTGTCTGCTACAGCGATCAAGTGTAAATCCGTTGGTGTAGCTCATCGACCATGCAATGATGAATGCAGGAATCTTTCCTGGTAGTGGGTGATGAGATAGCACAGCCCCTGCTCAGGCTATTCAGATGCTCCGGACGTGCCAGACCGACCCTGTTTGCAGCTGCGTTTCTGGCGTGTGCATCCAGGATGAGCCCAGCTGCTGTCTCCTGAAAGAAGGGCACAGAAAGGAACTAGCAGAAGGCTCCATGAATGTTTGGGGCCCTGTTGGGTAACCTTGTCCGGACAGGGGCTGCCAGCATCAGAGGAGGCTGGGGCACTCAGAGGGCCATTGTGCCTGCCTTCACCCAGGATATCCCGGGCTCAGGGTCCTGAGGGGTCCCCTCTCACCTTCAATGAGGAAACTCACACCACCTCCTAGATGATCAGCACCATGGCTACAGGTAGATCAGGTGGCCATCTAGAACTGGGTCATGATGGAGAATTTTATGTGTCAACCTGGCTAGGTTATGGTCTCCAGTCTTTTGACCATATACTAGTCTAGTTGTTGCTGTGACAGTGTTTACATGTGATGAGAACTTAAATTCATTGACCTCTCATAAAGGAGATTACCACCTCTAATCAGGTGAAGGCCTTAAGGGCAAAAACTGAGGTTTCCCCATGGAGAAGAGGGAGAAGGATCCTGCCTCAAGATTGTTAATGCACATCCTGCCAGAGTTTGCAGCCTCCACCTGGCCTTCTGATTTCAGACAACACACTGCAGATTTGCCAGTCTGCGTCCTGACCTGCACATTCAGGACTTTGCCAACCCCACAGTCATCTGAGCCAACTCTTTAAATTCTCGCTCTCTCTCTGTGTATGTGTGTGTGTGTGTGTGTGTGTGCGCTCACGTGTACACACACATAAATATATATATACATATGGAGCCCTGATGGCACAGTGTTAAGCATTTGGCTGCTAACCAAAAGGTCGGCAGTTTGACCCACCAGCTGCTCCTTAGAAATCCTAGGGGCCAGTTCTACTCGGTCTTATAGTGTCGCTATGAGTCAGAATCAACTCAATGGCAATAAGTATACATATATATATGTAAACAAAGAAGAAAGATTGGTAGTTAGAAAATACAGCTTTTGTGATAGAAACGATGCCAGAGATAGAATGATTAAATTTTGCAAGACCAGTGACTTCTTCATTGCAAATACCTTTTTTTTACCAACGTAAATGGTGACTATACATGTGGACCTAACCAGATGGAATACACAGGAGTCAAATCCACTACATCTGTAGAAAGAGACTATGGAAAAACTCAATATCATCTGTCAGAACAAGGCCAGGGGCTGACTGTGAAACAGATCATCAATTGTTCCTGTGCAAGTTCAAGATGAAGCTGAAGAAAATTAGAACAAGTTCATGGGAGCCAAAGTATGATCTTGAGCATATCCCACCTGAATTTAGAGACCATCTCAAGAATAGGTTTGATACATTGAACACTAATGACTGAAGATGAGACGAGTTGTGGAATGACATCAAGGACGTCATCCATGAAGAAAGAAAGAGGTCATTAAAAAGA
>NW_004444008.1:5985125-6005758 GCF_000243295.1 Trichechus manatus latirostris | reverse complement strand
GTTGGCAGTTGGAACCCACCAGCTACTTTGTAGGAGAAAGATGTGGCAGTCTGTTTCTGTAAAGGTTACAGCCTTGGAAACCATATGAAGCAGTTCTACTCTGTCCTATAGGGTCACTGTGAGTTGGAATCAACTCGACAGCAATGGACTTTTAGTTGTTAAAACCACCTCCTGCCTGTCAGTCTGTCGCACTGTGGTGGCTTGCATGTTGCTGTGATCCTGGAAGCCATGCCACCATTATTTCAAAAATACCAGCAGGCTCCCACAGTGGACAGGTTTCAGCGGAGCTTCCAGACTAAGACAGACTAGGAAGAAAAGCCTGGCAATCTACTTCTGAAAATTTTTTCAACACAAACCCTATGGATATATATATTGTCTGAGACTTTGACTTGTTTATTTTGGATGCATCACCAGGAGGGACCGATTGCTGGAGAAGGACATCATGTGTGTTAAAGTGGAGGTCCAGCAAGGGTGAGGGAAACCCTGATTGAGATGGACTGACAGCAGATCCACAACAATGGACTCAAACATACCAAAGATCATGAGGATGGTCAGGACTGGGCAACATTTCCTTCTGTTGCACATAAGGTTGCCGTAAGTGGTAGTCAACGTGAGGGTACCTATCAAGTGATTAGAAGGTATGGAAACTGAGGCATGAAGAGGATGACGTGACTTGCTAAGGTAGTTCAGTGAATGGTAGACCATAGAAGGACCAAGAACCATGCCTTTGCACCCCATGCTCTCCAGGAGTCTGTGCTCCTATATCCAGACCCCCACGCTGTGGGCTTGTGTAAACAATGGGTAAATGGGAGGGCCGTGGTGGTTCAGTTGTAGAATTCCCACCCAGTTCCATCTGGCCAATGCACCTCATGTGCAGCCACCAGTCGTCTGTCAGCGGAGGCTTACATGTTGATATGAATAGGTTTCAGTAGAAGTTGCAGACTAAGACAGACTAAGAAGAAGGGCCTGGCTATCTACTTCCAAAAATCAGACAGTGAAAACCCTATGGATCCCAGTGATCTGATCTGCAACTGATCATGGGGATGCCATGAGTCAGGGACCAACTTAAGGACAGCTGACAACAACAACAAATGTGTAAATGGTTGGACGGTTTTATGTCCTTATTTATAGATAAAATAAGATGTAAATCTGACGGGATGTAGGCCTGAATTTTTGCATAAATCTGCAAGTTGGATTGAGTGTTTAGTTTTGACTTAACCAGCTGCAAGTGCCCATATGTGAACTTCCTCTGAAGAGAGATCTCTGAATTCTGACACGTTGCTGTTAATCATCCAAGAGGAAGCAAATTTGCTGCCTTTTCCTGGAGACTGGTGGGTGGCTAGCCAAGGGGGCATTCCTGCAGATTGTTTTGGCCAGCAGAGTTTAAGATAAAACCTGCCATCAATAATGTTCTCGTTGTGCAGGAAACCTTGAGTGCTGGCTAGCACATGATCAGGTTGACAAGGGCAGACATACAAATTCAATAAATGCTGCTTTTTTCAAATCAGAAACTTGCCTGCGGTTTACAACACCGAGAGAAGGATCTGGGGAAGCAGGCATGGGTCCTTTACTCCAGATACCAAGGCTGACTCAAGGGGAATACGAGAGTCTCAGATGGAAGGAACTGTGACTGTGGGTCTATCCACCTGAACTGGATGGTCCTCCTCTCACGGCCTAGGTAGCCTCTCCTTCTGCTGATGAATTATACAGCTGAGGACGCTGGATCAGGGAGGGACGGCAGCGGCAGGTTAGTGGTGGGGTGAAGGATGCTGCTGGACCCTGGGAGAAGCAGCAGAGCATTCAAGCTCCCAGCCTCCCTTCTGATGTTGGTGTTAACCATTGCACGTACTTGCATAGTAACTGACATATACTTTTTTACGGCACAGTGATTTCCAAAAGCAGAGTGAACACTATGTTGTTGGGCGGCTTGAATTGATACCTCTGGGTGGCGGGACATTGTTTCTGTGCAAAGCTGGTCCTGGGCATGTGCGTACTTCCTTGTTCGTTGGTGGATCTTCACTTTTAGGTCCATTACTCAGCACCATTGTTTCAGGACCTTTATTGGCATATTTTAGATTTCCTGGGGAATCAGGAGGGCCTTTGGGGAAAGAGGAGCACAACTGGTGTTTACTGAATGCCTACTACCCAAGCTTGACACTTATGTCTTCACTATTTTCCCCTGTATGACCCAGGGAGGTGGGTGATTTTAGCCCCATCTTATAGAGGATGATACTGAGGCTCAGAAAGCTTGATTAAGTCGTGTATCCAGGTTCACCGAGGCAGGAAGAGGCGCCTGTAGTCCAACCCAGGTCTGTCCTAGTCTAAAGCCCTTTTGTTATACAATTTATTCATTAAGCAAATGTTGATTGATCACTTACTACATGTCAGGTACTGTTCAAGGTGTTGCAAGGAAGAAAACAGAAGTTTCTGTTCTCATGGAGCTGATATGCTAGTGGCCTAAAACCAGTTGCTGTTGAGTCGACCGTGACTCATGGCGTCCCGTGTGTGTCAGAGGAGAACTGTGTTCCATAGGGTTTTCGATTTTTTGGAAGTAGATTGCCAGGCTTTTCTTCTGAGGTGCCTCTGGGTAGCCTCGAACCTCTAACCTTTCAATTAGTACCCAGAGTCTCCTTAACGGGGCAAGACAGATGATAAATGCAATTGTGCCACCTGGAGACCTATAAAGCATGAAGTACATTGCAAAGTTAAGGGCAAAGTGAAAACTAAAGCAGGCAAAGGTGATGGAAAGTGTTGGAACTAAGGGGTGTAATTTTAAATAAGGTGGCTAGGGAAGGCTTCCCTGGGAAGGAGTGGGGAGCAAGACTTTGGATCTCTGAGGCAAGAGCCTTCTAGACAAAGGGCAAAGCAAATGCAAAGGCCCTGCAGTGCAGGTGCCTGGGGAGTGTATCTCGTGTTTAAGATACAGCCTAGCACTTTAGCTTGACAAAATCTCTCACACACGCTGGGTTGTCTTAGGACTATTTTTTAAGTGAAATAGGATGAAACTATGTTAAAAAAAACTATACTAAAAATATATTTTTATGTTGCTATACAGATTGTCTTAATCATCTAGCGCTGCTATAACAGAAATATCACAAGTGGATGGCTTTAACAAAGATAAATTTATTCTCTCACAGTCTAGGAGGCTAGAAGTCTGAAATCAGGCAGTCAGCTCCAGCGGAAGTCTTTCTCTCTCTGTCAGCTCTGGGGGAAGATCCTTGCCCTTAATCTTCCCCTGGTCTAGGAGCTTTTCAGGGCAGAGACCCCAGGTCCAAAGAACACACTCTGGTCCCGGTGCTGCTTTCTTGGTGGTATGAGGTGCCCCCGTCTCTCTGCTCACTTCTCTCTTTTATGTCTCAAAAGAGATTGATTTAAGATACAACCTCATCTTGTAGATGGAGTCCTGCCTTATTAACATAACTGCCTCTAATCCTGTCTCATTAACATCATAGAGGTTAGGATTTGCAACACGCAGGGAAATCACATCAGATGACAAAATGGTGGACAATCACACAACACTGGGAATCATGGCCTAGCCAAGTTGACACCCATTTTTGGGGGACACAATTCAATCCATAACACAGATACAAACTTTTTTAAGATGGAAATCTTTGAAATTTTAAAATCGCTTTACTTTTCTTTTGCCTAGAGTTGGCTCTCTGGCTCCATTGTACAGCCAGCCAAGTGGCATTTAGCAAAAAAAAAAACAAACCCATTGCTGTCGTCCTAAGGAGAAGCTTGCACAGTTCCTCTGCACATTTCACTTTGTTTTTCTCATTATTTGAAATAACAGACTGTGCTAATAGTAAGACCTAGTTTCTAGTGCAACTCACCCGGTTGTTGACCCTGGGCCCACAGGGCTCTTTGAGCCTCGGAATAGAAGGATGATACGTTTCCTCCCCGTCTAACCCTCCACTCAACCCTCCTTCCACTTGTCCATCTATCGTCTGCTTGGTTCCAAGCCCTGGGGACAAAACACAAACAAGACATGGCTCACTAGCCTGTTGTAGCACAAAGTCTAGAAGAGAAGGACCGCTGGGGCATGCAAACGGTTAAGCAACCCACTAGTAGCCGAAAGATTGGTGGTTCAAATCCACGCAGAGATGCCTCAGAAGACCAGGCTGGTGATCTGCTTCTGAAAGGTCACAGCTTTGAAAACGCTATGGAGCAGTTCTGTTCTGCACACATGGGGTCGCCATGAGTCAGAGTCAACTCAACAGTGACTAACAACAAAACAACAAGATAGAATTAAGTTGAGGCGTGGACGATTCTACAGTGGCATGGAGTGAAGGGGGTTGGAAAGCCACTGCAGAGGAAGTAGTGAGTAGGTGAGTCTTGAAAGCAGTCTAGAGGACCTGAGTTCCAGGTAGGAGAAACGTGCACATCTGGGCAGAAGCAGAGAGTGAGTATAGGCGAGAAACTGGGTACAGCGTCATGGGGCGTTGGGGATTTCAAAATGCTCAGCAGAATCATGTGGGTATTAGATGTTGTGTGTGTGTGTGTGTGTGTGTGTGTGTGTGTGTAAATGAAGTGCAAAAAAGAGGTAGGCCCTACAGGGTATCTCCTTCAGGATCTTAAACGTTGTGCTACGTTGTCCAGACTCTATCTTGCAAGTACTAGGGAGATTTTGAAGCAAGTGGTGAATAACCGCCCCCCCCCAAAAAAAACAAACTAACTGCCATTAGTTGATTCTGACTCATAGAAACCCTATAGGACAGAGCAGAACCACCCCCAAAGAGTTTCCAAGGAGTGACTGGTGGATTTGAACTGTTGACCTTTTGGTTAGCTGCCAAATGCCTAACCACCGCACCAGTAGGGCTCCAGAACCGCCCAATAGGAAATGATGTTTATCAGTTAAACAAAACCCAACACAATACTCTGCAGTATTTCTTGATGTACATATATGTACTAACATACAAAATCATAGACTAGAAGGACATTTACGTCTGTGGAGGGAGAGAAAGGTACGGGGCAGACGATGGAAGCAAGTGGACACAAAGTTCATTCAAATTCATCAAGGCAGAATAGCAAATGGTTGTTAGTCAGGATGGTGGATATATAAGTATTTGTTAGTACTTTTCTGAACCTTTGCAAATGGAAAGAAGAGATCTGAGCTGGGTGGGTCACAAGATGAAGGGAGAAAAACCAGTTGGGGCCTTTGCAGTAGCTAAAGTAAGACATTAATGAAAGCTGAACAAGGACAGAGGGGCCCTGCTGATGCGGTTAAACACTCGGCTGCTAACCAAAAGGTGGGCAGTTTGAACCCACCAGCTGCTCCGTGGGAGGAAGATGTGACAATCTGCGTCTGTAAGGATTACAGGCTTGGAAACCCTATGGGGCAGTTCTACTCTGTCCTATAGGATCATGATGAGTCGGAATGGACTTGAAGACTTTTTTTTTTGCCCTTAACTGGGATAGCAGCAAGGGGACAGAAAGGAAGAAAGACATCCTAGGCGTGTTAGCATGAGGACCTCTCAGTATTGGCGATGATGGGGTGGAGGGAGAGAGGGAGGCAGGTAAGATGCACCTTAATTTTGAGCTTGGATGATGGTGCAATGTGACTGGTGGTACTTGATGGTCATAAGGAAGGTCTGGAGGGGAGAATGAGTGAGTCTGGAAAACAGGCAACAAGCTGATCTTCTGAGGGGAATTGGTTTAGGTATAAAAACTAAAACCAAACTGGTTGCTGTCGAGTTGATCACGACTCCTAGCGACCCTCTAGGACAGAGTAGAACTGCTCCATAGGCTTACCAAGGCTGTAAATCTTTACGGAAGCTGACTGCCACATCTTTTTCCCACTGAGTGGCTGGTGTGTTTGAACCACCGATGTTTCAGTTAGCAGCCAAGTGCTTAACCGCTATGTCACCAGGACTCCTTTTTGGTACAGTGTTTTATTATACACAAATCAAATATTTTAGAGACAAAGGTAGCCTTGGCAATTACCACGCTCCGTTCCCTCATTGAGGGCCAACAGATCGAAGGGTGAGAGGTTGGACAGCCTGCTCAGCATCACGCAGACAATCAATGTAAAAACAAATTTAGGGCTGAAGGTTATTTTCACTGTCCAATGGCTGAAGAAAATGATGTGGTCTTTGAGAGAATCTGGAAAGCAGGGTAGAGCAGCTGGCTTTGCTGATTTCCTTATGAAAGATGCAACAATAATGATAGGGTTTGGAATGGAATTATTTAACTCAGAAGACAAAGAATTAGGCAGCAATTTAATAAGTTCCTTTTAATTTTTATGGTGACTACGCCTCATTTGCCTGGAGCTGGGAGTTCCCCAGACATGGTACTTCCAGCTTGAAAGCCCAAACCTAGACAGTCCTGGGCGAATGCAAATGAACTGCATTAGAACGCTGAGGAGAGCAGCCAGATTAACGTTTACGTCATTGTTAATGTTGTTGTTCTTAGTTGCCATTGAGTCAGCTCCAACTAATGGTGGCTCCATGTGTAACAGAGTGGAAGGTTGCCCAGTCCTGCACCATCTTCATGATCGTTGGTGTCTTAGTCATCTAGTGCTGCTATAACAGAAATACCACAAGTAGATGGTTTTAACGAAGAGAAGTTTATTTCCTCACAGTTAAAGTAGCTAAAAGTCCAAATTCAGGGCATCAGCTCCAGGGGAAGGCTTTTTCTCTCTGTTGGCCTTTTTCTCTTCGGTGTTACACCAGACTAGGAGCTTCTCTGCCCAGGAACTCCGGTGCAAAGGATGCGCTCTGCTCCCGGCACTGCTTTCTTGATGGTATGAGGTCCCCCTCTTTGCTCACTTCTGTCTTTTATATCTCAAGAGATTGCCTCAGGACACAATCCAGTCTTGTAGATCCAGTCCTGCCTTACTAACACAACTGCCGTCCATCCTCCCTCATTAACATCATAGAGGCAGGATTTACAACATATAGGAAAATCACACAATACCGGGAAATCATGGCCCAGCCAAACTGATACACACATTTTTGGGGGGACATAATTCAATCTATGACAATTGGTATGCTTGAATCATTGTTGTGGCGATTGTGTTAATCCTTCTCACTGAGGGCTTCCCTTGTTTTCATTGACCCTCTACTTTATCAAGAGTGATGTCCTTTTCTACCAATTGGTGTTTCCAGAAAGGCGTGTCCAAAGTAAGTGAGCCGAAGTCTCGTCATCCTTGCTTTTAAGCAGCATTCAGGTTGTACTTCTTCTAAGACTGATTTGCTTGTTCTTCTGGCAGCTCACAGTATAGTCAATATTCTTTGTCAACACCACAGTTTGAATTCATCAATTTATGCTCATACACACTTTTAGAGTTCATGCATACTTTTATTTTTCACTGTGTATAGCTGCTTTGAAGTTTCGGAGGTTATGATTTAATCTAGAATCTATCTCAGGCTATCTAATCCCAGGCTGTCATGAAGAGGTGACCCACAGAGGATGATTCCCCTTCCATCCTCTCTGAGGACCAATCAGGGCTGTAAAGTAGACACTACATGAGGTTTTATCAAACCAAACTAAATCCATTGCTGTCAAGTCGATTCTGACTCTTAGCGACCCTATAGGACAGAGTAGAACTGCCCCACAGGATTTCCAAGGAGCAGCTGGTGGATTCAAACTGCTGACCTTTTGGTTACCAGCAGAGCTCTTAACCACTGTGGCAGCAGGGCTCCCCACATGGGGGTATTAGTTAGGTTGAAAGAAGTCAACCAACTGAGTGCTGCCAACCACTGAAACCATTGCCATATGCATTATAAACACAAAAAACAAGAAAACCTCACTGCCATAAATAGGACAAAGGAAAAAAAATACTGTAACCTTTACAGGATAGGATTTTGTTCACCTAACAATCTTTCCATTTAGTGGTAGATAACTAAATATGAAAAAGTATCTTGACTGAGTAACACATAAATTCATTTTATCATTTATCTGTGGCGGGATAATACTGTCAATTACTAATTTTCCTTCCTCTATTGTCAGACACATTCCCATACAAAACCAGGGATTTCCTACACATTTTATATTATCTCTGGGGGGGCACATGAGAGGGAAACTTGCAAGTCTTTTTGGCTTTTGTTTTCCAAAGCTTGAGCCCTCTGGAGGATCTAAAGACTGTGGACTAAGTCATGTGAAGGGGATTCACAGTATCTTGGAGAAGCAGAGAGGTGTTGGGGAGTGAGCTAGGTTCCCCAGACTAGAAAGTGAACCGTTTGTGCTGGGGGCAACAGAGGCAAAGGAAGGAGGTCTGCAGAGCCTGGAGTGGCAGGACCCAGACTGTTCATCAGCAATGTTGTCGTGGAATTGTAACTTCATCTGGAGGAGAGGCCAAGGGTAGGCTTCAGGAGTCTGGAGCAGAAGCAGGCTGGTCAGAGGAGGTGTCTGAGCATGGCACAGCAGTGACATGGAGCTGCCTGGCTGGAGGAGTCACTCACGGGGTGAGACAGGTAGCTAGCTAAATGGCAACTGTGCAGATCAGTGTTCAAGAACAGAAGGTGGCCACCGGCCCCCACTATTGCTTGGCCCTTTGAAGACAGATGTCATGATACAACACAGGGTTGAGGTGGAAGATGAACTGAGGTCATATTTTCAGCTATGTTCTCACAATGGGAGGTGAGAGTAACTTTAAGTAAAAAAAGAAAGTGATAGTGTTTCTTATAACCTGAGTTTTGGAGGATATGTATAGTTTCCTATGAATCATCCAGGTGGAGAAGTCTTCATAGGTTGGCTAGGTGCTCACCCCGGACCTCTAGCGTTGCAGTGGTTAAGAGTTCGGCTGCTAACCAAAAGGCCGGCAGTTCAAATCCACCTGCCTCTCCTTGGAAACCCTACAGGGCAGTTCTAGTTTGCCTATAAGGTGACTATGAGTTGGAATCAACTGGATAGCAATGGATTTTTTTTTTTTTATTTTTGATTGGTTTTAGGTGCTTACCTACCTGAAATGGAAGTTGAATAAGCAGACTCTCATTAAGTAGTGTATCCAAACCAATTCTTCACCCTGATTTATCTGATATGTTATTGATTTCACTATCCTACCAAATACCCAAGTAGAAGCCTTTACTTCTTTCCCTCCGTGTATCTAGTCCATTATATAGCTTTCATATAGTTAGATTCACTTTTTCCACTTCTACTTTCTTTGCCTTGTTGAGGTTGTTGAATAGCAAAATTAATAACAGACATTTTACTTTGATTTTAAGGTTTTTCTTTTCCAGGAAAATAAATATTAACCACAAAAAGACTGACCCAAACTGCAAAAACCTGCCAGAAAATGCTCTGTAGCAATGCAGTTTGTCTCTTATCCTGCTAGAAATAGACATCAAACCATTACCTCCTAATTTAAATCTCAAAAAAGCCTCATGGCTGTAGGTGGGTGGAGGACCAAATTATTAGCAGCCAGGAGAGAAGTAACCTGATGTCAGTGAATCTCAGTAAAGGGGGAAGGCAGGGTTCAATCAGTCATGTTAAGATTAGCCAGTGGTTGATCTTCTATATGTCTCCCTCCTCTTCTCTTCATAAATCCCACTGTACCTAACTTATTCGAGTCATTTTCTTTTTCTGGAATCAAAATGGTCTCCCTATATGCATATAGAACAACTACTCAGAAAAAACTTATGTTCAAAGGTTGATGAGTTTTGATTATTTTTAACAAGGTTCTAAAGAATTTTTGCTTACAGTACTTTAATACGCGTGTTTGGTAGCTGGTACACTGATGGCCTCCAATACATCATGCCTTCTGGTGTTCACACCCTTGTGTGGTCCCTTCCACATCAACTTTAAGTCTTGTTATGAGACTACATGTGGCCAATGAGACATCATCGAGGTTGAGGCGAGAGGAGACTTGATGCATAGTTACTCATTGGCACTTGTCCTCTTGGAACTCTCCTCTTGGAATTCAGCTGCCATGCTATGAGGAAGCCCAAGCATCTGCATTAAGAGGCCCACATGGAGGAACACTGAGACCTCAAGCTGATAGAACTGGGCTCTCAGCGAGGAGCCAGCAACAACTTTTAGCCATGGGAATGAGTCATCTTGAAGGTTCCAACCTGGTTAAGCCCCCTGATGTCTACAGTCCCAACTGAAATCATATGGAGCAGAAACACTTTCCAGCTGATCCCAGTCAATCCACAAAATCATGAGACATATTAAAATGTTTGGGTATTTTGTTTTAAGCCATTACGTTTTGGAGTGGTCTGTTACACAGCAATCAGTAATTGAAAAATCTTTTCTTCTATCTTCCTGCTCTTCCCACTCCACTTCTTACCAGCCTACCTTCACATTATCTTCTCTTACTCCTCTATGTATATCTTGCTTCCCTATTTAATTAACCCACTGCCGTTGAGTTGATTCCGACTCATAGCGACCCTATAGGATAGAGTAGAACTGCCCCCATAGGGTTTCCAAGGTTGTAAATCTTTATGGAAGCTGACTGCTACATGTTTCTTCTGTGGAGTGGCTGGTGGGTTCAAACCACCGACCTTTCAGTTAGCAGCCAAGTGCTTTTATCACTGCATCACCAGGCCTCACTATCTAGTTAGGATGCTCACAATTCTCCATACCTCTCCCTGGCTCCCCTTGAGTTTCCTCTGTTCGTAATAACCTTTCCTGAATTATCCGTCAGAGTCTTCTGGTAGCCCATCCGTCTTCCAAAGGCCACCTGTATCTGAAGCTTCATAAAACCCCAAGGTAGGGCATCTGGACTCCCTTCACCCCCACATTTATTTTTTATATTTGGCTCTCCTCCTCTGCTCTTGCTTTTTGGATTGTCAACTCCCAGAGGCCATTTTATTTCCTCCACAATGTCTGGAACATAATGGATCCTTTTTTTTTTTTTTTTAGTTGAATTCTTTAAGTTGTATAGCTTAGAATACAGTGTTCTTGTAAGTACAAGCATCACACTGAGTATGAAACGCCGATGAGCCACATAGGAAATTACAGGGTAAAGCTGGAATTATTTAAGTCAGAAAACAAACAGCAAAGAAGCAGTGCATTAACAATCTTTATATATTGATATATCGTGGAACCCTTTATAACAATGGCATTAAAAGAGAATGATTAACATTAGGCTTATAAGCCAATAAGTTATTTCATGAATTTTTTATAATATGTAAGTGTTATGTTTCTGAGGACATGACTAAATCTTCCAAGTTACTCTCAAAACACAAAGGGATATATTTAAAAAACAGAGATGACAGATGGATAGATACATAGATGGATGGATTGATGGATGGACTGATGAATGGACAGATGGATGGATGGATGGATGGACTGACAGATAGACAGATAGACAGACAGATAGATATAGATACATTGATGGATGCATAAACAGATAGATAATAACCAAACCAAAATCAGTTGCTGCTGAGTTGATTTTAACTCATAGTGATCCCATGTGTTTAAGAGTAGAACTGTGCTCTATGGGGTTTTCAATGACTGTGATCTTTCAGAAGTAGATAGCGAGGTCTTTCTTCCAAGGCATGTCTGGGTGGATTTGAACTTCAATCTTTCAGTTAATAGCTTACTGCTTAACTTTTTGCATTACCCAGGAACTCCTAGATAGATAATGGAGATAATTAATAGATGGGTAGATGGATAGTTGATAGAGAGGTAGATAGATACAGATAGGATGGATAGATAGATAGTTAGTATAACTTAATGAAGACTATTTGGTATAGTACAGCTAGAAGCTGAATGAAAAAACAAATTAATCTTTACACATTAAGGATGAGGGCAAGAGAGAATGCAATACTGTTTCCCAGCACAGGAGATCTGGAACGAGATAGCAGGTGTCATTCTAAATGTAACCTGAGTCTGTTCCAAGACAACATGCTTTAATGAGCCTTCAGTGTTCTGCAGTTAATCTACCCCATGGTGCTAGGGTCTGGCTGTGGGTCTCATTTCTGGATCTAAGTGCCATAAGGTCCAGGGTAGCTTGTGAGTATGCTCATGGTAAAATAATATTGTCTTGGGAACCTCTATCTGCACACTTTCCATGTTTTGCAGAAAGGTAGAATTTCAGAGAAAATTAGAGTAGGGAATAAATAAGGAACCCAAAGGGAAAGGATGACATGGGTTCATCACACTGACACCTCATGGCACCTGCTGCCCTGGCTCTCTCCATGCCTTGTGGTTGTCACATTGTCACCCAAGAGTGCCTCTTTCTCTCCTCCAGCTTATGTAACTGCAGCCTTCCTTCTGCTCTTGCCCTTGACCAGGATTTTAGTTTTAAAATGCATTTTTAGTAGAGGCAAGAAAGAAAGTATGAAGATGGCTAGGTACTCTTAAAAACACTCATTTTTATAAGGGTTTTAAAACACAAATCCTGAGCAAAAGCTTCTATCACTGATAGCTGTTGTAATGAATGTCATATAATCCAGAAAGACACAGAAGTGTTTTTAAGTTTTCTTTAGCATTATGAAATGATTAGGCATGCACTTAGTTATTACAAGAAAAGAATGCCACGGCATTGTTAAACAGATCAAGCAAGTGTCTGTATATCAAAGGAATGGGAAAGATTTATAAGTAGATGTGATGGAATTTTAACAGGATTTTGAAGTCAAATAGCATTAAGATCTTCAAGGAAAAAAGAATGACCCAGAAGTTGAATGTATTAAATGGTTTTAGTCATCTTCAAAGTTGAGAGCCTTTTAGGCCTAAAAAGGATTATTTTCCCTCCAATATTAATCCCATAGTAAATTAGAAAATGCTTTTCTCCATTACTGAATACTTTTAACATATATTAAAGCCTGGAGGCCAGAATGGCTCCACAAGACCTTTCTCCAGCTGGACCAAAGTCAGAGCCCTACACTCCAGTTCAAATGGCTGTTGATCAAGTTGTGAACAGAACATTTAATGCCATCCATGTTAATATTCAATAGGTGATCAGTGGTTTTGGGCATTGTAAGTAACTATGTTAAATGCCTAGTGATCTTCCATTCTGGAGAGGTAATAAAGAAAATATGTGCTAAAGTCTCAGTAGCTCACTCTTCTTGGTCAACTGCACCTTGATGGCATCCCCACCTAAAAACCAAAAAGACAAACCCACTGCTGTTGTGTTGACTCCGACTCATAGTGACCCTGTAGGACAGAGTAGAACTGTCCCATAGGGTTTCCAAGGCTGTAAATCTTTACAGAAGCAGACTGCCACATCTTTCTCCGATGGAGTGGCAGGTGGGTTTGAACCACTGATCTTTCGGTTAGCAGCCAAGTGCTTTAACCACTGTGCTACCAGGGCTCCCTATCCACAACTAGGCATCTAAATAATTGTTTCTGACAAACCAGTCTCACCTCTCCTCCCCTACATGGAGTCTGGAGATGTAGAATCTGAAACATTTGATGAAGATCTCATGCTCTGCATAACTAATAGTACTGGTGGAGGTGGCATTCCACTTGATTCAATCAACACAGGCATGGTCAGGGTTGTGTGAAGCCAGGGACCATCAGGCTGTCGTTTGTTGGAAACGCCATACTCTCTCTCATGTTGGGTTGCTATTTATGCTGTTTCCTCTGCCTGGAGCACTGGCCTACTACCTCATCACCAGGTCATGACCAGCCCATCCCAGACACCATGTCTTCTGGGCAGCCTGTTTCCAATCCTTCTAATCCTTGGAAGACACCTTCCTATGGGCTCTTGCAGGGCTGCACGAAGCCTTGGCGTCTCTCTACTTCATTATTTTTTTGTTTGTTTTTATATTTGTTTCAATCTGTGTGCTCCACTAGCCGCACTTAGCTGGTCTATTCATATTGGCCTATGGCTGGTGTGAGCAAAGAACTGCATTTTCCATTGAATTGAAATGAGTTATCAGAGTAAAATCCACACTGGATCTTGGA
The DNA here is from genome assembly GCF_000243295.1 of Trichechus manatus latirostris. Taxonomy (NCBI): domain Eukaryota; kingdom Metazoa; phylum Chordata; class Mammalia; order Sirenia; family Trichechidae; genus Trichechus; species Trichechus manatus. The sequence goes on along the minus strand of NW_004444008.1, from coordinate 5,991,964 downwards.
GACTTAGAATGAAAATAAATATGTCAAATATTAAAGATTTCCTTTGTGACCTGTGGAACTGATAATATTTACGATAGATTGCATTAAATAAAATCTATTAAAAACAATTTCACTTGTTTATTTTTAATTTTTCTTAAATTAATTTAAGAAAAGTTAATTTAAAAAATTAACATATCTAGTAAACTTTTAAAATTACGTGTGTGGTTTGGATGGTGTTTATTGGTTGCACTAGTCTAGCATATTGCAGGTATTTTAACAAATATGAGATAAATGACTGGACTCTTAAAAAACTGTAACACAGAGCTGCACATAAGATACATGATTTAGGAGTGATGAAGAGTTATTTTAATAGTTGAAGGGAGAACACAATTTATTCTGACCAGAATAAAGAAGAAATAAACCTTTTTGGTTGGTTGTTGTTGTAAATAGTCATGTATAACGTGGAAAGGAACAGATTTAGGGAGCGTTGAAAACAAACAAACAAACAAACTTCTGCCGTCCAGTTGATTCCAACTCATAGCGTCCCTGTAGGACAGAGTAGAACTGTCCCATAGGGTTTCCAAGGAGTACCTGGTGGATTTGAACTGCTGACCTTTATGATTAGCAACCAAGCTCTTAATAACTGTGCCACCTAGAATCCAGGATAATTTGTTCCCCTGAGGTGATGAGGTCTTCGAAGTCGTAGGTGGGAGGCAGTTCTGGCTTTAGAAAGGAGGAAGTCAAGATTCTCACAGGGTAGCCAGAGTGGTCTTGTAGAACCCTAATACAGGTCATGGAATACTTCTGGTTGTGTCCTTGGCCAAAGGAAGCCAACCACCCAAGGTAGCACGCCCCTTTCAAGGTCAGCTCATGCCCACAGAGTGGCTGACGTGGAGGTGCACAGACAAGTCCCTTTTCCTCAAACAGGACACAACTCTCAGGAGCCACCCCAGCTGCAGAGCGTCCCTAAGAACAGCTGAGACCTGTGGCAGTACTTCAGCTCAATTCAACTCTCGCTCTGCTAGGCCCAGCTTCCTTCATTCCCCTAGAGGTATCATTCTGAGCAGGGCTGCCTGGTTTAGCAAATAAAAACACAGGATGCCCTGTGAAATTTCAATTTCAGATCAAGAACAAATAATATTTTAGGATAAGTAAGACCCAAATATTACAAAACCTTCCCTTAGGTGCCATATCCTTTGGGCAGGCATTGCATGGGACATACTTATACTAAAAAAAAGTTATCCATGGTTCATCTGAAGCTTAGACTTCCTGGTGTCCTATATTCTATCTGGCAACCTATTCTGGAGCTGAGTTCCCAGTAAGCCTTTTGTATACAATCCATGTCTGGAGTGTATTTCCTGGAGAAAGAAAGACAGTTGGAACTAGAAATGGTTCTAGGTAGCAAACGCTAAAATTTGAAACTGGACCACCTGCGGACCAGCTAACAATGAAGACCTCATGGCTGATGGGGAGTCAGGCTGGTAGCTCATGGCATGCTTTAGTGCACAAATTTTTAAAATGATCTCAGACATTGAGCTGAGGATGGGGTACTTGGTACTATTGAGTCATTTCCAGCAAACAGAAGGTGGAAAAGCTAAGGATCAGGACCAGGACTTCCTGATGTGTGCAGGAGGTACAGAGAAGGGGGATGTTCCAACCCTGGCCAGTCTGCTGCTCTCAGGCCAGGCCCTGACAGAAAGGAGTGGGATCCTGAGACTTGGGGTGCACATCTGGGTCGAGACACCTGCGACCATCTACAGCCCTGATCTTATGACATAAAGAGCCCCTCTGGCTGGGCTGACAGTTGTCACTTCAAGTTGAAGTTCACCACTATCGTGAGGTATTTTCTGACTGGGAATGAGGGCTTCTAAACTCACAGAGACTAATTCTGGGGTAGGGGCAGAAATCAAGTGAGTCATCAGGGATGACGCGGATTACGATCACTCCAAATTCCAACCTTGGTTCCCGCACTCACGGGTTCTGCCTGCTGGGGACCTAGCACTATGTCAAGTTGTCTGGAATCAAACTGGAAACTTTGCCTTCCCCATGGTACCCAGCTGCTTGTATCTCTGTACTGTTCTTATATCTCCCCCTCGCTCCAAGGGGGAGAAAAAGACAAAGTAAAACTAGATACCCTAGAGTGGACTCTGACTCATGGCGGCCCATGTGTGTCAGAGTAGGGTTTTCAATGGCTGATTTTCAGAAGTAGAATGCCAGACTTTTCTTCCAAGTCTCCTCCAGGTGGACTCAAACTGCCAGCCTTTTGTTTAGTAGGTGAGCACTTAAACGGTTGTGCCACCAGGGACTCCATATCTTCCCGGTTCTTCTCTGTGACGCTGACCCTCAGTAGACTTCCATGTGCCACAACATTTGGTGGTCAGTCAAGGCCTTGGGCAGAGGTCAGCCTTACTGTTGGTGGGGTCCTTGCTTCCTGAGATGCCCCTGGTTCTGAGCTCTCTGCTGGATTTGAACTCTGTGTTCTGATGCTTCAGGCTTCCTGCATGCTGAGCTGTGCAAGTCTAGAGAATGCACTCAGTGAAGTAGCATCAGACTCACAGAGCCGGGCCACATACCCTGTCTTTCAAAAGTAGATTTCTCTTTACTGTCTGCCTGATTTTTCTGCTATATCTAGTGAGAGTTTCTGTAGCACATTCATAGTTTAACTGTCAGCCAGGGATTTGGGCAGTTTACGTTCTGAATTTGGACCTCGCTCCTGTGGTTCTTTGTGCTGCCAGGACTTCTGATTTGAGTTTCCAGCTGAGTTCCCAGCTCTAAGCTATAAACAATATTACCCTTAACTGAGGAAGCTGCAGCTTTATCTCACCACTGTCCACTGTAGCCATGGACAGCGCCCTTGGTCCTCGAAGCCATTAACTTGCAATTCTTACAATTCCTTTTGCTTTTGGAGGCTGTCGTAGTTTCCTAGTGTTTCAGTAATAAAAATGCCACAGGAAGGTGGCTATAAAGAACATCATTTATTGTCTTACATTTTGGAGGCTGTAAGTGCAAATTCAAGGTATTGGCTCTAAGGGAGGATACTTGTTTTGTCTCTTTCAGCTTCTGTGGCTTCTGACAATCCTTGGTGTTCCTGGGTTTGCAGATACCTCTGCCTTTGTCATCACGTGGTGTCTGTCTTGCCCTGTGTGTGTCCCTCCCTGTCTTTTTTCCTTTTTATATGACACCACTTAGAAGGGGTTAGGTTTAAAATGCACCCTAACTAACAAAAGAAAAACTCTATTTCCAAACAGAATCAAATTCACAGGACTTCAGCATTTCTTTTTGGGGACACAATTAAATTCACAATAGATATTCTCTACTGTCTTTAAATGGCTGTTTTCTTTACTTTGTCCAGTTTTGATCATTTTTATCTCCTGGGATTCACATAACCCTTTCACTTCTTCACTATTACCAGGGGTGAACTCACCTTGCCCAAGTTTAATGGCAAATGGACAACTAAGGGACTCACAGACTCAGAGGCCCATGTGGTCAGGGACTTGACCCCCCTCAGACATCAAGGTCTTGGCCATAACCCCAGAAAGCCACCTTGACCAAGTAGGTGCTGGCCTAAGATAAGGGAATATAGCATATATAGTAGAAGAGGAGGTGAAAAGTATTACTTGTGGCCCTAAGACCTGTTCAGTGTTAGGGATTAGAGTTTGTTATGCTATCTTCCTTCTTTCAACTTTCCCCAGAAACTGAGACAAGCCAGAAGCAGGAGACACTGTTTCCAGACAGGGTGAAATGACTGTAAGAACCAAGTGATTGGAAAGGTGCAACGGGTGGACTGTAGTGGATACTATGCTATGTTGCCCGGATTCCCCTCTCAGTACTGAGGCCCTCACAACCTCAACTGTCTTGACTGTGTGGTATTCACACATTCTGACTCATAGCTGTATTCACCTTTAGGAATTCTCCTGAAGGGAGCTGTCTCAACCAAGCGGAAAAAGACCATGCTCCATTCCTTCAAGTCAGGAAGGGCTAGCTTATCTCCACATTCCCCTCTTTTTCAAATACACTGAATTTCAAATTATCCTTCTGCTCAGTTGGGTCCCCTCATTCCCATTCCAGGGCGTCTCCAGAGAGCAGTTCCCAGTAAACCTCCTGAACACCGATCTCTGTCCTAGAGTCTATTTCAGGGAAACTTACCTGAGCCCTGGTGATGAAGTGGAGCCCTGGTGTCAAAGTGGTTAAGAGCTTAGTTGCTAACCAAAAGGTCATCAGTTCAAATCCACCAGATGCTCCTTGGAAACCCTATGGGGCAGTTCTACTCTGTCCTATACGGTCACTATGAGTTGGAATTGAATCAATGGCAACAGATTTGGTTTGGATTGAAGGGGCAGTAAGTTTATGTTAATGGTGGAAGAACAACTCAGAAAAGGAAAAACACTCTGCTGTTAACCAAAAGGTTGGCTGTTTGAACCCACCAGCTGTTCCGTGGGAGAAAGATGTGGAAGTTTACTTCCATAAAGATTATGCTTAGGAAACCCTATGGGACAGTTCTACTCTGTCCTATGAGGTTGTTATGAGTCAGAATTGACTCGACAGCAATGGGTTTGTTGTTTTTTTGTTTGGAGGCAGGAAGTGTGTGAATAACTGTGGCCAGAGGGTAAAGGGAGGGAGACTGAGGGTGTAGTCATCTCCATTCTGCACCCCTGTCTGTATTCAAGGCATTTGCCAAGTGAGTTTGCATTTCCTACCACTATGGTTCATTTATTTCCTTAGCCTTTGGTTCTGGCCATGCAGCTTGCTTTGGCTAATGGGATGCCAGCAGATGTGATGTGTACAAATAGTTGAAAAGTGCAGCTGAATTTCCACTTGGCTTTTGCCACTCTACTGCTTCCAGGTGAAAATGCCTGGCCTAGCCTTGTAGAGGATGAAGCAGAGGGAGAAGGGCGAAGTTGCCCAAGTGGTCCTTGCCAAGGCTCTCCTTCATCAGCTGACTTGTATTCACTCACTATACATGTATTCACTCACTATACATGTGAACGACTCCAGCTGAGATCAGAGCTTCCCAGTTTAAGTTATAACTCACTGACCCACAAACTCATGAGTTAATGAATGCTCGCTATTGGATGCCTCTGAATTTCCATGATAGCTTACCATGCAGTATCGTTGTGCCACTAGATAACTCATAGAAGTATTGCTGCTTCCAACTTGAAATCTGGGGCAGGTCATCCTGACCAGAAGGGCACGTGTCTTCACACCAGGTATGGGGAGAAGGGAAGCAAGCATGTGGCACGTTCAGTGTCTATACTGCCCAACAATACTTATAAGGTAGGCAGCTCCTCTGTGCTGGCTATTCCATTTTTGCCCTGCCAAGGCTCATTTTCTGCCCTTCTCTGCTCAGCTCATTCCCCCACAGACTGCATTACACAGTCACCCTTCTCCCAGGAATCCAGCTGAAGCTGAGATGCGCCAGCAGAAGATCACAGGATAAGAGCAGAAGAAAGTTGGTACATGTCTTCTCTGCTCCATCTGGCTTTGGTGCCAGGTCTCAAAAGTAGATGCATCCATCTATGATTATCAGGAGATTCCTCCTCTAGGTTTCCAATTTTCACTGAGCTCGGTAACAATATTTCCTCCCTTGTCTCTTCAGCCTTAGAGGTGGAAATGACTTCTCCTTGTTACCAGGTTCTGGGGGTCTCAGCACCCCTTGTTGGTTCCATTAAAACCAGAACCAAACCCATTACCAACTCATAGAAACGCTATAGGACAAAGTAGAATGGCCCCATAGGGTTTCCAACGCTGTAAGTTTTACAGAAGTAGCCTGCCACATCTTTCTCCTGCAGACTGGTTTTAACCACTGTGCCACCAGCGTTCCTTCAGGTGAACATGGTGTTGGTGAAGAGTACTGAATATACCATGGACTGTCAGAAGATTGAACAAATCTGTCTTGGAAGAAGTATAGCCAGAATGCTCCTTAGAAACGAAGATGGCAAGACTTCGTCTCACGTACTTTGGACAAGTTATCAGGAGGGACCAGTCCCTGGAGAATAACATCATGCTTAGTAAAGTATAGGGTCAGTGAAAAAGAGGAAGATCCTCAAAGAGATGGATTGATATGGTGGCTGCAACAATGGGCTCAAGTAGAACAATGATTGTGAGGATGGCGCAGGACCAAGCAGTGTTTCCCTCTGTTGTATGTACATAGGGTTGTTATGAGTTGGAACTGACTCGAAGGCACCTAACAACAACAATGGGAAAATCTTAATTAGCAAGGAGCCCCTGTGTCTTCCACTCAGGACTCTGTAGTTCCTTTCTTACTCTCCATCTCTCTGCAGATCCAGGCTTCCTGCTCGTGTGCCTGAAGAACTGTCCAAGGTCCTGTCCACACCAGATTTCCTTTCTCCCCCTCCATGTCTCCACATCTGGGCTACCCTTGGGGTCTGGTTCCAGGTTTTTTTTTCACATCTTCATCTCTTATCCCTAGCAGGGTAGGTGAAACTGGGATAGCAATACAAAACTCAAGTGGTTTTAAGGAAGCTTAAATGGATTAATCCTCCATGTGTCTGTCAGTTTGTCCTACTGTGGGGGCTTCCATGTTGCTGTGATGCTGGAAGCTATGCTACCGGTATTCAGATACCAGCAGGGTCACCCATGGCTGACAGGCTTCAGCTGAGCTTCCAGACAAGACAGAGTAGGAAGAAGGACATGGCAGTCTGCTTCTGAAAAGAATTAGCCAGTGAAAACCTTATGAATAGCAGTAGAACATTGTCTGATATAGTGCCAAAAGATGAGCCCCCCAGGTTGGAAGGCCCTCAAAAGACAACTGGGGAAGAGCTGCCTCCTCAAAGTAGAGTTGACCTTAATGACGCAGATGGAGTCAAGCTTTCAGGACCTTCATTTGCTGATGTGGCACT
>NW_004444008.1:5979071-5984838 GCF_000243295.1 Trichechus manatus latirostris | reverse complement strand
GACTGTTACTCAAATTTATGCACCAACCACTAAGGCCAAAGATGAAGAAATTGATGACTTTTAGCAACCTCTTCAGTCTGAAATTGATTGAACAAGCAAACAGGATGCATTGATAATTACTGGTGATTAGAATGCAAAAGGTGGAAACAAAGAAGAAGGTTCTGTAGTTGGAAAATATGGCCTTGGTGATGGAAATGATGTTGAAGATCACATGATAGAATTTTGCAAGACCAATAACTTCTTCATTGCAAATACCTTTTTTCACCAACATAAACAGCGGCTATACACATGGACCTTGCCAGATGGAAAACACAGGAAGGAAATCCACTACATCTGTGGAAAGAGATGATGGAAAAGCTCAATATCATCAATCAGAACAAGGTTGGGGCTGACTATGGAACAGACCATCAATTGCTCCTATGCAAGTTCAAATTGAAACTGAAGAAAACTAGAACAAGTCCACGAGAGCAAAAGTATGACCTTGAGTATATCCCACTTTGAATTTAGAGACCATCTCAAAAACAGATGTGACATGTTGAACACTAATGATCAAAGACCAGATGAGTTGAAAATGACATTGAGGGCGTCATACATGAAGAAAGTAAGAGGCCATTAAAAAGACAGGAAAGAAAGAAAAGACCAAAATGCATGTCAGAAGAGACTGAAATTTGCTCTTGAATGTCGAGTAGCTAAAGCAAAAGGAAGAAATCATGAAGTAAAAGAAGTGAACTGAAGATTTCAAAAGGTGGCTCAAGAAGACACAGTAAAGTATTATAATGACACGTGCAAAGAGTTGGAGATAGAAAACCAAACAGGAAGAACACATTCGGCATTCCTCAAGCTGAAAGAACTGAAGAAAAAATTCAAGCCTCAAGTTGTAATAGTGAAGGATTCTATGGAGAAAATATTAAATAATGCAGGAAGCATTAAAAGAAGATGGAAGGAATACATGGAGGCATTATACCAAAAAGAACTGGTTGACATTCAACCATGTCAAGAGGTAGCATATGATCAGGAACCAGTGACAATGAAGGAAGGAGTCCAGGCTGCACTGAAGGCACTGGTGAAAAACAAGGCTCCAGAAATTGAAGGAATATCAATTGAGATGTTTCAACAAATAGACGCAGTGCTGGAAGTGCCCACGCATCTATGCCAAGAAATTTGGAAGATAGCTACCTGGCCAACCGACTGGAAGAGATTCATATTTATGCCTATTTCCAAGAAAGGTGATCCAATCGAATATGGATATTATCAAACAATATCATTAATATCGTACGTAATTAAAATTTTGCTGAAGATCATTCAAAAGCAGCTGCAGCAGTATGTTGGTAGGGAACTGCCAGAAATTCAGGCTAGATTCAGAAGAGGATTTGGAACCAGGGATATCATTTCCTGATGTCAGATGGATCCTGGCTGAAAGCAGAGAATAATAGAAAGATGTTTACTAGTGTTTTATTGACTATGAAAAGGCATTCAATTTTGTGGATCATAACAAATTATGGATCACATTGTGAAGAACAGGAACTCCAGAACACTTAATTGTGCTCATGAGAATCTGTACATAGATCAAGAGGCATTTGTTCGGACAGAACAAGGGGATACTGCGTGGTTTAAAGTCAGGAAAGGTGTGCGTCAGGGTTGTATCCTTTCGCCATACCTATTCAATCTGTATGCTGAGCAAATAATCCAAGAAGCTGGACTATATGAAGAAGGAAGGGGCATCAGGATTGGAGGAAGACTCATTAACAACCTGTGTTATGCAGATGACACAACCTTGCTTGCTGAAAGTAAAGAGGACTTAAAGCACTTGCTGGTGAAGATCAAAGACCACAGTATGGATTACAGCTCAACATACAGAAAGCAAAAATCTTCACAACTTGACCAATAAGCAACGTTATGATAAATGGAGAAAAGATTGAAGTTGTCAAGGATTTCATTTTACTTGGATCCACAACCAACACCCATGGAAGCAGCAGTCAGGAAATCAAAAGACGCATTGCGTTGGGCAACCCTGTTACAAAAGACCTCTTTAAAGTGTTGAAAAGCAAAGATGTCACCTTGAATACTAAGGTGCGCCTGACCCAAGCCATGGTATTTTCAATCGTGTCATATGCATGTGAAAGCTGGACAATGAATGAGGAAGACTGAAGAAGAATTGACGCCTTTGAATTGTGGTGCTGGCAAAGAGTATTGACAATACCATGGACTGCCAAAAGAATGAACAAATCTTTCTCGGAATAAGTACACCAGAATGCTCTTTAGAAGCAAGGATGGCGAGACTACGTCTTACGTACTTTGGACATATTATCAGGCAGGATCAGTCCCTGGAGAAGGACATCATGCTTGGTAAAGTAGAGGGTCAGTGAAAAAGAGGAAGACCCTCAACGAGATGGATTGACACAATGGCTGCAACAATGGGCTTAAGCATAACAAAGATTGTGAGCATGGCGCAGGACCGGGCAGTGTTTCATTCTGTGGCGCATAGGGTCACTATGAGTCAGAACCGACTTGATGGCACCTAACAACAACAAATGGATTAATATCTGCAAAAGTGCTTTGTTAATAGCAAAGTGCAATTTAAATGCAGAATGTGTTTAAATGAACTCTCTCTCAACAATTCTCAATTTCCTAGGTATTATTATACGACCTAACATTTACTGAGTGCTTACATTGTAGTATGAATTACTCTCTACATTTCATGTGTATAGATGTTTGTTGAAAGAATAAATGAGTTAAGTAAATTAATCCCCATAACAACAATATGAAGTAGATGGTCTAATTGCATTCATTTTACAATGAAAAAATTGAGGAATAGATAGGGTTCATGGTCACCAATCCAAGAAGCAGGAGCACTGGAAATGAATCAGGCCCCATGCTTTAAACAACCACGCTCACTTATTTATGGAAATGATACTGCTATTGTACCTTTCAAGTAGACTAAGTTCTCAGAGTCGTCTCTGGCACTTTCCTTCTTTTTCCCAAGCATCCCAATGACCGAGTATCAAGAAGGATTCCTATGGTGCCCTGAGCCCAACAGAATGAATTATACCTATGATGTCCTGAACTCATTGCTTGCTTTCCATTCCTGATACTTACACCTAGCTCAAATTTAACTCAAATTCTCATTCGCCTCTCTCATCTTGACTGTTACATTAACCGTCCAACTGGACACCAATATCATTCTTTCTTCACTGTATCTATTTTGTGCAAACAAATCCAATCATGAGAGTTTGTCTCAAAATTTTCCGCAAGTTTGCATTACCAAATAAGCTTAAACTTCTTTTTTTATTTTGATAAAAATATACACAGCCATACACCACTTCAACAATTTTTATGTGTACAACTCAATAGCATTGATTACATTCTTCAAGCCATGCAAACATTCTTGCCATCCTTTTTCAAATTTTTCTACCACCATTGACTTAAACTCACTTCCCCTTAAGTGTCTCATTTAATCTTCAGAGTTGCCATTGTCAATTTGACCTCACATGATAATTTTTTTTTTTTTAAAAGAGCTCAATACTCAAGGCAGGCATAGGGAGTTAAACTTCTTCGTTTTCCTATTTAATACACCTCATGTCTTAGTATAGATCACCAACCTACCTGCATGCCTTTCCCACTACTCCCTTGTTAGGGAGACCTCAACTCCCCAGTCAAAGGAATTCCCTTCCCTTCCATGAATATCCCTGGTGCTTTGTCATTTTTGTCCTTCACCTCATCTGCCAGATGCCCTCCTGGCTGGGCTCTCCTTGTGCAAATCTTCCCCACCTCTTTCATGAAGCCTTCTTAGATTCCTCTTAGTAAGAAAAAAATCAGAAATCCCCACCCCCAGATAAATGACCAAAAAGTACATCAAAAGTCTTCAATATCATTAATCATCAAAAAAAGATGAAAATTAAATCCATAATGAGGCCACTGTTGTTGTTGTTGTTAGGTGCCATCAAGTTGGTTCTCATAGTGACCCAATGTACAACAGAATGAAATACCGCCGGGTCCTGCGCCAAGCCCACAATCATTGTTATGCTTGAGCCCATTGTTGCAGCCACTGTGTCAACCCACCTTGTTGAGGGTCTTCCTCTTTTTCGCTGACCCTGTACTTTACAAAGCATGATGTCCTTCTCCAGGGACTGATTCCTCCTGACAACATGTCCAAAGTATGTAAGACATAGTCTCACCATCCTTGCTTATAAGGAGCATTCTGGTTGTACTTCTTCCAAGACAGATCTGTTCCTTCTTCTGGTAGTCCATGGTATATTCACTATTCTTCACCAACACCACAATTTAAAGATACTACTCTTTGGTCTTCCTTATTTATTGTCCAGCTTTCGCATGCATATGATGCAACTGAAAATACCATGGCTTGGGTCAGGCCACACCTTAGTTCTTAAAGTGACATCTTTGCTTTTCAAACTTTAAAGAGATTTTTTTGCAGCAGATTTGCCCAATGGAATGCATCTTTTGATTTCTTGACTGTTGCTTCCATGGATGCTGATTGTGGATCCAAGTAAAATGAAATCCTTGACCACTTCAATCTTTTCTCCATTTATCATGATATTGCTTACTGGTCTAGTTGTGAGGATTTTTGCTTTCTTTAAGTTGAGGTGTAATCTATACTGAAGGCTGTGGTCTTTCATCTTTATCAGTAACTGCTTCAAGTCCTCTTCACTTTCAGCAAGCAAGGTTGTGTCATCTGCATAATGCAGGTTGTTAATGGGTCTTCCTCCAATTCTGATGCCCCATTCTTCTTCATATAGTCCAGCTTCTTGGATTATTTGCTCAGCATACGGATTGAATAGGTATGGCGAAAGGATACAACCCTGACGCACACCTTTCCTGACTTTAAACCACGCAGTATCCTCTTGTTCTGTCCGAACAAATGCCTCTTGATCTATGTACAGGTTCCTCATAAGCACAATTAAGTGTTCTGGAATTCCTAATCTTCGCAATGTGATCCATAATTTGTTATGATCCACACAGTCGAATGCCTTAGCATAGTCAATAAAACACAAGTAAACATCTTTCTGTTATTCTCTGCTTTCATCCAGGATCCATCTGACATCAGTGATGATATCCCTGGTTCCACCTCCTCTTCTGAATTCAGCCTAAATTTCTGGCAGTTCCCTATTGATACACTGCTACAGTCATTTTTGAATGATCTTTAGCAAAATTTTACCTGCATGTGATATTAACAATATTGTTTGATAATTTCCTCATTCGGTTGGATCATCTTTCTTAGGAATAGGCATAAATATGGATTTCTTCTGGACGGTTGGTCAGGTAGCTGTCTTCCAAATTTCTTGGCATAGATGAGTAGCACTTCTGGCACTGCATCTGTTCACTGAAACATCCCAACTGATATTCCGTCAATTCCTGGAGTCTTGTTTTTCTCCAATGCCTTCAGTGCATCTTGGACTTCTTCCTTCAGTCCCATTGGTTCCTGATCATATGCTACCTCTTGAAATGGTTGAATGTTGACCAATTCTTTTTGGAATAATGACTCTGTATTCCTTCCATCTTCTTTTGATGCTTCCTGTGTCATTTAATATTTTTCCCATAGAATCCTTCAGTATTGCAACTCAAGGCTTGAATTTTTTTCAGTTCTTTCAGCTTGAGAAATGTCAAGCGTGTTCTTCCCTTTTGGTTTTCTATCTCAAGTTCTTTGCATATGTCATTATAATGCTTTACTTTGTTATCTTGTGCCACCCTTTGAAATCTTCTGTTCAGTTCTTTTACTTCATCATTTCTTCCTTTTGCTTTAGCTACTCAA
>NW_004444008.1:5935872-5978748 GCF_000243295.1 Trichechus manatus latirostris | reverse complement strand
GCCTTGTTCTGATTGATGATATTGAGCTTTTTCATCATCTCTTTCCACAGATGTAGTGGATTTGATTCCTGTGTATTCCGTCTGGTGAGGTCTGTGTGTATAGTCACCATTTCTGTTGGTGAAAAAAGGTATTTGCAATGAAGAAGTCATTGGTCTTGCAGAATTCTATCATGTGATCTCCAACATCATTTCCATCACCAAGGCCATATTTCCCAACTACCGAACCTTCTTCATTTCCAACGTTTGCATTCCAATCACCAGTAATTATCAATGCATCCTGATTGTGTGTTTGATCAGTTTCAGACTGAAGAAGTTGCTAAAAGTCATCAATTTCTTCATCTTTGGCCTTAGTGGTCGGCGCATAAATTTGAGTAACAGTCATATTAACTGGTCTTCCTTGTAGGCGTATGGAAATTATCCTATCACTGACAGCGTTGTACTTCAGGATAGATCTTGAAATGTTCTCTTTGATGATGAAAGCACCGCCACTCCTCTTCGAGTTGTCATTCCTGGGTTAGTAGACCATGTGATTGTCCAATTCAAAATGGCAATACCAGTCCATTTCAGCTCACTAATGCCTGGGATATTGATGTTCATGCCTTCCATTTCATTTTTGGTAATTTCCATTTTTCCTAGATTCATACTTTTTACATTCCACGTTCCAATTATTAATGGATGTTTGCAGCTGTTTCTTCTCATTTTGAGTAGCGCCACATTAGCAAATGAAGGCCCTGAACGCTTAACTCCATCCGTGTCATTAAGGTCAACTCCAATTTGAGGAGGCAACTCTTCCCTGTGGTATTTTGAGTACCTTCTAACCTAGGGGCCTTATCTTCTGGCACTATATCAGACAGTGTTCCACTGGTATTCATAATGTTTTCAATGGCTAATTATTTTCAGAAGTAAGCTGCTGAGTCCTTCCTAGTCTGTCTTAGTCTGGGAACTCAGCTGAAACCTGTCTGCCATGGGTGACCCTGCTGGTATCTGAATACCAGTGGTATAGCTTCCAGCATCACAGCAATACGCAAGCCCTCATAGTATGACAAACTGTTAGACACTTGGGGATTGAGGCCACTATTACAGGGAAAATTAAAGTTACTCAGAGCAGGAAATGTTGGCATGGATATGGAGCAGCCAGAACCTTCATACATTGATGATGGGAGAAAAAAAAAATGGCACAGCAATTTTAGAAAAAGCTGTGGCAGTTTCTTACAAAACTAAAAATTCCCAAGCATTCTTTAGCTAAACATTAATCCAAAGGAAATGGATTTGTATTTTCACGAAAACACTAATATAATAACGGTCATAGCAGATTTCCTCAAAACAGACTAGAACCAGAAATAGGGTGTCACTATCAGTAAGCAGGGAGAAACAAACTCTGTTACATTCATAGAGTGTAACTCTACTCAGCAATAAAGAGGAACAAACTATCGATACATATAGTAACATAACTGATCTCAAAGAACATTATGCTGGGTAAAAGAAATCTTAAGCAAAAGAATACACAGTATATGAAGTTCAGGAACAGGCAGAACTGATGCATGATTCCATTTATATGAAGTTCTAGAGCAAGCTTAACTGATACATGGTTGTTATCATGTCGTTATGTGCCATCGAGTCATTTCCAACTCATAGTGACCCTATAGAGTAGAAAACTGTACCTCAGAGTTTCCAAGGAGTGGCTGGTGGTTTCAAAATGTCCACCTTTCGGTTAGCAGCCAAGCTCCTAACCACTGAATACATGGTAGAAATAAATTACAATAGTTGTTAAATCTGTGGATATGGATTGAAGATTGCCTGGGAAGGGTCATCAGGGCCTTTTTGTGGTGATGATGATGTTCTATGCCTTGGTAAATGCTTAGATTACACAGCTGTATGCATTTATCAAAATTCAGTGAATGTAAACTTAAGATTTGTGTATTTAATTATTTGTAAATTTTACAGCAAAAGACGAAAACTGATACAAAACTATTAAAGTCTAATTAATCCTATAAATGCTTAAAACTTTTTAGGGGGCAATGTGCTGATGTCTGCAATTTACTTTGAATAAGATAGTTTGATGGATATAGAGAAGTAGATAGATGGATAGATAGGTGATAAAGAGGGTATAGTAAAATATTAATGATAGCATCTAGGTGCTTGGTATATGGGCATTCATGATAAAATTGATTCAAACTTACTGTCTGTCTGAAAATTTTTCTAATAAAAACTTGCAAAAGAAATTAAATCCCATTGAAGTCTTTCACTTCTTTTGAGATTGTTAATGTCTGTCTTTTATTATCAATAAAAACAAAAAAAGCCAAACCTGTTTCTTTCAAGTCGATTCTGACTCATGGTAACCCTATAGGACAGGGTAGAACTGCCCCATAGGATTTCTAAGGAGTGACTGGTGGGTTCAGACTGCTGACCTTTTGGTTAGCAGCCAAGCTCTTAACCACTGCTCCACCAGGGCTCCTTATTACCAATACTCTATGTCTAAGACACAGTACCGAACAAAAACCTATTGCTGTCGAGTGGATTCTAACTCATAGTGACCTTATAGGACAGAGTAGAACTGCCCCATAGGGTTTCCAAGGGGTGGCTGGTGTATTCGAACTGCCGACCTTTTGGTTAGCAACTGTAGCTCTTAACCGCTGCACCACCGGGGCTCCAAGACACAGTAGCTGTCAATAAATGAGTGTTCGTCAAAGTATGGCCCAAGGACTCCAAAGGGTCTCTGAGAATTGTCCAGGGGGTCTGTAAGGTCAAACCTATTTCCACCATAATGCTAAGATGTTATTTGCCTTTTTCACTCTCATCCTTTCATAAATGTGCAGTGGAATTTTTGAGAGGCTATGTGATATGTGATAGAGCAACAGACTGAACACTGAAGCAGCATGAGAATCCAGCTCTCTTCTATCAAGCTGGATATTATGGATTGAATTGCTTCCTGAAAATGTTATGTTGAAGGCCTAACCCCTGTATCTGTAAATATGTTCTGTTTGGAAATTGGATTTTTCTTTTGTTATGCTAATGAGTCCATACTGGAGTAGGGTGGGTCCTAAATCTAATCTCATCCGAGTGGTGTCTTATAAAAAGAGCAGAGTAAACACAGACACACACACGGGGGAAAGACAGACACCACGTGAAGATACACCTACAAGCAGCCAAGGAACGCCAAAAAATTCCCAGGGCTACAGAAGCAGAAAGAGACAGGGATCTTCTACTAGAGCCCATGGGGAGAGACAGAGAGCAAGCAAGAAAGAGAGAGAGCGGAGAGAGTTATACTTGCCAAAGCTCTGAACCCGACACCTAGCCTCCAAAACTGCGAGACAATACATTCCTGTTCTTTAAAGACCCACTCATGGGGCACTTTTGTTACATCGACCTTGGGAAACTAAGGCAGTAGGTGTTAAAGAAATCTGTAAATGTACAATAATTCCATCTTCTCACTAATTGTTATTGAAAGATATAGATTTTTTTTGTTTTACAGAAATGTTATTGATGTTAATATTTAATGAATATACTTTGCAATTTTAAAATGGATAATAAACATTGTTTTTTTTTAATGTCACAGGTTTAACTGCTCACATAAATAGCAATTCTTAGCAGGAGGGAAAATCCAGATCAGTTTTAATCATGAGCGTTTTCTTGGCTAAGCGTCCTTTAGTTTCACTGGCACAGCTGAAGTCAGGGAGTCCTCAGCACATCGGAAGTGAGCAGGGGTCCTGAGAGCACCGTGTGCTGCTCTGGGCACCACTGCGAGAGTTAGCAGTCAGGAAGGATTCAGAGCTCTGTAGGTGCTATTCTGTGTATATTTGAAAAAACATGAAGTGAAACTCATATTTTAATGGTTTGTACAAATTGGAACTTTTCTCTCCTGGTAGATGAGAGCCTCCTTGAGGAAAGTAAAACCAGCTGTGTCCAGTCAACTCCGACTCATTCCGACCCCACGTGTGTCGGAGTAAAACTGTGCTCCACAGGGTTTTCAAGGGGCTCGTATTTCAGAAGTAGGTTGCCAGATCTTTCTTCTGAGGAACCTCTGGGTGGACTCAATCCCCAGCCTTTTGGTTAGCAGTCAAGTGTGTTAACCGTTTGCACCACCCAGTGACCCCTGAGGAAAGTGGACACACCACACTCATCTTTGCGTCTCCACCGGAGCCCGTATATGTTACACTCTTATCTACTATGAGCTGCATGAAGGTGGGGGCTACAAGTGCTTCCACTTCCCACATACCCAGGTGCCTGGCACAGTCCTTTGTACACATGCATACGGAATACAATCATACACATTTGCACAGTGATCCCAGTTACATCTCATTAAAAGTTGCATTATGGAATATTCTCAGGGAAACTTATGTTGTTATATTCACGTGTGAGATGTGAAACAGAGCCACACTGAAAACGATTTGTCTCACAGAGTTTCATAAGGAAACTTCCTGAATAAAGAAAACAAAACTGACTTGCAATTAGCATGCCAAGTGTTTACAAGTAAAAGATGCTTCTAGACACTCCAAGGTGCTTGAAAACAGCGTGTTCCTGTAAGCGGTTTCATATTTGCTTGAAATATTATTTCCACTACAGATTTGTTTAGTAGACTCTCTTCAAATGAAGTACAAAATTAAACCTAAGTTTATCTCTGTCTGAACCACTAAGCTAAGAACAATAGTGGGATTCCTTCAGCGGAAGTAGAACACGGAATACTACAGACGAAATTTTCCCCAGTGGCAAAGAGTGTGCCTGCAGAATTGTCAATGCATGCAGAGAAGGAAAAGTTCTGTTCCTTTTGCTGTCTTGTCCCGAATCAGACCCCAAGCCTCAGTGCCTTTGATAAAGTGAAAAGGGGAAGGGAAAGTGGAGAGGTTCAGGAGGATGCTGTCATGTCCCTAACTTCAGCTTTGCAAATAAGACCAAGTTAAATTTTTCCGAAGGAATTGCTGAGTGGTGCAAACGGTAATCATGCTGCCCTGCTAAACCAAACGTTGGAGGTTCGAGTCCACCCAGAAGCACCTTAGAAGAAAGGCCTGGTGCTCTACTTCCAAAAAATAAGCCACTGAAAACCCTGCGGAGCACAGTTTTATTCTGACCCACGTGGGATGGAATTGACTTGACGGCAACTGGTTTTTCTTTTTAAACTTTTCCCAGAAACGGCTCATTATTAAAATATAGCTAGTTTCCAACCACTGCAATTTGAAACTGCCTATTAAAATACTTATTCTATGATGACAGATTTGCTAAGAACTCTTGATTCTAGAAAGACCTGACAAAAATAAATTATGGACTAAATTATGCTTTCATTTACTACACATTAGTTTCAAAATGAATAGCTGTCTAAGAAAGCAAAATATTTTCAGGTCTGTCTACTGATGCAATTATTTTGGCCTGCTGTAATGGAGCTGCGTAATGAGAGTTAAGCCATTGCAGAAAGGATCTTATTAAAGAGCTTTTGAGCACTGTGCCGTAAATACCGCTAACACCTACTTCTACTGCCATCCTTCTTGCCGTATTCAGAAACATATTAGGTACCTCAGATCTACTGTATTGGAACATTCTCTTTTATGCCTTTTCAGCCTGGTAGCTGGCATTTAATGTCCAGATTTTTCTTAACAAATGGTATCTTAGAATAGTCATTTGAATTTTAGCCAGTGTGAGTAGTTTCTTACTTGTTTCTCACATTCTCTTTTAGTGAAATGTTTCTTTGTTACCTACATTCAAATCTGTCCAGAAATGTTTCTGCTCATCTGGAACAATTTTTGTTATAGAAGTTTTCATTGTCTTAAAATATGTCAGTGTAGACTGGTTTCAGCCCTTCCACAGAGCAGGTCTCCAAGGTGAGGTTATGGAAGGCACTCTTTGAACAGCCATCCTGTCTCCAGGGCCACCTTGTTCACCGATGTCTGGATCGTCTATAAGCGGACATTTCTCTTCTCCCAAAGGTGCCACCTCAACCAGGTGTTTCCAGGTCTCTGCTCACTCTCCTTTATCAAGGCCAAGGTTAAGCTTACACAAGTTCATTCAAGCCTGGTAGCAACCATAAAGGAGACCTTGGGTGGTGCAAATGGTTAACTCACTCAGCTGCTAACCAAAAGATGGGAAGTTTGATTGAGTCCACCCAGAAGCATCATGGAAGAAAGGCCTGGTGACCTACTTCTGAAAAATCAGCCACTGACAACTCTGTGAAGCACGGTTCTCTTCTGACACACATGGGTTTGCCATGAGTTGGAGTCGACTCCAGAGTAACTGGTTAGGAGCCATTGCAAGCATGATCCATGATGGGAGAAGGCTATTTCAGCTGCTCAGACCATCTATGTCTTCCTCATGCACACTGGCTCTCCTGCCTGGCTGTCGCTCGCAGGCCCGACCATTCCCCTCTTGATGGGCTGTGAGCACGTCCTCTGGCATGGTGCCTGGTTGCCATTTTCTCCCTGTTTTGCCGAACACGTCTTGACCCCAGTGAGCTCTGCACGTTCTGACTCATGTAATTCTAATCTCTGACCTTTTGCTAATTTATTCCCAGCCTTTGTTAAATATCCCTTATCCTGCACTCCTCGCTTTGTCCTACTGTTCTAATGTCCCCGTCTCTTGTTTCATTTCATTCCCTCAGTAATGCATCTTCATTAGCTCTTTTCTGTGGTTTCTCCTGCTCATCCTAAATTGCCCTAAACTAAAAGTTGTTGCTGTTAGGTGCCGTTGAGTCAGTTCCAACTCATAGTGACCCTACGTACAACAGAACGAAATACCGCCTGGTCCTGTGCCATCCTCACAATCGTCATTATGCTTGAGCCCATTGTTGCAGCCACTGTGTCAACCTGTCTCCTTGAGGGTCTTCCTTTTTTTCACTGACCCTCTACTTTACCAAGTATGAGGTCTTTCTCCAGGGACTGACCCCTGCTGATAATATGTCCAAAGTATGTGAGAAGTTTTGCCATCCTTGCTTCTAAGGAGAATTCTGGCTGTGTTTCTTCCAAGACACATTTGTCCCTTCTTTTGACAGTCCATGGTATATTCAATATTCTTTGCCAACACCAGAATTCAAAGGTGTTACTTCTCCTTCCCTCTTCCTTATTCATTGCCCAACTTTCCCAAGCGTATGAGGTGACTGAAAACACCATGGCTTGGGTCAGGCGCACCTTAGTTCTTAAAGTATCATCTTTGCTTTTTCAGGTCCTTTGCAGCAGATTTGCCCAATGCAATGAATCCTTTAACTTCCTAACTGCTGCTTCCATTGGTGTTGATTGTGGATCCAAGCAAAATGAAATCCTTGACAACTTCGATCTTTTCTCCATTCATCATGATGTTGCTTATTGGTCCAGTTGTGAGGATTTTTGTTTTCTTTATGCTGAGGTGTAATCCATACTGAAGGCTGTGGTCTTTGATCTTCATCAGTAAGTGCTTCAAGTCCTCTACGCTTTCAGCAAGAAATGTTGTGTCATCTGCATAATGCAGGTTGTTAATGAGTCTTCCTCCAGTACTGATGCCCCATTCTTCTTCACATAGTCAAGCTTCTTGGATTATTTGCTCAGCATACAGGTTGAATAAGAAGTATGGTGAAATGACACAGTCCTGATGCACACCTTTCCTGACATTAAACCACACAGTATTCCCTTGTTCTGTTCGAATGACAGCCTGTTGATCTCTGTACAGATGCTCATGAGCACAATTAAGTGTTCTGGAATTCCCCATCTTCACAATGTTATCCATAATTTGTTATGCACACAGTCGAATGCCTCTGTATAGACAATAAGGCACAGGTAAATGTCTTTCTGGTATTCTCTGCTTTCAGCCAGGATCCGTCTGACGTCAACAATGAAATCTCTTGTTCCACATCCTCTTCTGAATCCAGCTTGAATTTCTGGCAGTTCCCTGTTGATGTACTGTTGCCACCACTTCTGAATGATCTTCAGCAAAATATTACTTGCATGTGATATTAATGATATTGTTTGATAATTTCTGCATTCAGTTGGATAATCTTTCTTTGGAATAGACATAAATATGGGTTGCTTCAGTTGGTTGACCAGGTGGCTGTCTCCCAGATTTCTTGGCATAGATGAGTGAGCACTTCCAGCGCTGCATCTGTTTGTTGAAACATCTTAACTGGTATTCCATCAATTCCTGGAGCTTTGTTTTTTTGCCAGTGCCTTCAGTGCAGCTTGGACTTCTTTCTTCAGTACCATCAGTTCTTGATCATATGCTACCTCCTGAAATGACTGAACATTGACCAATTCCTTTTGGTACAGTGACTCTGTATTCCTTCCATCCTTTTTTGATGCTTTTTGAGTCGTTCAGTATTTTACCCATAGCATCCTTCAGTATTGCAACTTGAGGCTTGAACTTTTTCCTAGGTTCTTTCAGCTTGAGAAATGCTGAGCATGTTCTTCCCCTTTGGTTTTCTATCTCCAGCTATTTGCACATGTCATTATAATACGTTACTTTGTCTTCTCGAGCTGCCCTTTGAAATCTTCCGTTCAGCTGTTTTACTTCCTCATTTCTTCCATTCCCTTTAGCTACTGGACATTCAAGGGCAAGTTTCAGAGTCTCTCCTGACATCCATTTTGGTCTTTTCTTTCTTTCCTATCTTTTTAATGGCATCAAAGAGGAACTTAAAGTAGGAAATAGGAAACAGAAAAAGTTATATGTGTATGTGGTTTCCAAGGATCTGACCATTTTATTTCTTTTTAGCCTAGTAGTTGAAATTTAAGGTCCAGATTTTTCATTACAAATTTCATTTCACTATATCTTACAAAAGGAGTCCCTGTGGTACAGTGGTTACATGCTGGGCTACTACACTAAAGGTTGGCAGTTTCAACCCATCAGCTTCTCCATAGGAGAAAGATGTAGCAGTCTGTTTCCCTAAAGATTACAGCCTTGGGAACCCTATGGGGCAGTTCTACTCTGTCCTATAGACGTCTACGGCTAAGGTTGTTTTTTTTTTTTTTGGTTTATAGCTTACAATATTCATTTGACTTTATATAAAGTCAAATATGTAAAATATATATTATTGATTTGATACATATTTGATATGTATCAAATATTTGATATATATTTGATATTTAATTATATATATTTTCATTAATATATGTTTTTGTTGTTGCTTACATTCAAATATGTAAAATATTTATTGATTTGATGTCTATATCAAATAATTGATATATATCAAGTTTGATGTGTATTAAATATTTGATATATATTTGAAAAATTCTTGATATTTAATGAATAATGCATCTATTACATATTTGAATGTAAGCAGAACAAGAACACTTCACGAAGACAGAATGTAAGAGACAAGTAACAAAATACTCACATCAGACTAAAATAATATATATACATATATCCAAGGAGCCCTGGTGGTGCAATGTTTAAGCACTCAGCTGCTAACCAAAATGTTGATGATTCAAATCCACCCTGTTGCTCTGCAGGGGAAAGACTTGGCAATCTGCTCCTGTAAAGATTGCATCCTAGAAAACCCTATGGGGCAGTTCTGCTGTGTCCCATGGGGCCGCTATGAGTCAGAATTGCCTAGGCAGCAGCCAACAACAACAGATGACTCTCCAAACAAACCTTCTCTCCTTTTGAAAAAAGCCTAGTTTACGTACACGGTCTCTCTCTACCCTTCCCACAACCCATGAGAATTTTAATTTCAATATTTTCAAATTGCAATTCACTCCATGGAGGAGACAAAACCCCAAATGCATTGCTGTCAAGACAGTTCTGACTTACGGCGTGTTACAGAGTAGAATTGTGTTCCGTAGAGTTTTCTTGGTTGTAATCTTTATGCAAGCAGAATCTCAGACCTTGCTTCTTTGATGCCTCTGGGTGGGTTTGAACAGCCAATCTTTTGGTTTGTAGTTGAGCGCAAACTGTTTGCACCACCCAAGGACCTTGAGGAAGACAAGGGCAGGGAGACAGAAACTGGGCGTTGGCAAACGGAATGCTGTTTTCACAGAATTCTGAAAACAAAATAATTAATATAACTGCCTGAGTAGTTACCCTTTAAAAGTTGACTATAACTAATATTCCTTTTATGTAGCTTCTGTCTTTATTGTGGAGAACATAAGGCATTATTAAGTTTCCCTAACAATTTTCCCTGTGAGGTCTTCAATTTCTTGATCCATTCCATCTCGCTTAATTAAATTCTCTTCAGCAAACAAGTATTGACTATCCATTCTGCAATTCTCACTACAGTCAGAACACAACAATGAATAAGACACAACACCTGCCCTCTAGAAGTTTAAAGACTGGCGGGGATTGAGAAAATTAGGCAGACAATTAGGATTCAGTGGGCTGAATGAAATGGATGAGGTGACAGTGAGCTGCCCCTGGAGCACAGGAAAGGAAGGTACTGTCTGAACCAATACCTAAAGCAGTGGTCTCAATTCTCAAGAGAATATATTTTTCTCCCACCCCCCTTTTGCCTAGTAGATTTGGGAGGAGACTGCTATGATGCTACATCCTGGCAAAATTTTACTCAAAACTCAGTTTCTTTGTAGTCCTCTCGTATTTCCAATGTCTCTACAGCACTACATAAATATGCCATCGATTTTACCTGCTCAGCCTGGGATGCGACACCACATACTTTCCAACACATTATCTGTCACAGCAAACACAGTAGTGTAAGAAAGGAGGGACTGGAATAAGAAATGATTATACTGCTTTCTATGAGAATTAAAAAAGACACTCTTAATGACACTCTATGGAACAGACTTTTACTAGTTTCTTATTGCTGCTATAACAAATTACCACAAACTTAATAGTGTAAAACAGCACAAATTTATTATGTTATAGTTCTGGGTTAAAATTGAGGTGTCAACAGGGAAGTTCCTTCTGGTGGCTCTAAGGGAGAATCTAGTCCCTTGCTTTTTCCAGCTTCTAAAAGCTGCCTGACTTCCTTGGCTTCTTTCTACCCTCTTTCTCTATCTTCAAAGCCACTAGTGTAGAACTTTCCAATCTCTCTTTGACTCTGACGCCTCTTCTGTTTGCCTCTCCCACCTACAAGGAATCTTGTGATTACACTGGGTCCACAGATAATCTGGGATAATCTTCCTACGTTAAAACCAGCTGATTAGCAAACTTAATTCCAGCTGGAGCCTTAATTCTCCTTTGTCATGTAACCTAACATATTCACAGGTTCTGGAGATTAGGACCTGTACATCTTTGGGGAGCCATTATTCTGTCTACAGCAACACTCATGATCCTTCTTCTCTTTGAAGGCCCCATCATCCTATTTTCATTCTGTATAGGTTATGCTTCTAATAATAGTGTAATAACTTCTTTCAGACCAACTCACCTACTGAAATCTAGAGGAACTACAAACAATGAGAAAATCTAGAGAAAAACATGTGCTTAAAGAAATCAGAGAACTACTTAGACAAAAATTACAGGAGAGTTTCCCAGATGTACTCATTGAGATTAGTCCAACACTCTGTGATGCTTTACTCTTTAAGGCATTCATTAATTTATAAGGCTTGCATGACCTGGAGGCTAAGATTCTGAGCAAAAGTCAGCAAACAGGAGTCTGGGAACCTGAGCTAAAGTTGGCTGCCGATACAAAATTTGGAGTGAAGATTTACCAAGACATCTGGGACTTGAGGGGCCAAGATCACGGGAAGAGGAAAATTCATTGAAGTGAGCATAACTTTCTGTGTCCTCCAGGCATTTGCTAATTTGTAAGCAGCTCTGGGCAAAGAGACTCAGAAAGAGGAAGACAAACTTAGGGTTCAGGGCTTAGAAAGAAGGAAGTGTCCAAATAATCACTCCAGATTCTCAATAAAAACCCCAGAACCAGAAATGAAACTATCTTTTTAAGAAAATGAGAACCAAGCTTCAAACAGCATAATCCCAGATTGGATTAAAGCAACCTGATCATCAGCCAAATGCCTTCTAAATAAAGAAAAACAAATTCTCGCTAGAGAAGGAGATTCAAATTATTTTTCACAGCTTTTAGTACTCAGTGTCTAGCATTCAAAACACAATTATCTGGTCTGCCAGGAGGCAGGAATGAATGACTAAAAACCAAGGGGCACAATAGACAACAGAAACAGAGTCACAGGAAATCCTTGCTTTCTTGGATTAATCACTCTAGGAAAAGCCAGCCTTGAGCACAATCAAGCACCCCATGGAGAGGCCAATATGGAGAGGAACTGAGGCCTCCAGCCAAAAGCCAGCCCCAACTTGGAAGCCATGTGCATCACTGCTTCAGATCATTTAATTCCCAGATGATACCTTACTGCAGCCACATGAGAGACCACAAACAAGAATCGCCCAGTTAAGCCAAATTCCTGGCCCATTAAAACTCTGAGAGATAACAAATGATTATTGTTGCTTAACACACACAGTTTTAGGGACACTTGTTATGTAACATTTGATAAGTAATACAATACTCAACAATATGCCTGTATATTAATACCAAAAGACATATACGTAACGTTCATAGCAATATTATTTGTAATAGTCCAAAACTGGAAAAAAAATCAAATAGCCTTCAACAGTGGAATGGATAAATAAACTGTGCTATAGTCATACCGAGGGATACTATGTCGTGATGAAAATCAATGAACAACTGTTACGAGAAACCGTATAGATGAATATAGTATTCAGCAAAAAGCCATATTGACCAAAGACTACATATTAGGGAATTCCATCTGTATAAAGTTAAAAAAAAAAACAAAAGCAAAACTCATCTATGGCAATATAAATCAGGATAAAGGTAACCATTTAGGAGGGTAGGTACCACTAAGAAGGGGCACCAGGCGCTTTTCCAGAATATTTGTAAGGTTCTGTTTCTTTATCAGGGTAGTAGCTGCCTGGAGTTGTTTACTCTGTGACAATCTTGGAAGGTCTTCAATTATTAGTTCTGCTCCTTTATCTCTATAAATTAATTATAATCAATCAGTTGTCTCTGAGTCAGCTCCCACATGGCAGGCCCATGTGTCTCAGAGTAGAATTGTGCTCCATAGGGGTTTTCAATGGCTGCTTTTGTAGAAGTGGATCACCAGGTCTTTCTTCCAAGGCACCTCTGGGTAGATTCAAACTGCCAACTTTTTGGTTAGTAGCCAAGTACATTCACCATTTGCACTACCCTGGAACTCCAAAATTAATGATATATATGTTTACTTTTAGGAAAGTCTGATAGTATTCCTATAAATTTATGGTAATAGCGTCGAAAATGCACATAAGCAAATAAAATCTCAAAGTGTTTTGGATAAGTAAAAACTCTCCTAGAAATTTCTCCATTTTAAAAGAGAATAGCTTACCCTGAAGATACAAACCTGCCATGTGATGTGAGAGCCTGGGGAATGAGAGAGAACAATTTTCTCCTATTTGGCAGGCCGGCGTACTTGTACTAGCCCTTGAGAAGGAATTAGCACATGATGGTAAGGAACCTCGGCCATCAAGCTTCTGTGTCATGTATTGCAGAGCTTGACAATGCCCCTGGCTACCAGAGTCTGCAAACTAGACACCAGTCAAGCCCCAAGGCAGCACATCTCTTCCAGGCCCCAGAATTGCTGATAATCGCTCTGATCTGCTTCTCCTCAAACAGAGAGGGAGAACCTGCAGCTGTCTAGCAAGCAAGGCTGTGCGCCTCTGAGGAGGCGGGCACGAGGGCGCTGGATCCTTCACGTGGGAAGAATCTTCGGGTGATTTATGTGAAAGCCACAGAGATAAAAGTTTCAAAGACCTGTCTTTGAAACAATGTTTTCACCCTGGCAAAGAGAACCAAGACATATCCTTCAGCTTTCAGCAGATTCAGTGTTGCTCTGGATGAGAACCAAGTTTTGCTTCTGGACCTCTGGAAGGCAAGATCGAATCACAGGGCTTTAACACTGAAAGCCATAAAACAACAGCTCCAGCCTTTGGCTGATTGCAAAACACCAACCTGAAAATTGCTTTCTCTGCTTTAGGGATCCATTAGGTTGTTCGAGCCTCATTATGGTCTGTTTGCACAAATTAAATGGCTCCGAGATTCTCTTCTGCTCTGGAAAGTGATCCAACAACAATTTTTTGTCCTCGGTGAGGTTAATGTAATGTTACTCATCAAGAGGGAAATGGAGAAGCTATTCCTGTTGACTGCAAGTAGCCTCTTCAAACGGTGTAATAAACAGTGGGGTCCATTAACTAACAGCTATTTCTTTAGCAAAACCTCAAGAACAAAATTAAAAAGAAAAAAAAAAGTCTAGGGGAAATTGATTTTATCACCTCTAACGTGTTTCTTTTCAGAGCAGCTATATGAAAACATCAGGAAATTGCAATTAAAATTATTATTTGTATATGTGTGTGTGTGGTGGCCAGCATCCACCATTTTAGAGAAAGGAAATCTTCTGTTTTGATTTCTTATTTTTAATCTTTTCTCCTTAGAGAAAGTGCATCAGAAAATATGATTTGTGTCTAATTTGTGTGTATCTCCCATCCAAGTGTAATAACTGCTTCTCAAGCAAGTTTGTATTTTAAAACCTTGAACAGCAGTGATGATGGACAGCCCTCTACTAGTTACATAATTCTAAAAGGTAAATATTAAAAATGTTGGATGTTTTATTTATGTTTTCTGTTCCTAACTCTAGTTCACTGTGAAAGTGAGTTTAGAAAATAGAGATTTACAGATTAACCCAATAAAATCATGACAGAGTTCAGTTCCACATGTTAAATGACCATTAGGAGATGTACTGTCTTGAAAGAAGTACAGCCAGAGTGCTCCTTAGAAGTGAGGATGGAGAGACTTTGTCTCATGTACTTTGGACAAGTTATCAAGAGTGACCAGTCCCTGGAGAAGGGCATCATGCTTGGTAAAGCAGAGGGTCAGCGGAAGAGAGGAAGACCCTCAGTGAGATGGATTGACACAGTGGCTGCAACAATGGCCACAAGCATAACAATGATTGTGAGGCTGGTGCAGGACCGGGCAGTGCTTTCTTCTGTTGTACACAGGGTCACTGTGAGTCGGAACTGACTGGACGGCACCTAACAACAGCAACAGTGGTCATGGGGGCATAGAGATGGATACTGCTGCAGGGTTCATGAGGGGTAAGAGACTCTTTAAACACAGCTGGGGATGTCGTATACTATCAAAAAGTATTTCTTCAAAGGTGTAGGTATTTGGTAAGGCTAATTGGAGAAATGTTCTTTGGTCGAGGGTCCTGCACTGTGATGGTCAAGGTTGTATGTCAACTTGGCTGGGCCATGATTCTCAGTGGTTTGGCAGTGAGGATGTAGTTTGGCAGTTGTATGATGTTGTGATAACTTCTTTGATGAGATTTCATGTAATGTGATAGCCTCCACAATGGGATCTGCTATGAGTAGCCAGTCAGTTGAAAGGGATTTTCCTTGGGCATGTGGCCTGCATCAAATATAAGCGGACTTTCTGGCAAGGCTAGTGGGCTTTTGCTGGCTCTGGATCCTGTAGCTGGCTCCTGTTTGTCTGACCTCCAGTTCTTGGGACTTGAGCTAGCAGCTTACCTGCATTGTTGCCTGCTGATCTTGGGATTCATTGATTTTCACAGCCTGTGAGCAAGCGCTCTGCCCTCTGACCTGCGGATCTTGGGTTCGACAGCCCCTGTGGCTACGTGAATCAGAGGCCTCTATTCTGACCCATGGACTTGGGACATTCTAGCCTCTACAACGCATGAGCCATTTCCTTGATATAAATATCTCTCCATATATATTTATACACTTTACTGGTTTTATTTCTCTAGAGAACCCAGCCTAAGACACACACACACACATACACGTGTATGCATGTGCACACGTGCACACATACACACACTTTCTTCACCATGTAAACAAAAAGGTAATTTTGTTTAGTTTGTTGTTTAAGAGATAAATAAAACAATCCAATTTATCTGTTTTTCACATTAGGAATGGTAAATAATTTCAATTCAGTGAAGGTAACATGTTGGTCTATATTTCACTTACGTATATAGTCCGAGAGACTGCAGATTCCAAGAAGGTGGAATGTGTTGATGGGCAGAGAAGCATGAGCTCGGTGGAGGAAGGGATAGTTCTGAAGCCAACGCAGGTGAAAGTCACGCTTCTCACTCACTCTCTGGGGATGGACTTGGTGCAGAATCTGCAGTGTGCCAGGTGCCATGAAGCATTACGGTACAGTGGTGGGACGACACACTGTCTTGTGGTGTCTGAGCATAAAAATACGAACTCTTACTCCACTGGTCTCATCCCTTCGGGAGCAAGGGAGAATGAAGAGAACAGGATACAAGGAAAAGATTAGTCCGAAGGACTAATGCACCACAGCTACCAAGGCCTCCACCAGACTGAGTCCAGTACAGCTAGATGGTGCCTTGCTACCACCGACTGCTCTGACCAGGATCACAACAGAGGGTTCTGGACAGAGCTGGAGAAGGATGTAGAGCATAATTCTAACTCACAAAAAAAAGACCAGATTTACTGGCCTAAAGGAGACTGGAGAAACCCCGAGAGTATGGCCCCCAGACACCCTTTTAGCTCAGTGGTGAAGTTACCTCCAAGGTTCACTGTTTAACCTGGGAGTGGAAGCCCCATAAAACCAAATGAGTCTATCGAGGTACAGGAGACCAGTGACAAGGGCCAGAAGGCAGAAGGGGACAAGGAAGCTGGTGATAGGGAACCCAAGGTTGAGTGACGATATTGTTGATGTGTTGTGAGATTGTTAACCATTGTCATAGGGCAACATTTGTAGTAACTGTTAAATGAGAAACTTTGTTCTGTAAGCCTTCACCTGAAGTACGATAAAATATATATTAAAAAAAAAATGAACTCTTACAGTTATAGTACCTACATATCCTTAAGGTCAGCCCTATGCTCTCCCTCCTCAAATTAGTTCAGAAACAAATGACAAACAAATCATTTAGAGGAGAGAGATGGTGAATAAAACACACCCAACAGAAAGTATGAGTGTGTGAATCATTGCTTAATGCAATATCAGCTGTTTTGTGCCCAGATGCATGCACTGCAACTGAGCCTTTGGAGTCCGAAGTTTGATGGGATCTGCACCAGCCCCAAGAGCGCTTGGAGTGGGTCCAGGGAGCTTTCCCATCACCAGGAGCACTTGGAGTGGGTCCAGGGAGATTTCCCATCCCCTCTGTGCCTGGGTTCCACATTCCAGAGAGTCTTCCAAATAGAGCCAGGGCCTCAGATTATAAAGACCAACGAGACCCCGTCCAAAGCACCTGCAAATCACACTGGTGACCCACTTGATGGCTTTGAGTGTTCCTCTTAAAAATCATCTTTGCTTTTTAAAGATCAAACAACAGTCTTCTGATATGGTCCCTAAAGTGAAGATGTATCTCTGCTAAATTGACTTTTTAGAGCTGACAGATACACACATATACAACATACCACACAACACACACTCACGCACATATGCACACTCACACAAACAACTCACACATGCTCACACATACACACACTCACACACACACCATATACCACACACATACATACACACATATACATACATACAACACACACACACACAAACAGATATGTATCAATCATAATGAGGCAGCATTTTCAGGGAATCAATAATAATAATAATAATAATTACAGTAGCGAATGGCATTTCTTATTTGCATAACATGATCCACTGTGCTTTCCTCATTCTATCCATGCGTAATATGCATAATAATTTCAGAGCAGTTGCATTGAATGGGAAAGGACTCAGTTGTCAAAACTGAGGCTGTGTTCTTACCTATGCTAACTTGTAAGTATTAAAGTACCATAGCTCCAAGAGTCTTTGTCTCCATACGACATTTCTAAAATGTCATATGCTCTAAATGGCCCCATAAAATAGCACAGAAACTGCTTTGTAGTCATTGCTACCCCTTGGATGGGAACAACCAAAGTCACTGATGTTACTCAAAGCCAGCCCTTGCCTTTCTAAGAAGGTTCCCTGATTTGGGACTGGGAAGACACCAGGGAAGTGTGCCACCTTAAAGTTCAAGGTTATTGTTTTGTTTATTCTTCCCAAGACGCCTGAATCAGATACTGATTAAGTAGCGATGCCTCAAGGACTAATTTCTTTGCATTGTGGAAAAATAAATTAGGGCCCTTTCTACCCGATGAGTTCTCAGTGTCATAGAGATAGGCCAACAATCATGCCGGATCTTGAATATGAATCTTACACGAGTCCCATTGTCTCCAATATATGTGTCCTCAAACTACCCATTTAATCATTTTATTTGCCTCCACTCTCGATAACTTGCCTTTAATGAGTAAACTAGTGACATTATTTGACCTAGTGCTTCCAAAGGATTATTTACACTCCTTGATGGAGATTAGGCAGCAAAGAACAAAGAAGGCAGAAGCAGGAAAGGCAGGTAGGAAGCCAGGGTAATATCGAGACAAGAGATGGCAGGACCTGGGACCAGGTAGTCTCCTTGGAGACCCAACTCTTAAAAAATCAAAATAATACAGAAAAAAATCACAGACTGCAGAGCACATAGGAGAGGTCAGGGTAAGTTTGTTTTGTGTCCCATAAAAATGTCATATCCATTACATGTACGCATGGGTGTGCACAATACTAAAATGCCCACAATGTATTGTTCTCTTTGCAGTTGTGGGCTTGAAAGTTTAAAGGCCGCTGTCCTAGACAACCCCTCTCTCCTGCATCACAAATCAAGTGAATTTCTGACTGTCTTCTATGCATGCCGCTCTAGTCCAGGTACTGTGGAATAGAAAAGAAATGGCAGTCCTTTACCAAAAGAAATAAACTGTCTAGTTAGTGTTTCCTCTGATCCTTTCTACTTACTCTTTTCTTATTATAGAGTTGTTTTGGTTATCTGATTTCTGTCTTCAAAGAATAATTTGATAGTGAAACGCAGTTAGAATAGTTTAGATTAAGTCATAGGGAACATTTCTTAGGCTGGAAGTAAAAATATGGCTGTAGAGTCAAAGTCTAACAATATGGAGATAGCTTCAGATAAGTGATTGAAGGTGAAACTTGATTTTTTCAAACTACTTCACACACATACTATTTAGTTTGGTTCAACAAAAAATAATTTGGCCCTTTTTCTCGATAACTCACATTAAATCTTTACTACGTGCTGTGTGGTTTACCTGCCTTCGTGTGTTTGGTCGGCACAGAAACCGCTGAGGTAGAAAGTATTATGACCCCAGACTTAAAACAGGAAACCGGGTCTTAGAAAGTTGTGTCTGTTTCTCCAGATGACAGAGCCTGTCGGTGGCCCAAGCCAGGATTTCCGCCCACGCGCTTGATGACTTACCATGCTATGTAAGTAAAGGATATTGAATGTACTGTGGACTTCCAGGAGAATGAACAAACCTGTCTTAGAAGAAATATCAGCAGAATGCTGCTTAGAAGCATTTGGCTCTCTTAGTTTGGGCGTGTCATCAGGAAAGATCAATCTCTAGAAAAAGACATCATAGTTGGTAAAGCAGTTGTTATTGTTATTGTTATGTGCCATCGAGTTGGTTCCAACTCAGAGCGACCCTATAGGATGGAGTAGAACTGCCCCATGGGGTTTCCAAGGAGTGGCTGGTGGATTCAATCAAACTGCTGACCTTTTGGTTAGCAGCCGACCGCTTAACCACTGAGCCACCAGGGCTCCTGGTAGAGCAGAGGGTCAGTAAAAACGAGGAAAGCCCTCCATGAGATGGATCCACACAATAGCCACAACAACGGACTGAGACACACCAACGATGCTGAAGATGACCCAGGGCGAAGCAACGTTTCGTTCTGTTATACGTAAGGCAACCGTGAGTCAGAGACAACGACAACTAACACCACCCCCCCCAGGACCAGCTACACAACTTGCAGGGCCGCTGCAGAATGAAAACACGGGGCCCTTGTTGACGATATTATTAAGAGTTTCAAGATGGTGACAGCAGAGCACAGCCCCACGCCTAGGGACCTTCAGAGTGAGGCTCTGTGAAGCAGGCGCTGCTCTCACCACATGCAGACACAGCACCAGAATTTTGGCATCTGGAAGTTTCTAGAATCCTGAGGATGGATGCTGTGAGTATTTCTAGAAAGTGCTCCCAGGACTGTCCTACTTTCCCTGTGTCCTGCCCTCCAGGTTCATTCGTTGCTCTCAGACCTTTCTCTCTACAGAGCAGAGAGGCACAGAGACACCAGCCTGAAGATGTGCGGCCCCAGCTAGTGTTCCCATCAGACACCTTGGTCATCTTCCTTCCATCCACTCAAGGGGCCAGCATGGATTTATGTGCTTGTCTGTTTATTTTTAATTTTATGATGCAACACTGGGAGTAAAAATGCCTATGGAGTGCTTTTATTCTTTGGAGAAAAGAGGGAAATACTACTTTTTTTCTGATGACTTTTGAAAAATAGTTTCTTTTTGTTCTTAAAGTGAGATATTTTGCTTTCGTAGTTAAACCTCTGAAAAATGCTCTTGGTATGAAAAGCAAATGCAGGGAAAGAATGGAGGGAACAGGTTGGGATTTTCCTAAAGCGGGCAGTTGATATTAGGATACGTTATGTTGATGTCACTCTCTTTGCATTGAGAGAGATTGAATGGAATCAGGTTCATTCCAGCGAGGGGAGCTCCATCCTT
Organism: Trichechus manatus latirostris; assembly: GCF_000243295.1. Lineage (NCBI taxonomy): Eukaryota > Metazoa > Chordata > Mammalia > Sirenia > Trichechidae > Trichechus > Trichechus manatus. The sequence continues at coordinate 5,958,256 of NW_004444008.1, read as the reverse complement.
ATTTCTACTGCTTTTAGTTTGTTCCAGGTTGGACTGACTTTGAGAGTTTCTGTTCTCACCTCGTGCTCTGAGGATCTGAGTCACGTCGAGTACATGTAGCATAAGAAAACATGGAATCAACCACATAAATGTAGTCACAACGACTTCAGGTTGTCAAGGCACCAGACAATATGTTTTTACTGAGCCGGGGCTTCAAGGTCCTTGGCATAGATGAAGGGAATGAAGCTGTTTATGTAAATGCAATTTATCAGGCTTCTACAGAGGCGGTCATGTATAAGAATTCTTGGAGGCTGTAAAGACGACGTGGTGGCGGCGTCCGATCTCCTCTAATTTCACAAGGGGGATGGAGAATCAAGATCTACAGCCCAAGGCTGATTCCTATGAGGCAGAGATCAGACATGCTTCCTCTCTCAGCCATCTTTACCAATTCTGATACCAACCAGCCCTCCCACGGCACTCTCTACTTCTAACCCTTTGCAATGGCCAGAACACTCACAGACAATACTCACGATTATGGGGTTTATTAGGGAAGTAAACAAGTTACGATTCAGGTTCAGGAACACTCATGATACAGTTCTTCCATCAGGACAGCCTCTTTTCAGCCGTGCCTACTGGCATACCTTCTAGTATGGTCCTTAGAGGCCAGGATGGCTAGACTACATCTCACATACTTTGGACATGTTATCAGGAGGAAATCAGTCCCTGGAGAAAGACATCATGCTTGGTAAAGCAGAGGGTCAGCGAAAAACAGGAAGACCCTCAATGAGATGGATTGACACAGTGGCTGCACCAATGGGCTCAAGCATAATAATGATTGTCAGGATGGCGCAGGACTGGGCAGTGTTTCATTCGGTTGTACATAGTGTCGTTATGAGTTAGAACTGACTTGACGGCATCTAACAACAACATCACTGGCATACCTCTCTCCGGCTCCTCGGCCTCTGCCCTGCTCAGGCAAGTGTTACAAAGCTCTTTTAGCTTTGCCAAAAGTGCCCAGAGGCACCCCACTCCTCCAGGAAGCCTCATCCTGAAGGCACTCTGCTCTAGCTCCTTGGGTCGGCAAACCTAGCTCCACCTAGTGCCCGGAGGTGCCCTACTCCACCAGCAAGCATCTTGCCAGAAGGCACTCAGCTTTCTCACTCTGTGGGCGGGGACGCCCCCGTGCCATCTCCTGCTGGTCTTTTTCTGTTCTCCTGGTTCTGCTCCTCTGCTCCTGCCATTTCTCTGCCACTGCTTCTCACCATCAAGCCATCTTCAGTGTTAAAGTTGTCTCTCTGTCTCCTGGGTCTAGGACTGTCTCAGCGTAGGGATCCCAGGTCCAAAGGACGCACCCTGCTCCTGGCTCTTCTTCCTTGGTGGTGGTGAGATCCTCTCTTCCCGCCTCTGGGATGGCTCATTTTAAGCCTAGCAGGATGGCAAAACTGACCAGTCACCTTATTAAGGTTCCATAGACCTTATTAGCATGGTCCCACCCAATCATTTGGTTGGAATTACAAAGAATATGGCTAATAAAAGGGCCATATTAAGTAATTCATTGCACCACAGAGACCCTACCTGGGGAAGGAATGGGAAGATAGGACAATTATGAATGACTTTACTCTCTTCAAGCAAAAAGAGATTTTGTCTGGATTCAGCTATTTATCCAAATGAACTCGAATAGTCCGTTTAAATTGAAAGTGAGGAAGACAATAATTTGAATCAAAATTCCTATGCCAGCATTCCAAAATAGTAGGGTTCCTAATACCTTTTGATTTTTTTAAATTAAAAGATAAGAATCCCAGAGTACAGGCTACGCACCTCATTACTCTGGATTTGAAACCAAGAATCCTTAGTTCAAAACTCCAAGTCTCAGATTTGAATCTCAAAGTTCCAAACTGTAGGAAGATGCAGAGATGCTTCTTAATCTCGAAGAAAAGAATTCCTTGAGCATCCCCTTGGGAGTCTACCCCCTGGACTCCTTCACCCAGGCACTTGAGGAGCAGCCCACAGGGGGTCTGCCCCTAGGGCCGCCTTCTGAGATGCCCACAGGTGGCCTGCTGGCTACACCCCAGTCTGAGAAGCTCCAGAATCCACTGGGCCTGACAGGGGCCTTTGGTGTACAGGCCGGTGGGGTGCCTGGGCCCAGGCTGGGCAAGGACCTCAGCCCAACATCTGAGGCCTCTGTTGGAAGAGCTTTGGGCGACGCTCCACCCTGATCCAGCACCAGTGCATCCATATGGGTGAAAAGCCACGTACATGAGAGGTCAGTAGCAAGGCCTTTTCTCAGAGCTCTGACTTCATCAAACACTAGTGCATCCACATGGGTGAGCGGCCCTACAGATGTCCTTGAGGCAAGGCCTTTGCTGACAGCCCTTACATGCTTCGCCACTAGCACAGCCCCTGGGGCCAGACACCCTACACGTGCCTGCACTGTGGCAAGGCCTTTGGCCATAGCTCCTGCCTCCTGCAGCACCAGCATACCCACAGCCACGAGAGGTCCTACAGCGGTCCTGAGTGTGGCCAGTGCTGCAGCCAGAGCTCGCCCCTGTGCAGCACAGCAGAGTGCACACCAGGCAAAGGCCCTTCTGCTGTGTCACCAAGAGCTTCTTCTAGCTACCGGCGATTATCCCCCATGCCTGCAGTAACGAGGGTGAAAAGCCCTTCAAGTGCCCCGAGTGGGGCAAGCTCTTTGGCCACAGCTTGGTGCTGGCCATCCCGGCCCACACTCGCCTGTCAGCTGCACCTAGAGCTGCCCTGATTGCAGCATGACCGTCAACCACTTCTCCAGGCTGACTCAGCACCAGTGCCCCCACACAGCTGAACAGCCCCACAGGTGCACTGTGTGCGGGAGGGTCTTCTGCCACTCTTCAACGCTGCTGCAGCATCACTGTGTGCACAGTGGTGAGCGGCCCTACAAGTGTGATGACTGGAAAGTCCTCACAGAGCTCCAGCCTCATCTGCCACGAGCAGACCCGCACAGCTGGCTGCTGCCTACCTGGTGTTACTGGGTGGAAACCCCAGGTTCTTGTTCAGCATGACTCATATTGGCCAATAGACTGAGGTGGGAGAGCAAGAAAAGCACCTTTATTTCGTTGCGCAAGGAAAAGGAGTCAGTTGGAGGTGCTGCCACCAAGACTGCTGCTCCCCAACGGTGAGGAGAAAAGTTACTTTTAAGGGATTTACAAGTAGGGAGTTGATACAAGTTATGTCAGCCACTTTCTTAATCATACTATGCAGCTGCAATGGGGTTTACATATAGCTTCCAAGTAAGAGCAGGGTTTTAATGCAAAGCAGGAGGAGTGGGGAGAAAGCACAGCAAAGGAAACAGGATTTGCAATGCAGAGCTGTTTGAGTCTGTCTAACCTGGATCCTGCCAGGGGTGGGGAGGTGGTGGATGTAAGAGAAGGGGGCAGGGAGCTAGAGAGAACAGTGGAAACGTAGAGAACAGTGGAAAAGCTGGAGAGAATGGAGTTCAGGATTCTAGGGTAAGAGGGGGCCAGGGTGGAGGAAGTTACATGCCCTGGAGACTTACAGAGATGGGCTGTGAAGAGCAGTTGGAGCAAGGGGCAAACAGGCATCAAGAGGCTTTGGGAGAATCCCAGAGAGAGGTCAGCAGAGAGCTGGCCTCAGCAGCAGCATGCCCCTTGGTGGGTGCCTGGCTTGGCAAAGTGTTAGGAGGGGGTGAGGGGAGGGATGGGTCAGATTACTTAACTGGAGTGGGGTAGATTAGATTGGTAGCTCCTGAGACCCTCCCTGAATCAGAGAGTGGGTGAGAGGGTAGGTGGGGTGGGGAGTGGGACCATGAGGCGGGACCTGGGACCCCAAGTTCTACCTCCAGCCTCCCTTGTCTTCCTCAAGCTTTTAAAAAAAAAAAATTACATCCAGTTGATTCCAACTCATAGCGACCCTATAGGGCAGAGTAGAACTGCTCCATAGGGTTTCCAAGGACAGGCTAGTGGATTCGAACTGCTGACCTTTTGGTTTGCAGCCGCAGCTAGCCGTAGCTCTTAACCACACTGCCCTCTGAATTTGAGTTCAATAAAAACCTTCATATGGTTTAAAAAAAAAAAAAAACAAAAAAAAAAAAAAAAAGACTAAATATATTGCCAAAAAATAAAATAAAATAAAATAATGGAATGGAAGTAAAACACGGTTAATTTGCAGTGCTGAGAAACCATTGAAAAAGTTGAGCTCATCATGTTTGTTTTCAAGAGACTGGATAAGAATTATTTTTCTACAGTTCTGCGTGTTGGGTTTTCACATGAACATCTAAATATGCAGTAGGGGACCAATTTAGATAACCGTTGGAAGTGATAACACTTCTTTTTAAGCTGTATGAATCAAAGATATCAGATGGCCTTGGATACCTACCACATGATCAATCCCACAGTGAGTTTGAATCGACATTTCCAATTAACTTGTGGGTGAAACTGGATGCTCTCCAAATGAGAATAATAAGAAGTGTGTTGTACCAAGTGAAAACATAGATACTATATTTCAGAAGACTCTTGCTTGGTTTTATAGCCTTTATAACAAATGGTACCATTTTCAGTATTAATTAAACTTTTTTTGTAACTTATGATCAAATTACTGCCAAAGCTTTGTTAAGGGAAAACACTGATCCTTTGATTGAAGCACGTACATGTCAGTGTATAGACAACCCAGGCAGGGAACACACTCTGCTCACATCCCTGCTCATGTTGACTGTTGTTTCAAATATATCCTCTATCAAACTGCCTATTTAAATTTCCTTCTATGTAAATTATTCCTGGGCATGTTCCTCTACATGTTCTTACTGGATCGTCAAGGTGCCTGGGTCAGAATTATCCTTGTTTGACAGAAGTGGAAAATAAACTCAGGTCAGTTAAGGATCCCGAATTGGTGCAGTGGTTAAAGCTCTCAAATACTAATGGAAAGGTCGGTGGTTTGAGACTACAAGTGGCTTCTTCGGAGAAAGATGTGGCAGTCTGCTTTCCTAAAGATTTACAGCCCTGGAAACACTATGGGGTCACTATGAGTTGGGATCGACTTGGTGGCAGTGAGTTTGGTTTTTGATCATTCCTATTCTTAAATGTGGTATATCCCTTAACAGATGGATGGATGGATGGATGGATGGATGGATGGGTGGGTGGGTGGGTAGGTGGGTAGGTAGATAGATAGACAGTCAGACAGACAGATAGATAGTTACCATTGAGTTGACTCTAACTCATCTATTTACAACAGAACAAAATGTCGCCCAATCCTGCATCATCCTCACTATCACTTACATGTTGGAGACCATAATTGTGGCTATTGTGCCAATCTGTCTCACCAAGTGTCTCCAGTGCCCTCATTGGCTCCACACTTCATCAAACACAACATCCTGTAGAGATTGCTCCTTCTTGAGGATACATCAAAAGCAAGTGAGTCAGCAAATGTTCTGTTGTGATCCATAAGTTTTTCATTGGCAAATTTTCAGATGTAGATTGCCAAGACTTTCTTCCTAGCCAGTCTTAGTCTAGAAACTCTGCTGAAACCTGTCCCTTGATCATGGGTGACCTTGCTGGTATTTGAAATACTGGTGACATAGCTCCCAGCATCACTGAAACATGAAAGCCACCACAGCACAACAAAATGACAGATGAATGATGGATGCTCCTTTACTCTCTTTCACAAAATAAAACATGGAAAATTATAAGCTAGAATAGTATGACAAATACACATAAGAGAATGAGGATACATCTAATTGCCACAAAGCCTGGGAGCATTTCTCCCTGGACCACATCAGAGAGCTCTCCTTCTCTGCAGCCTCTGGTCCTCTTGACCTCTGTGGGCAAGTCCCTGCCCACCTGTCCTTAGCATCTAGTTAGTTCCTAGTCCTGTCAATCCCCCCTCCCCTGACTTGTCTTCCCCATCACTCCTTCCTCCCTCCTGGTCATGACTGTTCCACCTTCTCAGATGGGCTTCCAAGCTGAGCCATTGCCAGTGTCCAGACAGGCTTCCCTGACTCTTTCCCTTGGAGTCAGCCTGCAGATGACAGCATACATTCGTCTGTCTTAAGCTGGCTGTTCCTCGTGCCAGCTGCAGACTTAAAATGCTATCAGCTGCTCCTATTTTTCATTGCAGAGAGTGTGACTTAGAGGCTTGTCCTGTGAGGTCCTCTGACATTCTCCTCCGCTAAGGCTCAGACTGTTCTTGCCCAAACATCTAGAATCCTTGTTGCTCATGGTAGTGATAAGGCGATTATTGAGCATCTGCTTTATGCAAAATGCTTCACATCCATGAACTCTTACCTCTCCCACTGTGATTTGTGGCAGGCTGAATAATACCTGCAAAGATGACCACGTCCTAATCCCCACAGCCTGTAAACATGTTACCTTAGCTGGCATAAGGGATGTTGCACATATAATTGAAGCTCTTGAGATGGGGAGATTATCCTCAATTGCCTGGATGGATCTTTACAAGAGGGAGACAGGGTGAGTCAGAGAAATCGATGCTAAGGATAGGTGGGCGGGGGCTGGCTCACAGGGATCAGAAGGACCAGAGGCTGCAAAGAAAGTTTCTCTGATGTGATCCAGAGAAGTGTGCTCCCGGGCTTTGTGGGAATTAGATGTAGTTTCATTTTCTTCTGTGTATTTATCAAACTATTCTAGCTTGTAATTTTCCATGTTGTAAATTTTGAAAGAGTATAAAGGGACGTCCACCACCTGTCTGTCACTCCTTCCTACTTTGTTGGCTTGCATGTTGCTGTGATGCTGGAAGCTATGCCATTAGTATTTCAAACACCAGCAGGGTCACCCACAGTAGACAGGTTTCAGCTGAGCTTTCAGACTAAGACAGACTAGGAAGAAAGGCCTGGCAGTCCACTTCTGAAAATTTGCTAATGAAAACTTTATACATCACAACAGAACATTGTCAGACTCATTTGCTTTGTTTCTTTTTCTTTTTTCACGTTTTAAATATTTTTATTGAAATATTTACAATCGATTATCTTTTAAATCCAGGTTATGCCTCTCCCCAATCCTGTCATTTTCCCTTCCCATTCGGAAGAAGTCAGTATTCTGAATGGTATGTTTTTTCATTTTCTTTTCTTTATAATTTTAACACAGTTTGTATTGCTAATGGAATCATGCTGTATATATTCCTCTGAGTTTTTCTTTTTTCATTCGACATTATGTGATTGATATTCATTCGTGCTGTTCTTCATGTTTTGTTTTTCTTCATACATTTCAGAGCCTAACCTTTTGTCAGTTATGTGTTTTGTGGTTTATCTTTTTTCTTTATGATGTCTTCTAGTGAATAGAAATTCTTAATTTTTATGAGGTCAGATTTAGCTATCCTCTTTTTTATGTTTTGTGTTCCGATGTCTTGTTCAAGAAATATTTACCTACTCCAAGTTCATAAAAGTACTTTCCTTTATTTGTCTTCAAAAGAATTTTATAATTTGACTTTCGCAGTTAGGATTTTAACATACTTGGAATTGAGTTTTATGAAGATGATATGACATAAAGGTCCACTTTTATTTTTTTCAGTTGTGACAGTACCATTTCTCAAATAGTCCACAATTATCTCTCTGATCGGTAATGCCTGTTGTTGTTGTTAGGTGCTGTCAAGTCGGTTCCAACTCATAGTGACCTTATGTGCGACAGAATGAAGCCCTGCCCAGTCCTGCGCCATCCTCATGACCTTCGTTATGCTTGAGCCCATTGTTGCGGCCACTGTGTCAATCCATCTTGTTGAGGGTCTTCTTTTTCACTGACCCTTTACTTCACCAAGCCTACTCAGTCTTAAATCATATTTCCATATATGTGTGTGTTTCTGGGCTCGTTAGTCTATTTATTATTTCAGAGGTTTCTCCCGGGGTCAATACCACACTGTCTTAACTACCAAACAGATTTATAACAATTCTTAATGGCTGGTAAGGCAAGTCCCCTTACCTTGTTCTTCAGGAGGGAATTGACTATTCTTGGCCTTTTATTCTTCAACATAAATTTTAGAACTGGCTTGTCACGTCCACAAAGAAATTCTATTGATCAATTTGGGGAAAATTGGTACCTTTAGGATCCATTTTCCTTCCAGTACATGAACATAGTATATCTCCCCACTTATTCTTTCATATATTTCAATACAGTTTTATAATTTTCTATATATATGTTTGTACATTCTTATTAGATTACATAAATCCTCACAACTGGACCAATAAACAAAACCACAATAAATGGAAAAAATACTGAAGTTGTCAAGGATTTCTTTTTATTTGGATCCACAGTCAACACCCATGAAAGCAGCAATCAAGAAATCCAATGACTCATTGTATTGGGCCAATCTGCTGCAAAAGACCTCTTTAAAGTGTTCAAAAGAAAAGATTTCACTTTGAAGACTAAAGTTCCCCTGACCCAAGTCGTGGTTTTTTCAATCGTCTCATATGCATGTGAAAGCTGGACAGTGGATAAGGAAGACTGAAGAATTGACACCTCTGAACTATGGTGACGGCAAAGAATATTGACTATATCATGGACTGCCAAAAGAACAAACAAATCTGTCTTGGAAAAAGCACGACCAGAGTGCTCCTTAGAAGTGAGAATGGTGATAACTCATCTGACATAGTTTGGACATGTTATCAGGAGGGAACAGTCCCTGGAGAAGGACATCATGCTTGGTAAAGTAGAGGGTCAGCGTGAATGAAAGAGGAAGACCTTCAATGAGATGGCTGACACAGTGGCTGCAACAACGGGCTCAAGCAAGACAACGATGGCACAGGATCGGGTGGTGTAAAACAGTTAAACAGTGTATCTAATCATTTAAGCTTTGCCACAGAGTCAGCGCATATTTGTTATACATAGGGTCGCTATGAGTCTGAACTGACTGGAGGATACCTAACAAAACAACAAGAATTTTCTATATATAGATTTGTACTTTTTTTATTAGATTTAGTCATACATACTTTGCGTATTTATTTATTGTACTTTAGACGAAGGTTTTCAGAACAAACCAGCTCCTTGTTAAACAGTTTTATGACATTGGTTAACAGCTCCACGGCATGTCAACGCTTTCCCTTCTCAACCTTGAGTTCCCTATTACCAACTTTCTTGTCCCCTCCTGCCATCTCGTCCTTGCCCATGGGCTGGTGTGGCCCTTTAGTCTCATTTTGTTTTATGGGCCTGTCTAATCTTTGGCTGAAGGGTGAACCTCGGGAGTGACTTCATCACTGAGCTAAAAGGGTGTCCGGGGCCATGCTGTCAGGGTTTCTCCAGTCTCTGTCAGGCCAGTAAGTCTGGTCTTTTTTTATGAGTTAGAATATTGTTCTACATTTTTCACCAGCTCTGTCGAGGACCCTCTGTTATGATCCCTGTCAGAGCAGTCAGTGGTGGTAGCCGGGCACCGTCTAGTTGTACTGGACTCAGTCTGGTGGAGGCCATGGTAGTTGTGGTCCATTAGTCCTTTAGACTAATCTTTCCCTCGTGTCTTTAGCTTTCTTCATTCTCCCTTGCTCCTGAAGGGGTGAGACCAGTGGAGTATCTTAGATGGCTGCTCACAGGCTTTTAAAACCCCAGACACTACTCACTGAAGTAGAATGTAGGACATTTTCTTTATAAACTATGTTGTGCCAACGGAGCTAGATGTGCCCTGAGACCAAGGTCCCTACAGCTTTCAGCCCAGTAACTGGGTCCCTCAGGGAGTTTGGATGTGTCTATGGAGTTTCCATAACCTTGCCTTGTACAAGTTACGCTGGCTTCCCCAGTATTGTGTACTGTCTTACCCTTCACCAAAGTTACCACTTATCTATTGTCTATTTAGTGTTCATACTTTGAATATTTAGATGCCATTACAAATGCTATTACCTTTTGTCTTTCTGTTTTTCTTCTATCCAGTATTCTTACTTCACGTTTCTCACTACTCCATTCTGCACATCATAAATGAGTCTACTTAAAGCACCATTTCCACACGTCTCTGCCCTATTCAAGTCAGAGAGTGGCTCCATGATGCCTAGTGAACCAAATCCAGATGGCTCAAACTACCACTCCAGGCCTTATTATTGACTGTCCATCAATGCATGTCCTTTCTTACCCCACCTGAACTCTTACACTTGCCTTTACCCAGGCTCATCCTCTCACTTATTCTGCCTTTTGTGCTTTATTTGTTTATTTATTTTATTGTGCATTAGGTGAAAGTTTACAGAGCAAATTATTTTCCCCTTTGACAGTTTGTACATAAAGTGTTCCATGACATTGGTTGCATTCCCCACAATATGTCAGTACTCTTCCTATTTCCATCTTAGGTTCCCCTGTTTCCTTTTGTCCTGATTTTCTACCCCTTCTTACCTTCTCATCTCTGCTTTTGGGCAAATGTTGCCCTTTTGATCTGACAAAATTGATTGCTCTAAGGAGCACATTCCTCTTGGGTGGTATTGTTTATTTTATGGGCCTGCGGAGCCCTGGTAGTGTAGTGCTTAAGAGCTTGGCTGCTAACCAAAAGGTCGACTGTTCGAATACACCAGCTGCTCCTTAGAAACTATATGCGGCAGTTCTACTCTGTCTCATTGGGTAGCTATGCTCAGAATCAACTCAACGACAATGGGTTTGGTTTGGTTTTTGCTATGGTATGGCAGAAAGGTGGTCTCTGGGAATGGCTTCAGTTCCAGTTCAGATGGGTGTCTTAGGGCCATTGTCTCAGAGATTCCTCCAGTCTCTGTCAGACCAGTAAGTCTGATCTTTCTTGTGAATCTGACTTTTTGTTCCGCAATTCTTTTTCCCACTCTGTCTGGGACCCCCTGCTGTGATCCCAGTTAGAGAGGTGTCCCGCTCATTTGCTTTGGACACGTCAGTAGGAGAGATCAAGAATCTCTAGAAGATAACAATATGTGTGGTGAAGTAGCAGGCCAGTGAGGGCAACGGAGTCCATTGGTGAGATGGATTGGTGCAATAGCTGCAATAATGAACTTGAATGTGCTGACGATAATGAGGATGATGCAGGACCAGGCAACATTTCGTTCTGTTGTATGTAGGATCGCCATGAGTTGGCGTGAACTCAACAGCAGCTATCTGTCTATCTCTAATGCTTTCTCACGGTGAAATTAAGGTTCTACATTTTGACAAGAATAGCATAGAACTGGTGTTGTATCCCTGCTGCCCAGGTGATGTGGCCACTGGATGCTCTTCACCTCTAGGACACTCAGGTGCAATCTGACCCCAGGTTCTAGTTGTGGTCTTCACCCAAGGCAGCAAGAACTTAGGAAGCCCAGGTCAGTGTCCTGGGACCAAGCATCATTACCTCTTTTGCTAGTTTGGCCTTGACCTGGTGCTCCAGTTATCTGTGTTTTCAGGGCTTGGGTAATGTCTGGAGCCCTGGTGGCACAGTGATTAAGAGCTATAGGATGGCTATGAGTTGGAATCGACTCAATGGTAATAGAAACATTGCAATGTCTTTGAAGTATTGTCCATATCAACTCTCTGCTCCACTGGATGCTAAATATTGACCTTGTCTCACCAACAGGGCAGGGGCTGCCACAGCCTGGCAGAGTCTCCAGTGCCACCAGTCTACCTGTCCAGATGTTTGATTTCTTACTGACCAGCCCCACCCACCAGTCAAGAAAGCATTTTTGCTCTCTGAGATATTAGCTGCTCTGCTTGGATGTGTTGGGTTCCATCCTATCCTGGTCCCTTCAGATGCTGGTCTGCCAGCTCATCTGAACTCCTCCTAGTACCCAGGTTAACCAACTCTTTGGTCTGCCCAAACCTGGGGGTTTCCTGGGACAGGGTACTTTCAGTGCTGAAATCAGGACTGTCCTGGCAACCCAGAATGAGTGGCCTTACACCTGTTATACCGTGATGGGCTTTTCGTTTCCAAGTTCCAGAGACACCACCCCTGCCGGCTGCAATATATTGCTGTCTTCCAGGGGTACTAAAGTCTCCTGATGTTTGCTGAGGGTAGCTCTGCCTGAAAAGGCATGAGTGTGACCTGTACTTACGTAACTCTCTTTCCTTACATATCGTGACGTCTGTCATTGTTAACATGAAGGACCTGTTTTGTCCTGTGTCCTAACAGAGAGGAATAGTTAACTGCTCATGAGGAAGAACATAGTTTAGCATTGCCCACTGGCCTTGCTAGAACTATAGCTGCTTAAAGAAAGCTTTGAGTATCCATTCTTATTTGATAACCAGCATGCTAACACACCTTTATCTTCTAATCATTTAAGCTTTGCCACAGATTCTGCTACCAGATCTTTGCTTAAAAAGCTTATGTTCCTAATTTGCGTAAGAAGACCTGTCGATCTACTTCTGAAACAAAAAACTGGCCATTGAAAACCCAGTGGAGCACAGTTCTACCCTGATACACATGGGGTTGCAACGAGCCAGGGTCACCTCGACAGCACCTGGTTACACAAGGCACCACGCACACAGCTCAGGTGGGCACAGGAAGAGCATCCTATGCAAAACAACTGCACTCAGTGATGTTAAATAAAGTAACAGACCTTGTATTTTATGCAAATTTTTCCAATCTGAGTGTGCTTCTACAAGTTTGAGGCTGTGGGCTTTGTCACGGCTATTCGCTAACATCAACAGCATCATGCAAAACATTCAGGTTGTTGGAATTTAAACCTTTGGGTAAACAGGGCGTTGCTACAGATAACGGACCAGATTGTAAGCAGTAAAAATCCACTTGCAAGATGGAGTAATAGCTTGTCTGTTGTATTGTCTTCTTTTATGATTTCCCTGTTTAACTGTTATTTTTTTTAATAAACATGCTGCTTCAGAATAACAATGTAACAATTGCTAGTATCCTGTCTTGTATTTTTCAGCAGTAGCTGGAAATCTGAAAAAACATTTTTCTCTCTCTTTTGCTATGACAGTTCTCTGAACTGCTAAATTGCGGTCATTTTTCAGCCCCAGTAGGACTTGCAGATCTTATTGAGTGCCTGCCATGGACTCTTGATTTCCTACGCATTCTTTCCCCTTAGTGCTTGTGTTTCTCTCTATTTACCTGTCGTCTGGCATGTGGCAGGCTAACTTATTCCAGGGAAACACTGCACATTTCTGTGGCCCCAGAAGCAGTTATGTTCAGAGATAACCAAGGACAGCTCCAGAAAATACCTTAAGGACGTCTTGATCCTGTAAGACCAGAGCTGGTCCAAATACTGAGCTTGATGGGACTTGTTGTTAATGCTCTGATACTGGCTTCCTCCTTCTTTTGGGCACCTTTGCTCTTTCTCTCTGACATCCAGCTCTCTAACATTGCCATGGTCTTCCCCCTGTGCCCCTGGAAACGCCCTGACACCTTCCAACCTAAACTCAGCATGCAATCACTATGGATGTATACAGCATTTGAAAACCATTGGCTTACTCAAGGATGATCAGAGTCCCCCTGATGGCAATCACATGGCAGGAGGGGGACAATGGCATTTCCATGATTTTATTGATTTTGATTTCACTAACTTTTCTCCATCTTGATGACTGAGCCTCCACTTCCATGCAAAGGCTCCTTCCTAAGTATTTCTGGACATGCTTTGAGACACCTCATATAGTTGGTGCAAAAGTCAAGAAGCTCGGCTGCTAACCAAAAGGTCGGAGATCAAGTCCACCCAGAGGTGCTTCGGAAGAAAGGCCTGGCAATCTACTTCTGAAAAATCAGCCATGGAAAACCCTATGGAGCACAGTTCTACTCTGACACACGTGAGGTTGCCAGGAGTCAGAATTGACTCCTTGACTACTGATTTTTCTGGTTCACATATTTCATGAAAATCTCTGCTGTTGCATTCACTCTCTTTTACCAGATTCTGGCCATGGTGCGTTCCCCCTCAAACACCGTGGTCTCCTGCCAGAAGCCACAGCTGTTTTGCCTGGCACTGCACTGCCGGTCCATGAGATACACAAAGGGGCTCTGTGGCTCTCCTGCATAATGTCCCGTTAGCTGGAGACCCTGGCAGTGCGGCTGTCATTCTATCCTCTTGCAGTTTGCAAAACAGATTTAAGTTTTCTGTTGCAACCTTCACTCTTCAAAGAGCTCAGACCCACATCTAACAAAACCTGGGGGACAACTGTCACACTTAGAATTTTCCATCTCTTCTCATAATGAAGTCTTTGTTCTTGGGCCAACTTCATTGTGGGAGCTTCTTCCCTAGGATGTCCTCATCCCTGAGCAAACAGATCTCTGCCTGGTCAGAGCAGGTCTACAGATGTCCATGCACCTGCTTCAGGATCCCTGCCATACATATAAACTTCAGCTTTATTTCCACTTGGACAGACATTTAATTAATTGGAAGCAGCAGTCAAGAAATCAAAGGACATATCGCATTGGGCAAATCTGCTACAAAAGACCTTTTTAAAGTTTTAAAAAACAAAGATGCCACTTTGATGACTAAAGTGCTCCTGACCCAAGCCATGGTATTTTCAGTCACCTCATATGCATCTAAAAGCTGGACAATGAAAAAGGAAGACCGAAGAATTGACGCATTTGATTTGTGGCATTGGTGAAGAATATTGAATATACCATGGGCTGCCAGAAGAACAAACAAATAAATCTTAAGAAGAAATACTGCCAGAATGCTCTTTAGAAGGGAGGATGGAAAGACTTCAGTTCCTTACTCTGGACACACTGTCAGGAGGGACCAATCACTAGAAAAGGACATCATGTATGTCTGGTAAAGTAGAGGGTCAGTGAAAATGAGGGAAACCCTCAATGAGATGGACTAACAGAAAGCCACAAGAATGGACTCAGTTAGTGATCATGAAGATGACAGAACTGGGCAACATTTCGTTCTGTTACACATAAGGTTGCCATGAGCTGGCAACGAACAACAACAATCCATGAACTCATTTAATACACACAGCTCCATCCAGCCATTTCAGAACAGACCACGGAGATCGTATGAGTGGATCCTCATGTTTATCTCTCACCCTTATCATCAGAACCCTTCGCAGACACCTCTTTTATAACATTTAGTGTTTCATGGGCCAGATCCTCAAGGGCAGAATGACTGTGCTTCTCCCTATTATATTAAGCCCATATGAGCAGGCCTCCACACGTCTGTCAGTTTGTTGTACTGTGGGGGCTTGCATGTTGCTGTGATGCTGGAAGTTATACGCTTGTCATGGATTGAATTGTGTCCCCCAAAAATATCTGTCAACTTGGCTAGGTCATGATTCCCAGGATTGTATGATCGTTTACCATTTTATTATATGACCTGATTTCCCTATGTGTTGTAAATCCTATCACTATGATGTAATAAGATGGATTAATGGCAGTTATATTGATGAGGTCTACAAGATTAGATAGTGTCTTAAGCCAATCTCTTTTGAGATATAAAAGAGAAAAGTGAGCAGAGAGACATGGGGACCTCATACCACCAAGAAAGCAGTGCCAGGAGCAGAGTGTGTCCTTTGGATCTGAAGTTCCTGCACAGAGAAGCTCCTAGTCCAGGTGAAGATTGATGACAATAAGGACCTTCCTCCAGAGCTGACAGAGAAAGCCTTCCCCTGGAGATGACGCCCTGAATTTGGACTTGTAGTCTTCTAGACTGTGAGAAAATAAATTTCTGTTTGTTAAAGCCATCCACTTGTGGTATGTCTGTTATAGCAGCACTAGATGACTAAGACACCACTGGTACTCAAATACCAGGAGGGTTACCCGTGGCAGACAGGTTTCAGCTGAGCTTCCAGACTAAGAAAGACTACGAACAAGGAGCCAACAGTCTACTTCTGAAAGGAATTAGCCGGTGAAAACCTTATGAACAGAAGCAGAATATTGTCTGATATACTGCTGGAAGATGAGCACTCAAAATATGACTGGGGAAGAGCTGTCTCCTCAAAGTAGAGTCAACCTTAATGATGTGGATGGAGTCAAGTTTTCAAGACCTTCATTTGCTGATGTGGCATGACTCAAAATGAGAAGAAACAGCTGCAAACATCCATTAATAATAGTAACATGGAATGTACAAAGTATGAATCTAGGAAAATTGGAAATTGTCAGAAATGAAATGGAATGCATAAGGATCGATATCCTAGGCATTAGGTGAGTTGAAATTGACTGGTACTGGATATTTCGAATTGGACAATCATATAGTCTACTATGCCAGGAGACGCATGTGTGATGTGCATATTGCAGTTTGTTAATGACTCTTCCTCCAACCACATTCTTCTTCATATAGTCCAGCTTCTCGGATTATTTGCTCGGCATATAGATTGGATAAGTATCATGAAAAGATACAACCCTGACACACAGCTTTCCTGATTTTAAACTACACAGTATGCCCTTGTTCTGTTCAAACTATTGCCTCTTGATCTATGTACAGGTTCCTGATCAGCACAATTAAGTGTTCTGGAATTCCTATTCTTTGCAGTGTTATCCATAACTTGTTATGATCCATAGAGTCGAATGCCTTTGCATACTCAATACAACCCAGGTAAACATCTTTCTGGTATTCTCTGCTTTCAGCCAGGATCCAACTGACATCAGCAATGATATCCCTGGTTCCACGTATCAGTAATTTGAGAAGGAGAAGGAATAACTCTGAATTATTTTAGGTGAACAAATTGGTCAGATGAGTATTACACTACTTCTCATATGAGTTACTATCAATCAGCCAAAGATTCCACAAATTGTCAGTATTGTTCCTTCTGCCGTTAGAATCTATCAGCTGCTCCTTGGAAACCCTATGGGGCAGTTTTACTCTGTCTTACAGGGTCGCTATGAGTAAGAATTGACTCTAGCGGGATATTGTGACCCTAATACTCCACAGCATGTTTTCTCCTTTTCAAAATGGGTGATTGAGAGCTTGACATAACTAAGGCCATGATGAACCTGTAAGTCTTTTTCCTGCCTGCCTTCTCCTTTCCGCATACCTTTGTTAATGACTTTGTTTTGTTCTGTCCAGCCACCTGTGACTTACGCCCCCCCACATAAAGATCAGAGCCCAGATGTCCAGTCTGATAAGGAGATGTCTGGCATGTATCTCTTTAGTCTGATAAAGAGTCTTTTGTAATTATCTTGTAATTATCTGGTAATGAATAACTCAACTGGCCATGCCATCTGTGGGCTATGTGCCTAAAAGACGCTATATCTCTCTTGTGACAATCATATATAAGCTCTAATGTGAAATAGCCTTTCAGGACGCCATAAAGACAGCCTGCAATGCTACTGAACTCCCCGTTGGTGTCACCTCCTAATAAACTTTCTCTCTCTTTCTGACTTGGAGGATGTTTCATTGGCTTGACTGCTCCAGGGCACGGACTATACTCAGGCAACAATATCATTTCGATGCAAGGACCACTTAAGCCTTAACCACAGAGTTTTCAGGAAATAGGTCACATTTTAGACAAAACAACTCTTAGCAACACAGGGGTATTTTCAAAAGAAACCAAGAAATAAATTGATCAGAATCTGAGGAGCACTGAAAGGAAGAAACTGTCTTAGAATATTTTCTTCTGGAATTTTTAGCTATAAGAAGCTAGGGTCTAGGCATAATTGTAAAATGGATAAAAATATATTTTGATTTTTTTTTTTGGTCAGTGTTGGAAAGTGATTATTTATTCCATAATCTCCCTTGAGATGAGTCAATGGCAACTGGACACTTTTTAAAAACCTTCAGGATGGGTGACTTAGCTCACCTTTCTTGAGGGCAGTAGCAAGGCTGTGGGCCAGCTGTCTATGGCATGAATCCTCCTCTAGTGCCTTGGACATACCTTGGGCTTCTAGACTTTTAAAAACTGCTGCTCTAGAGAAGAAATCCACCTGGGACACCAGCTGACTGTGGAAGAAGCATAGAATGATCCAATTAACAAACTAACATTAGATCCTTATATATTTCATAAAATTAAACATGATATTCTATGACTTTTCTTTTTTTAATAAGATCTTTAGAGTCATCTTTAAATGTCAGTGGTTGGGGAGGACCGTTTTATTTGGGAAGTATGCATGCAAGTTTACCTACAGGTATTCTTCACTTGAAGACATCTGAACTGATAAAGGACTGGAAAACTAGGAGATGCAAAGTCACTCAGCTTTATGACATTTGTAGAATACGACACCATTGTGTGGTCTGGAGTAATGGAGAACTTGCATTAAGTGTCTCAAATGGCCGTAAATGTTACCTTGTGAATTCCATCAAACAATGAAAAATTGAGTGCATTTTTAATGTAATCAAGTATGAAGAAAATATAGATGACCATGTGCCATGAAGACGACATGCTGGTATATCTTCCAGGCAAGATGGCTTAAGGTTATGTATGAGGTATTGCTGAAGGGAAGTCACATGGTAGCCAGCATTGAAAGTCTATCCTCCTTATTTACCTCAGAGGTTTAATAATATACAGAAAAAGAATATACGTGTCATCAGAGACACCTCGGGTCACCAGTACTCCCAAATCATGACTTGCAAAAGCAAGTGGTTCAGACCAGCCCTAAACCATGCTTGCACTGCGGGTGAACCATCTTGCATAAGTGTTCTGGTGTGGTTCTTGTGAGTCGTAGGCTAAGAGAAATCCTCACCCACAACTCTCAGTGTTCCATTTTCAAGACCTCAAGAATTGCTGATATCAATTACTGTCCAATAAGTGTTGTATTTTTCGAGATGGAAGCAGTCCTTGGTTTTGCTGACAGAGCCACCCATCATTTCCAAGACAGATCCCAAAATTGCACTTGACATCCAGAGGTTGACTGCTACAATTCACCTGTATAATTATGTCATCATCTATAACTTTATTTTCTGTTCCCTCCTTGAGGGTGAGGTTATGTCACATGCTATTCTACCTTCAGGAAAGTTTCCTCAATGAAAGGAGAAAGAGACTAACTATATTTAGGTGAATCTACTTAAAAAACAGTCCTTGTCCCTGAAGATACTTGTAAGATGGTGTTCTGACTTGCATTTCCTTAGAAGGGATGTCACTGGTACTAGGGTCTCAGCCCACGAAGTCCTGGTTAGCTTATAATCTTATAGGCATAATGGCAGACTGACCCTAGTACTCAGTTCTTAAGGACCCCTAGAAGGTTGTTCCTACTTGCCTTACTAAAAAGGTAAGACTATTTAACAGCATTAGGACCATTCTTTCTCCAGGAATTATTTTATTTAGAAATTAAAAGTTCAAAACAGAGGATTAAAAACGATCTTTAATGCTTCTCCCTTCCTAGGTAATTCTCTGAAATTCCAGGCAAATTCATCTGCTCAGCCAACTCAAGCCCTCATTTTCCTTCTGCAGACCATCACTGCACTGTCCAGATGTTGCAGCCCACTTTGTAGTTTTTGGTCAAACTCCAGCCCATCACAGCCCATTATTTTTATTTTATTGCCTCTTTTCACTTAAAATTAGCAGTAACCTTTGAATGGCGAACGCACTTCTGCACATGGTTTCTCGAATGGGTCACAAGCCTGAGCGAGGGCTGAATTGGCTTCAGTTTTCAGACTTGCAATGTACAAGCTGCAGCTATAAGCAGCATGAGAATTCTTAGAATTCCTCACACAGAAGGTATGAATCTCCCTTCAGGAACTGAATCAATTAAGGTCCAGTTGGGAAAACAGAAATCACTCTAGGTATTTCAAACAGAGGTGAATAGCGGGAATTGTTTACACAGATGTTGAAGAGCTACAAAGCTAAAAGGGATAACCCAGTGTCTTAGTTACCTTTTTGTTGTTAGTTGTCGCCAAGTCAACTCAAGCTCACAGCGACCTTATGTATAATAGAATGAAACACTGCACAATCCTGAGTCATCCTCACAGTCATTGGTATATTTAAGCCCATTTTTGTAGCCATTGTGTGAATCCATCCCATTGAGGGTCTCCCTCTTTTTCAACGAGCTTCTACCTTACCAAGCATGTTGTCCTTCTCCAGCAATTGGTCCCTCCTGATGATGTGTCCAAAGACAAAGAGTGCTGGTGTAACACAAACACTACAGCTGGCTGGTTTAAATAACAGACATTTACTTTCTCACAGTGTAGGGAGCTAGAAGTCCAAAGTCAGGGTGTGACTCTAGGGCCAGGTCCTTTTTAGTCTATTTTAACTTCTAGTAGCTACCAGCAATCCTTGGAGTTTCTGGGCTTTTGGATTCATCTGCCTCCCTCATCATCATCAGATAGTGTTTGTCTTCCCCCGTGTGTGTCTCTGTGTATAATTTGTTGTTTTTATAACTCAGAAGTGATTAGGTTTTGAACACACCCTACACTGACATGGCCTCATTAACATAACAAAGAAAACCCCATTTTCAAACAGGATTGCATCCGTAGGTATTAGGATACCAACACGTATTTTGAGGGACACAGCTCAAATCTAACACCCAGATAATAGTAACTCTTGGGTGCACCTAACATCCCTAGCGTTGCAATATACTATTTATGAGTAACTTCAGGAAGAAGTTTCAATCTCTAGGATTGGGAGAACAAAAAGGAGGAAGTGGGTTATGAATTTTGAAGCTCAGAAGAGGGACTCCCACAAGGCTGGTGGTAAGACTAAAAGAGAGAATTAGTGCTTAGATCTGAAAGTGAGTTACCTTATGGCAAGTCCTTGGAACGCCTAGAACATCGAGCTCTAGCTGCTCTCTGCTGTGGGGGATGCTTGGAGGAACTGGACCCAGGAAGCAAGTGCCTCCTCCCCTCCTCTTGCTTTCTGATCCTCCTCAGGTGCTCCAACCAAGGTGTGGTTATTACTAGGTATCATCAAGTTGATTCTGACTCATAGCAACTCTATGTACAACAGAAGGAAACACTGAACGGTCCTGCACCATCCTCATAATCCTTGATACTCTCGAGCCCATTGTTGCAGCCACTGTGTCAGTCCATCTCATGGAGGGTCTTCCTCTGTTTCACTGACATTCTACTTTACCAAGCATGATATTTTTCTTAAGGGACTGGTCCCTCCTGATAACATGTCCATAGTATGTGAGATGAAGTCTCACCATCCTTGCTTCTAAGGAACATTCTGGCTGTACTTCTTCTAAGACAGATTTGTTCACTCTTGTGGCAGTCTGTAGTATATTCAGTATACCATGATAGATAACAGGAAATGGGTGAGGACGTAGGAGAAAAGCGGTGTCACAGTTGTGGTTCAGCATCACATAGGCTCAGAGCTGAGAAACAATAGATAAATGATCAGAACAGTCCACCCCTTTGACTACTCAGCAACCACGTGCACTCTTTTACCTACGTTTAAACTTCCTTACAGTCTCTACGTAACTATGCTTCATAAACATGACCATGGTTTCACCCACAAAAAAAGGAAACCCAAGCCCCCCCCCCCACATCAATATACTTTTGGATTATTTCTGCTATTTCAGTCACAATCTTACATGCGCATTCTGTTTCCTAAAGCCCAAGTTGTAAATTTCATCACTGTCAATAATCCTTATATGAAATACAGGGGAAAAGAGGAGGGAGGGAAAATTAGTTAACATATACAAGTCATAGCAAGCTGAAGAGGAAATATGCACAGCTCCTGCAGTCTTTATTTCTGTAATTGTAGCATAATTGGTATTTCTAAGTTCCACCTCTATCTATTCCATGTTCCCTTTGTCCTCAAGCAGTATTCCAGTTGCTAAGGGTTATTTTCCTGGTGAGATGGGATGACCCAAATCTTTATCTTTGAAATGTCTGAAACTTTAGTGATTCTGCCTTTATTAAGATTCTATAATTTTCCATTAAAATTTATCATTGAATATATACATGAAGATTTGATACATACTACAACACGAATGGAGATTGGAGACATTGTGCTGAGTGAAATAAGTCAATCACAAAAGGACAAATATTGTATGATCTCACTTATATAAAAAGATAAAAACAGGCAAATATATGGAGACCAATGCTTATTAGTGGTTACTGGGGTGGGAGGAAGGGGTGAGAGAGGTTATTGCACTGAGTTTTGGTGAATGATGGAAAAAAAAAAAAAACATTGATTAAGGGCAGTGTTGCACAGCTGATTAACCTAATTGCTGTCAATAAGTTGTACACCGGTAAAAAGTTGAATTGGCAAAAGCTGTGTGATACATATACTTACAAAGCAACAACAACAACAAAAGAGCAGCTGCTGAGGCTCTTAAGTACAATCAAAAACCTCACGGGATTTGTTTTCTTGATTTGGAGGTTTACATCCATGGTTTTATGGGACATCCCAGTTATTTACCCTAATATTGTATTTAGTGCTTCTGTTCTACCTCCTAGTTCATTTTGTTAGTG
Organism: Trichechus manatus latirostris; assembly: GCF_000243295.1. Classification (NCBI taxonomy): domain Eukaryota; kingdom Metazoa; phylum Chordata; class Mammalia; order Sirenia; family Trichechidae; genus Trichechus; species Trichechus manatus. The sequence continues at coordinate 5,936,142 of NW_004444008.1, read as the reverse complement.
CCTGGGTTCTTAAAAGCTTTCAAATAGTCATCCAAGTCCTCTTTGCCTAAAGCAACAGAGGAAGAAGGAGAGTCCGGAATAGAAGGAAGAAATGGAATGTGTGGCTGATTGCCTCCATAAAGAACTGCTTCCAGAAGAAATGGATGGTGCCCGGATACTATTACTGAATGTTTCCATCAAAGATTCTGTAGAAAAATCCTGATCAAAAGGGGAAAAATACAGAACAGAATCCAGAATTTCTGGAGCCATGGAGACTGGATGAACCCCCTA
>NW_004444008.1:5934309-5935215 GCF_000243295.1 Trichechus manatus latirostris | reverse complement strand
AGTGCCAGAAAATTCAGTAGTCAAGATAAAACCAAACCCTTTGCCACAGAGTCAATTCCAACTCATAGTGACCCTATAAGACAGAGTAGAACTGACCCATAGGGTTTCCAAGGAGTGGTTGGTAGATTCAAACTGCTGAATTTTGGTTAGTAGCCTGAGCTCTTAACCACTGTGCCAAAGGGGTTTGTAATCAAGATAAATAGTATTTTATTGCAATATTTTATAAAACCAAAATGATTGCAAAAATATCCATGAAAACCAGACAAGATCTGACAAGAGTGGTACCATATTCCTGAGGCAAAAGGAAAAACATATGTCCATGTATACATGTTTTTATGTATTCCATTTTAGTGTTTAACTTTTTCCTCTGCATTAAAGTAATCAAAACATTATTGAAATATTTAAAGTAGGTGCATTGGAGTTCATAAAAGTTTACATATTTTGTTTATGTCAAAAATAGATTTTCTTACAATGTTGCTTTAATGGAAGCAAAATCATCAATATTTTCAAAATCTACTTCTTTGCTTATACCATTTTCAACTGAGAGGACTGCCATGTTTGACAATTTCTCTTGACGAAGTGACAATTTTAGACAAAGTTTAATGATTAGTAAATTTAAGTTCATTAAACTTGGTTTAACAGAGTCTGAGTCAAATGGTCACGCAACTTACATGTGCTTACAGGTGCCAGTCAAGTCCTATACCTAATATGCTATCTCCACTTGATGATGGCTTTGCTGCAGCTCCAATCCAATCCCATGGCTTGGCGAACATGCACACTCATTAGCAAGCTGGAATATGTGTCTAAAAAGGAAGGCGTTAATGTGAGAATTTTTTTCCAGAAACCCAAGGTTTGATGCTGTGATTCTGTTGTTGGGTCATGTCAGTCTCCATTCAGCATCCTTAT
>NW_004444008.1:5933300-5934090 GCF_000243295.1 Trichechus manatus latirostris | reverse complement strand
CATAATTAATGCACAAAGAGTTTGCAACATAAAATATATAAACAAGGCAATATTGAAACAGTGACGTCTTACTGAAGAAAAACATTGCTTAGGTGGAGGTCCGTGATGAGAAAGGAGTAAGACAGAGGCTCCAGCTCCTGTTGCTGGTTAGTGGCTGATGAAAGTGAAGGCAAGAGTGAAAAGTATATGTCTGAGGCTCGTCCGTGTCGGAATTCATGGAACTAGTAGTCTCTTTTCTTCAAATAGGAGACCCTGGAAGTGAGTGATTGTGGAGCATTGTACAAAACCGTAGGCAAAGAAATCCTTCAAAAAAAAAAAAGTTTAATGTTTGCATTCTCTTTGCTTATGACTGTACATCCCCTGGGAACACAAGACTGTGCTTGAAATGGTATTTTTCATGTGATGCATTTGCTCAAATAACGATCAGGCCCATTTGCCACAGCAATCATTTCTCTGAACTCTTTCACATTTCTCACAAGGATTTGTGCTGAAGTCTTTGTGACTTTTCTTCCTCTCCCTTCTCTGGAGAAATGAGCAGGATAACTGAATGAGTTCTTGGATAGTCAGTTATCCGCTGGGTGATGCTAAGAGTCCTTGAGTAATGTTACCACCCATTGCACTGAATCCAGCTTCCTTTACAAAATCAAGAACATTGCCTTTCATTCTATCACTTTACTGTAACCTTGGATGTTATAGTTGTTGCTGGGTGCCATTGAGTCGATTCCAACTTATAGTGACATCATGTGACAGAGTAGATCTTCCCCATAGCGTTTTCTAGGCTGTAATCTTT
>NW_004444008.1:5924408-5925598 GCF_000243295.1 Trichechus manatus latirostris | reverse complement strand
TAGGACTCGGGTAAATTTCCACATCGTTAAGGGGAAGAAGGACCAAAAACCCTGGTATCAGTATAACCTGCAAGTATAATTCCCTGCTGAATGCTGGCATGCAGGACCTGCAGCCCTTGTACTTCCAGTCCTGATGGGTCTTGGAAACTAGAGTTGGATGAACTGGTTTTAGCTGTGGGGAGGCGAATGGTGCACAGACAAAGAACCAAGCACTGAAGCTCGCTTACAAGGCCGGGTTCATTGTAGACTTTCTGTTGATGAGTTTCTTTTATGGTTGCACAGCAAAATCTTAAATCAGAAAGTGAAAATTCTATGGTGACTGGTAGAATGATGGAATTACCAGCATAAGTACCTCTGTGCTGGGTTGAATAGTGTCCCCCAAAAGGTATGTCCATCCAGAACCTCAGAATGTGCTCTTATTTGGAAATAGGATCTTTGCAGATGCAATTAGTTAAGATGAGGTCATACTGGATCAGAAACCAAATCTATTGCCTTCGAGTGGATTCCAATTCATAGTGACCCTATAGCACAGAACAGAACTTCCCCATAGGATTTCCAAGGAGCGGCTGGTGGATTCAAACTGCCAACCTTTTGGTTAGCAGCTGAACTCTTAATAACTGCACCATCCAGGCTCCTACTGGATTAGGGTGGGTCCTAAATCCAACCATTGTCATGGAGGACACAGACTAGAGTGATGCAGCCACAAGTCAGGGAACCAAGGATTGCCAGGAAACTACCAGAAGCTGGAAGAGGCAAGGAAAGACTTTTCCTTAGAGTCTTTGGAGGGAGCATGGCCCTGCTGGCATCTTTGTTTTGGACTTCTGGCCTCCAGAACTGTGAGAGAATAAATTCCTATTGTTCTAAGCCACTAATTTGTGGTAATTTGTTGTGGCAGCCTTAGGAAACTGACACATTCTCATTGTCGTTGTTGCTGTTGTTGTTATTAGATGCCCTTGAGTGGCTTCTGACTCATAGAGACCCTATGTACCACAGAGAGAAACACTGCCCGGTCCTGCACCATCCTCACAGTCGTTAACATTCTCATTACCCAGATCAAAACATCTCTGGAATTTTGAGAAAGCAGAAGCCTGTATTCCATTATTTTTCACTGGAAAAGTAGCAATGTATTCCCACTTCATCCAAAAACGTCCACTAATTTCCCCAAATAGCACTAAAACACACTTAAACCT
>NW_004444008.1:5920888-5922349 GCF_000243295.1 Trichechus manatus latirostris | reverse complement strand
CTCCAATCCACCCTCCCAAGCAGGACAGGGTCTCCTGTCTGATTCTGAGTCTCGGCCTCTGCTCATCACTTTGGGTCTTGGTTCTGTCTCTGCTCCACACCTTGTTTTCAGTGGTTGTATCTCTTTGAATGTGTATTTTAAATTCACTATTGCTCTGCAGTTGGAGTGGGAGGACAGCAAGGGAGCAGTGGAAGGCACCTGAGGACTCTCAGTGACTTCTAGGCCAGCTCCTCCTCATTTTGGTGCTTGGAAGATGTGCTGAAACCAGGAAAGCCCAGCTGACTTTCAAGGTGGAGATCGTGACACTGAACAGGTACAGCCCTCACCGCAGTCTGCCAGACCACCTGCTTCAGAAATTGCACCCAGCGGGGACAGTCTTGTGGGCTCCTGCCTGGGTTAGGAGGTATATTACACTTGAAGTTTAATGGTAATCAGATTGTTAATTTGGTGTTTGTTTTACTTATGTGTTATCGGAGCAAAGCAGATTATGTCTTAAAGACTTGGGAACTAGGTTTGCAGAAAGTAGACTGGATAAGTATGCCTGATTAGCTGTGGGCCTCACTGAAAAAAGAACAGCCTTTAAAATTGAAGAATGTCTCCGTTTTCCTCCTGGACCTCTGTCTGTAACTGATTCAGCTAAAGAAGATCATGCTAGAAGTACAGTGAATATTTTCTTCTTGAAGTGAGCACTGTGTAGTCTTGCTGTCTCTGTATTAGGATTGTTTACATTGCAGAATGGTAAATGTTAGAAAATTGAAAGGACTCTGAGATATTTATGGAAACTAGCATTCATGTGAGATGTTAAAATGAGCATGAAATAGATGCTTTTTCTGCTTAGTTCATAAATAGAGCATTTCTCTGTTGAGGTTTCCCCCTGCTTTTATAATGTTTATCTCTGTTACTCAAATGCTAGCAGGCTACTGTTGTCAAGAAAGGTGATGTGGGCTGTGCATGGATCCTGATTTTTCCTTCCATGGATGCTGTGCTTTGTCACCAAGTTTATTGGCTGCCATTGCCCCTGACTCATGATGACCCCATGCATAACGGAACTAAATGCTGTCAGGTCCTGTGCTAGCTCCATGACTGGTTACAGATTGAACCATTGTAATCTACTGGCTGATATTTGGAAGCAGATCTCCAGGTCTCTCTTGCTAGTCCATCTTAGTCTGGAGGTGCCACTGAAACCAGTTCAGCATCACAGCAACACACAAGCCTCCACTGACAGACGGGTGGTGGCTGTGCATGAAGTGCGTTGGCCAGGAATTGAACCTGGGTCTCCCACGTGGATGGCGAGAATTCTACCACTGACCGCTACTTCTTCTTTAGCTTTTTGGTTCCCGCATCCTTTATCCTGGCCCTCCTTTCTCTCTCATTTTTACAACTTCAGTGAACATAGGATTTGACATATTTCTTAATCTTAGGAAAGTCTGTGATACAGTGTGCAAAACACATAACCACTTC
>NW_004444008.1:5918277-5919064 GCF_000243295.1 Trichechus manatus latirostris | reverse complement strand
TTGTCTCAGTACTGTGTTTCATGTCCTTCCAATATAGGCGCTAACTAGCCCTTCAGATGGAAGTGTCTCACGATGACAGTGACATGCATCCCGATGGGCCCAGTGAGATTTTCAGTTACATCTGACTCCCAGGGCTGCCCTAGGGTTGTGTCCTCCTTGTCTGTAGAACCTCACACAGAAACTGTGCAACTGACACCCGTTTCATAACTGACCCTGCCATCCAGATGTATACCATGACCCAAAGAAGCAGGCTGTGGCCATGGCAGTACTGAATTGCTAAATTTTGCCCTTATATTTCTCAAATTATGCAAAAGGTTACACTACTAGTAACCCCAATACCTGATTCACTAATGTGTACCTCTCACGTGTGCAAGACCAAGCTCCCCTCAACTCAAGTCGGAGAAAACAAAGGGTGCATGTTGCAAATTGACGGAATCATTAACTGCAGCCTTTCGTAGATTGATTTTTAATTTAATTTTGGAATACTGTTTAAAACAGTGAAACAATCTTAGATTGTTTTCATGGTGTCTCAGTTACCTAGTGCTGCTATAACAGAAATACTACAAGTGGATGGCTTCAACAAACAGAAGTTTATTCTCTCACAGTCTAGGATGCTAGAAGTCCAAATTCAGGGCACCAGCTCCAGGTGAAGGTTTTCTCTCTCTGTCGACTCTGGAGGAAGGTCCTTGCATCAATCTTCCCCCGTCTAGAAGATTCTCGACTCAGGAACCCCGGATCCAAAGGACACGCTCTGCTCCCAGCGCTGCTTTCTTGTTGGTATGAGATC
>NW_004444008.1:5914337-5915491 GCF_000243295.1 Trichechus manatus latirostris | reverse complement strand
TAGCAGCAGCATCTGACCTCCTCTAACTTCACAAGGGGGAAGGAGAATCCAGATCAACAGCCCAAGGCTGATTCCTATGAGGCAGAGGTCAAACATGCCTCCTCTCTCTACCATCTGTACCAATTCTGACAATTACCGTCCCTCCCACAGCACTCTCTACTTCTCTGCTGAGATTGATAATTCATTGCAATGGCCAAACAGAACTTACAGACTATACTCACAGTTATGGGATGTATTAGGGAAGTAACAGGTTACTATTCAGGTTCAGGAACACTGAAGATACAGTTCTTCCATCAGAACAGCCTTTTCTCAGCTGTGCCCCCGGCATGCCTCTCTCTGGCCCCTTGACCTCTGCCCTACTTGGGCAAGTGTTAAAAGCTCTTTTAGCTCTGCTAATAAGTGCCCAGAGGCACCCCACTCCACCAGTAAGCCTCAGCCTGAAGGTGCTCAGCTCTAGGTCCTTGGTTCTGCAAACCTAGCTCCACCAAATGCCCAAAGACACCCTACTCCTCCGGCAAGCCTCTTGCCTGAAGGCACTCGCTTTCTCGCTCCATGAGTCAGACAGTCTCTTGCCTCTCTGCTGCTATCGTTTCTTTGCCACTGCTTCTCGTCGTCTTCAGTATTACAACTCTCTCAGTCTCAGGGATCCAGGAGCTTCTCAGCGCAGGGATCCTGGATCCAAAGGATGCACTCCGCTCTTGACTCTTCTTCCTTGGTGGTCGTGAGATCCTCTCCTCCAGCCTCTGGGATGGTTCATTTTAAGCCTAGCAGGATAGTAAAATTGGCAAATCCCTTGGTTAGGGTTCCATAGACCTTATTTGCATGGTCCTACCCAATCACTTGTGTGGCAGTTACAAGACCATGGCGAGAAAGGCCATATAAAATCGATCCATCACACTACAACTATGGAGCACAGTTCTACTTTAACATGGCATACATAGAGTCACCATGGGAGGGCATCAACTCTCTCTCTCTCTCTCTATACACACACACACACACACACACACACACACACACACGCTCCCTGAGCAATTCCTGCCAGTTCTACTTTCACTTTAGATACGGAAAACAACCACATCCAGCCACCTACATTGGATTCTTTCAGTGACCTTCAACTGGTTTCTCCCTGTTCTGCTTCTGGCCTCCTCTGGTCT
>NW_004444008.1:5902252-5913452 GCF_000243295.1 Trichechus manatus latirostris | reverse complement strand
TCTTGACGTTTGTTTCTTAGAGGACCTGATCAGACACACCTAGTGTGCATTATATCTGTGCCTTATCTTCATGAGAGTTTGCTAATGTATGAAATGGGACAACTATTATTTTAACAGGATCAGAATAATAAAGAAATAAAGCCAAATATTTGTCTTCTTGATATATGGAGGTTTAGATAACGGCTCATATTAAATTCTCTCTGTTGAAATATCTAGAATGGTTTCTATTTTTTGTGACTGAGCACTGTATATTCAAACTGGATCTTCCTTCCAAGCTTACTGTCTACTGGATATGTCCACTGGGATGTCACTTGGGCAACTCAACTCATTATTTCTAAAGTGGAATTTATTATCCTCCTTCTTCAATCTCCCTTTTTGTTTTGTGGCTTTAGAAACACTACCCCTCCCCCCAGTGGACAGGGCATCACTCTGTGGCCTCTCTCCTCCTCAGTCCCCACATCCAATATGTTACAGGTCTGGTGGAGTCTGTCTACTGCACCTTTTCTCATTCATTCCACTCCTTCATTGTCACCATCATCACCATGTACTGGGTCATTGTCACCTCCTGCCTTGTTACTGCAAAGCCCTTGCTCAATTTCAACCTTCACAGTATAGCCAGAATGACTGCTCTTCCCAAATCTGCTCATGTTATTCCTCTGCTTAAAACACGCTAGGAAATGGATTCTGATTGCTCATAGAATAGCACACAGATTCCTTCCTTAATTTGGCTACTAAGACTGTCATCAACTTCCTCTCCGGTCGCTCACCTCTCCACTCCTCCACCTCACTCAGTCTCTGCTGAACCATACCGAATGCAAGGTTCTTCCAGTGTGGCACTTCTTGCTTTAGTATCAGGCTTTACACATGTCACTGGATGTGATCTACTGAGAATATGACCCACCCTTATTCTTTTCCTGGCAAGTTCCCAATTCATCCTTTAGGTTTTAGCTTGGATGTAGCTTCCTCCAGGAAGCCACCTCTACACCATTCTACTGCCATCCTGGTTGAGGGACTCCAGTTGGGTCCTTGTAGTGGTCTGTCCTTCCTCTGCCATCGTGTTCATCACGTGTGATGTTACTGCTTTTGGTTAGCCTTCCCAGATGGAGGAGGAGGAATACGCTCAGCTTGTTATAGCCAGGACTTGGTCATAGCACGTGCTCAGTGAATGCATGTTGAATTAAGGATGCTAGTAAGGGGGATTCCAGAATGAACCTTGAGGCCTTGACACATATCAGGGTCAGATGTTGAGGTAACTCAAGTTATTTCAAGGCCCTTTCCAATTCTGAGATCTGGAATCCATTACTTGAGTGGCACTTCCAGAAATGTATGCTAATGTGATGTTAAATGATGCACAGCTAGTAAGGAACGTCAAATCAGCAGAACATTTCTTTTAAAACATTTTCTTTTCAGTTTGGATGACCGTATATACTTGAAATTTTCTTTCTGTAACTCAAGAGGTTTGGCAAGTATGACCAGACCAGTCTGAGTCTAATTAGCACGTCAGTGAGATTTTACTGCTGTTTCATTTTCGTATTTCCACTCTGTTAACTGCGTGATTTTCCCTTTGTCTTTTCTAAGGTGATCGTAGATTTTCTCCACCGCTTTAATAAACCTAAGTCTATAGTTTCCGAGCATTTTCAGCCATTTGCAAACCTTGGAAACAATATTCCAGGGTGGAAGCTTCAGAAGATCTTAATTCATTGCCTTTTTTTTTGTTATAAGCATGTGTGTGTGTGTGTGTGTGTGTGTGTGTGAGTGATGGGAAAATTTAGTCAATTTAGTTGTAGCTAATAGGAAACAAAATCCCATCACTCTCTCTCTCACACACACACACACACACACACACAGACACACGTGCTTATAATGAAAAAAAAAAGGCAATGAAGTAAGAACTTCTGAAGCTTCCACCTTGGAAACTTGTTTGCAAGGTTGTAAATGGCTGAAAATGTATTGGGGAAATCTGCCTTAAAAGACCTTTTTAAAGTGTTGAAAAGCAAAGATGTCCTTTAAGGACTAAGGTGCACCTGACCCAAGCCATGGTGTTTTCTATCATCTCATGGCATGGGAAAGCTGGACAATGAGTAAGGAAGACTGAAGAAGAAGTGATGCCTTTGAATTACGGTGTTGGCAAAGAATATTGAATATACCATGGACTGCCAGAAGGACAAACAAATCTGTCTTGGAAGAAGTACAGCAGAATGCTCCTCAGAAGTGAGGGTGGAGAGATTTTGTCTCACTTACTTTGGACATGTGATCAGGCAGGGCCAGTCCCTGGAGAAGGACATCATGCTTGGTAAAGTAGAGGGTCAGCGAAAAAGAAGAAGACCCTCAATGAGGTAGATTGAGTGGCTGCTACAATGGGCTGAAACACAACGACAATTAGGATGGCTCAGGACCGGGTGATGTCTAATTCTGTTGTGCACGGAATCACTAGAGTCAGAACTGACTAGACGGCACCTAACAACGATAGGGAATTGAAGTAAATTTAGGGCCTGTTTTAAATGCTGATTGGGGAAAATAAAAAAGATAATATTCTTTTGGATCAACTTAAATTGAAGCCTAACTTATGTTCCGATATTACAACTGCATATAATATTTGCAGCAACTTGTCATAATATGCTGCAAAGCTGTGTGTGTGTAAAATACTGATCTTTCTCACAGAATTCATTTTTAATTAACTTGTTTCCATCTTAAAAGCTTCTGATACAGGTATTCTTTACTTTCAGAAGAACGTGGCAATGATCATACAAAGCAAGAGGGTGGCGATTATGTGGTGATTATGTGCATGAAGAGGGTTTTTACCTTAGGGTTTTTAGAAGCCAGACTTTTAAGCTGACCCCTGCTCCCCACTGATTGGTAGTTATACCCTTGAGTGTGGGCAGGTCAATAGAATATGACAAAGAAGATGGAGTGCCACCTCCGTGGTTACATCACATTATAAGATGTGATACCAGCCCCAAGGCTGCACACCTTTGGGAAGTCCCTATGTCCTGCCCACACCTTTTTAAACAGCCCGTTTATGAAACGCTCCTCAAAATACCCTACTGGAGGGCACCATCTGATCACTAGGGCACCCTGACCAACATGTACCCTAATGCCATTATCTCATGAGAAACCAAAAAACCCACAAGGGAGGAGGAGGTCATGCATGCTTTTCTCTGACTGACGTATCATGGGATTGAGACCCAGAGGGTCGGACCAGCTCACTCAAGACCCCAAAGCTAGTAACTGGCTGAGACTGGGTTTTTATGGGGTCTGTAAAACTCCCTCTCCAGAGCGCTTCCTGCTTTAGCACAGTTCTGTCTAGTGCAACAACTCTGCATTCACACTCAAACCAGAGCCGCAAGCCGGCTTCATCCCTGATTCATTAAAAAAAAAGATTAAAAAAAAAACCTTGGGTGACAAGACTGTTCTTACATTATGTACTTATGTTTATTCTACTATTGTAAAGCACCTCGAGCTCATTGACAAAGGGCACAGCATTAATTTAAAATTAATAGATAGCACCACGGAAATTGGAAGTCTGGGTTATAGCTTCTGTGATTAATTGTTGTGCTCATGACAAGGATGAGAATGCATGCTAATAAGGCGCACAGTGCATTGCTAGCCGTGCATACCTCGGTGCCGTTAGTATTAGACACGCACCGCTAAGAATGCGCCTACTAACAGCCCCACAGAGCCCTTATCTATTGCCGGTTCACCCTTCATGGTGTGCTGTTGTTGTTGTCAGGTGCTGTAGAGTCAGTTCTGACTCATAGTGACGCTATGTGTAACAGACACAAAACACTGCCTGGTCCTGCACCATCCTCACACTGGTTGCTGTGTTTGAGCCCATTGTTGCAACCACTGCGTCAGTCCATCTCGTTGAGGGGCTTCCTCTTTTTCGCTGACCCTCTTCTTTACCAAGCACGATGTTCTTTTCCAGGGACTGATCCTTCGTGATAACATGTCAAAGTACGTCAGCCGAAGTCTCACCATCCTGGCTTCCAAGGAGCATTCTGGCTATCCTTCTTCCCAGACAGATTTGTTCATTCTTCCTAGGTTTTGGGATTCAAGGATAGCCCCGGGCTAGGTGAAGGGCTGAGCACTGTAGCTGGGGGGTCCCTTTGTCGGTTTGGCTCCTCTTATACACGAGTTGCTCTGAGGGACACACATGCAGTCACATGTAAAATGTACTTTTAAGAGTGTACTTTGAACTAAACTAACAGTACAAAATATAATGAAAAACTTGCTGTAACTGCTAGATAAAAATCAGAAAGCTGCAGTACAGCATAGGAACCCACCGAGCACTTTTTACACATTACTGTCTGCCATACCCTGTGTTGTGAAAATCAAAAGGAATAAGACCATCTCCCCTCAGGTTATGAGTCCCTGGGTGGCCCAAATGGTTAAGCACGTAGCTACTAACCAGAAGGTTGGTCGTTCGAACTCACCCAGAGGTGCCTAGAAAAAAAAAAAAAGCCTGGTGATCTACTTCCAAAAAATCAGTCATTTGAAAACCCTGTGGAATACAGTTCTACTCTGACAGCCATTGGGTCACCATGAGTCAAAGTCAAGGGCAGCTGGTTGACGGTTCCCCCAAGTTGAGTCTGATGAGAGAGACAAGCAGACACACAGATGATCCCTCCTGGGTGAAGACTGCAATAATCGGTTATATGACAGGTTGGTACCTGTTTTCACTAAGCCCCAGTTGATGCGCCTCCCCCTCACTGCGCGCTGATGTTGCTGGAAAGCCTTTCCCTTCTCTTACCCGCCACGGGGCCCCCAGGTGTCAGGTGTTCATCTTGAGTGAGCCAACCCTCCCAACTGTCTATTTCAGCCGGGTCATTACAGACGTCCTATGGTCCTGTGTGTTCTTACTGCCTTCGTGGTTCCCACACTGCATTGCCGGGAATTCTGCCAGGTATTGGGAGTATAAAGATGAACAAAACAGAAACCCTAGGTGCATATGCCCCGAGGCAGGAAGGTTTTTGGATGAGTTGTGGTACGCAGTGGAGAGAAGGTGCTTGAGAAATGGCAGGCCAGGCCAGGATCCGTATCTGTAGTTCTCTTAAGTAGGGAGTAGTGGTTTGATAAGATTTGCAGTTTTAAACACTGGACAGACAGCTGAAGGACAATGTATGGGAGATGGCAAGAGAGGTTGCTGGGAGAGCAGGTAACTGTCATGTAGGGGCCCAGGTGGGAGGTGATCAGGGCTGAGACACTGCAGGAAGGATGAGGTGACAGCGTCCTCACTAGGACAGACAAGCTGCGCTGGTCAGTGCTTGAGGGTCAGGTCCATTTTCTCCAGTTAGGACAAAGATGCTGTCCCTGCAGTCTCATTCCATGGCAGCTGTCTGTCTTGCCCTTCCAGATCAGAAATAGACACCCCGAGAAGGAGCCTGGGCTAGGCGCCTCTTCATCAGGAAAGAGCTTCTGGAGCAGTTGAATGAAGACCTGTGCAATTAATCTACCTCCTCCCCTTTCCTGATGTTTGCAGGAGAAACTTAGAGCCAAGAGACCTGAGCTCAAACCTGAGCTCAAATCTTAGCTCTATCCTCTCTTGAGTCTGGGGGTGCAGGCCATCAAATCAGGGGTGTCCTACACTCCATATTTGTTGCTGAGCATTTCATTTCTCCCTCCATCCACATGGTAGGTGTTGGATAAATACTGTTGTTCTCAACCACCATCGAGTGGACTCTTCAGATTTAGTACTCAACTCTTTGGGATCTTGGAGGGGCTGTTTCCGTAGCAATGTGTTGGTGGAAGCAGAATGATGGTGTGTGATTACCGTGGAGATTTGGCTATTTTTCAAGGATCTTAGTTGTAAAGGGTCAAAGAATCTAATAACTTCCCAGCCCTAATATTCTACAAATTGTTCTTCTCATAAAGAAGATTCCTTCATCATGAGTTTATAGTGGAAACAGTTTATGAATTGTGACAGTTGATTTTAACGACTTTCTTAAGTAGACGTTGAGTTTGGTTTTTGTTTTTGTTTTTTTTTTAACTATTAAAAATCACCATTTTTACCTAACATAAACAAGCAAAAGAATTATCAGTGATTTCTCAAAGAGTGTTTCACTATATATTTGGCCATAATGGAACCAATTTGGGCAGTATCTTGATGGCCACTAAGCCCTCATGCACACGTTGCACTGTGACAAGTGAAGACTTAAGATAGTTACCATGTGTTGTATTAATCACTTCTTGTCATCAGTATGAAACAAGAGGTCAAAAAGCACATGGAAAACTTAAAAAACAGGGTGGCTGTAAACTCAGGCTTACCATACAGTCCAGCAATTGCACTTCTAGAGATTTACCCAAATAAATTAAAAACATATGTCCACACAATAATACTTAAATAAATGTTTACAGCAGCTTTATTCATAATTGCCAAAAAATTGGAAGCAACTGAGATGTTTTTCAATAGGTAAATGGATAAAGAAACTGTGGTATATTCATATAAACCCATTGCTGTTGAATCGATTCTGACTGAGAGTGACCCTATAGGACAGAGTAGAACTGCCCTATAGGGCTTCCTAGGCTGTAAATCTTTATGGAAGCACACTGCCACATCTTTATCCCACAGAGCCCTTGGTGGGTTCAAACCCTTATCCTTTCAGTTAGCAGACAAGCGCTTAACCAATGTGCCACCATATAATGGAGTTATTATTCCATGATAAAAAGAAATGATCTATCAAGCTACGAAAAGATGTGGAGGGAACTTGAACGCCTACTGCTAGGTGAAAGAAGGCTACATACTGTGTGATTATAAATATACTGGAAGAATATTGTAAAAACACTAGAATTGTCCAAATATTCTGGAAAAGGCAAAACTGTAGAGACAGTAAAAAGATTAGTGATGGTCAGAGGATATGGAGAGGGGAAAGAATGGAGCACAGGGCATTTTTATGGCAGTGAAACTATTCTGTATGATATTGTAATGGTAAACTTGTGACATTATGCGTTTGTCAAACCCACAGGGCTATACAACACAAATAGTATAAACTATGGATTTCAGTTAATAATAATGTATCAGTATTGGTCCATCAATTGCAACAAATATATCACATGAATGAATACAAGATGTTAATAATAGGAGAAACTGAATGCAGGGTGTCTTAGTTATCTAGTGCTGCTATAACAGAAATATCACAAGTGGGTGGTTTTAACAAACAGAAATTTATTTTCTCACAGTTAGGAGGTTAGAAATTCAAATTCAAGGTGCTGGCTCTAGACGAAGGCTTTCTCTCTCTGTTGGCTCTGGAGGAAGGTCCCTGTCTCTTTCCAGCTTCTATTCCTTCCTGATCAGGTGGCAAGGCATCTATCTTCCCCCCATCTCTTTTCTCTTAATCTGCTCCTTTTACATCTCAAAAGTGATCTACTCAAAACACACCCTACACTAATACTGCCTCATTAACATAACAAATAAAACCCATTCTCAGATGGGATTATAACCACAGGTATAAAACTAAACCCAAACCCATAGCTATCAAGTCAATTCTAATTCGTAGCAACCCTATAGTGACAGAGTTAGGATTTCCAACAAATATTTTGGGGGAACACAATTCAGTCCATAACACTGGGGAAAGGGGCTACTTACGGGAGCTTTCTGTATGTTCTACACAATTTTTCTATAAATCTAAAATGGCTGTAAAAAATAAAGTCTATTTTAAAAGATGGAGGGAGTTAACTTTTACTTAGCAGGCACTCTCCAATTATCCAGTACCTGCATAAGTCAGGGGCAGGGTGGGCTTTGGAAATGGCCCTGTTTGATCATTTTCACATCTTCTTAACGTTCATTAATATCATACTCTAATGAATCCTAGTCTTCTGGGGTTTTCATTCTCATGACTAAAAAGAATTATTTGCCAGCATTTCTAGCCTGCTGACATTACAAATATTCATTGCATTCTTTCCCAAGGTGACTGTCTAGTAAGTAGACAAAATAATTGATTCATATAAAGAGTAATCTGTTTCTACCAAAATAAATTGTTTTTAATAGCTGAATTTTATTAATGAAGTAATTGGAAGTGAGGGAATAAAGCTTTTTTTCAGAAAGCAATCAGCAACAAAGGATGAGGATTTATTTCATATGTCCAAATGTTAGTACCGATGTATACTCTGCCTGCTGCAACACAGCCTCCTGAGCTCTCAGAGCTGGAGAGGACCTGAGGGCCTGGTGGACAATCCCACCCTTCTCTGACCGTGGCTTTGCAGGGAGATAGGAGAAGGGCATTACTGTCTCCCCAAGACACTCTTCAAATTCTCCTGCATACACCTAATAAGGGAGATGGTGAAAATTTTAACCGACTGTGCTAACTTTTATAAATGTTTTAAACGTTCTTACCATTTTCTCCTTAAATTCTCAGACTTGTTTATCTAATATTTGGTTACATTTGAATTAAATTAAGCAGAAGGGAGAATTTAAAGATTACCTCCTGTCTTAGTCCTCTAGTGCTGCTATAACAGAAATACCACAAGCATTCCATGGCAGCTGTCTGTCTTTGCCCTTCCAGATCAGAAATAGACACCCCGAGAAGGAGCCTGGGCTAGGCGCCTCTTCATCAGGAAAAAGCTTCTGGAGCAGTTGAATGAAGACCTGTGCAATCAATTAATCTACCTCCTCCCCTTTCCTGATGTTTGCAGGAGAAACTTAGATCCCCTTTCCTGATGTTTGCAGGAGAAACTTAGAGCCAAGAGACCTGAGCTCAAATCTTAGCTCTATCCTCTCTTGAGTCTGGGGGTACAGACCATCAAATCAAGGGTGTCCTACACTCCATAAACACAAGTTTATTCTCTCACAGAGAAGAGTTTGGCTAGAAGTCCAAATTCATGGCATCAGCTCCAGGGGAAGGATGTCTCTCTCTGTTGGCTCTGGAGGAAGGTCCTTGTCATCAATCTTCTCTTGTCAAGGAGCTTCTCAGCACAGGGACCTCCTGGCTCTTGTTTCTTGGTGGTATGAGGTCCCCTGTCACTCTGCTTCTTTCTCTCTTTTACATCTCAAACGAGATTGGCTTAAAACACAATCCAATCTTGTAGATTGAGTCCTGCCTCGTTAACATTACTGCCACTAATCCCGCCTCATTAACATCATAGAGATAGGATTTACAACACATAGAAAAATCACATCAGAATGACAAAATGGTGGACAATCACACAATACTGGGAATCATGGCATAGCCAAGTTGACCGATATTTTGGGGGGACACAATTCAATCCATGACACCTCCACTTTTGCATCTCACAGTTTATTTTCAAACGGTGAAAAAATACATAACATATATATAAGCTAGCAATCTAAGAGGAAGGATCACAGATGATGCCACAAGAAGCAGCTGTGGGCTGAGGTCCAGGATCTCCAATGCTGCCATTGATTGCTTGGGATTTGGATATAGTTACCTTCTCCTCAACTTTTGGTTCCTCTCTCTCTGTCACTCTTTCTGGAGAGGCAAGCTGAAAGAGAGGTTCTTTTAGGTCTTTTCTAGCTCTGACAGTCCTTGCCTATTCTGTTCATGTTAGAGATTTTGTCTTGACAATTTTCCTTTAAACTAACAATGAGGAAAATAGCTCGAAGTGGTGTCACTTTTTTAAAGAGCAACAGGTAGAGTGAGCTGCCAAGGCACTTGGCTGATTATTCCCTGAACTCATAAAGTCTGACTTCTGTCCAGTCTCATGCGCCTTTCTTAGCCAGCATTTTTATTAGTGGCAAGAATCCAAGATGAACGAAAGTATTGCTATGGCTTTTTCCCAAATTGCATCCTGGAGTAGGCTCCACGATTGCCCTGTACACACACAGTGGGGCCATCCCAGCAGTGTGAGCTGGACTTTCTCCACCTCAAAGATGACAGTCCTCTGATTCCTGAGCCAAGGGGAGGGAGCAGGAAACCTCGACTCCTCGCTACACAGATGAGCAGGGGCAGCTTGGACTGAAGAGTGAGAGAAGGTTCCACATTTACAGTTAGGGTGTAAGATAGAAGAGCAAAAATATTGAGGACATGGAAAACAGTATGGAGAAGAACTGTTGTTTTCTCCAGCCGGCATTAACCAATACCAGTTGCTGTCTTGGAAGAAGTACAACCAGAAAGCTCCTTAGAAGCAAGGATGATGTAACTACAACTCATGTACTTTGGACATGACATCAGGAGGGATCAGTCCCTGGAGAAGGAAGGACATCATGCTTGTTAGAGTTTAGGGTCAGCAAAAAAGAGGAAGAACCTCAATGAGATGGACTGACACAGTAGCTACAACAATGGGCTCAAGCATAACAACTCGATGGCACCTAACAACAACAACAGTTGCTATTGAGTAGATTCCAACTCATGAGGCCTCCATGTGTGTCTGAGTAGAACAGGGTTTTCAACAGCTGATGTTTTGGAAGTATATTGCCAGGGCTTTCTTTCAAGGCACCTCTGGGTGGACTAAAACCTCCAACCTTTCCGATAGTGGCCAAGTGCGTTACCTGTTTGCACTACTCAGGGACCCCAAAACTGTGCTATATAATCTTCCAGTAATAAATCCTCCAGGAATGAGGCTCTTTTTGGAGAGTTAGCCTGGGATGGTTGGAAAATCTGGAAACTTCTGAGCTCAAGAGGGGGCAGCAGTTGTAGAGGGAAGGCACTAGGTCGTGCTGCAGGGGTCAGT
Organism: Trichechus manatus latirostris; assembly: GCF_000243295.1. NCBI lineage: Eukaryota > Metazoa > Chordata > Mammalia > Sirenia > Trichechidae > Trichechus > Trichechus manatus. The sequence goes on along the minus strand of NW_004444008.1, from coordinate 5,902,829 downwards.
GTCCTTGTGAGGTATATATATATATATATAAGTTTGACATCATTCCTGTAAAGAACCTAGCATGAGGGCTAGCTCACGTTGTTAAGTGTCATTCAGTTTGTTTTGACTCATAGCTACCCAATGTACAACAGAACAAAACACTGCTCTGTCCTTCCCCATCCCCACGGTCATTGTTATGCTTGAGTCCATTGTTGCAGCCGTTTGTAAATCCATCTCATTGAGGATCTTCCCCTTTTTGCTGACCAGCTACTTCACCTAGCATGATGTCCTTCTTCAGGGACTAGTCCCTCCTGATAACATGTCCAAAGTATGTGAGACATAGTCTCCTCAGACTTGCTTCTTTTATTTATTTATTTACTTTTATTGTACTTTAGATGAAGGATTACAGAACAAATCATTTCTCATTAATCAATTAGAATACATATTGCTTTACGACAATGGTTAACAACCCCATAACGTGTCAACATTGTCCATTCACAATCTTGGGTTCACTCTTACCAGCTTTCCTGTCCCCTCCTGGCTTCTAGTCCTTGTCCCTGTACTGTTGTGCCCCATTAGTCTCATTTTGTTTTATGGG
>NW_004444008.1:5887579-5900312 GCF_000243295.1 Trichechus manatus latirostris | reverse complement strand
TTTGTCTCCCTGTTCTGGAACTCCGATCACTCACAGATTTTTGCTTTAGATTGTATCCCACATAATTCTAAGGGTTTCTTCATTTTTCTTCATTCTTTTTTTGTGCTTTATCCTCAGACTGAGTTGTATCTAAGTATTCGTCTACAATTTCACTCACCCTGTCTTCCATCATTTCAAACCTGCCCCTCAGCCCTTCTATGACACTGTCCATTTCTAAAATCTTGTTGTTTATCGTTTGGATTTCTAATTGTTTTTGTATGATTTCTAGTTGTGAATGTATTTTAGAATTTTGTTCCTGTATTATTTTCCTGAATTCTTCCTTTTTTTGTCCACATTGTCCATGAATTTGCATGACTTTTCCATGAATTTGTCTGTTTTCTCCTCATTTTTGTCTGCTTTTTGCTTCAACCCTTGGAAAGCTCTGAATCTTAGAGATTTGAATTTCTTATCAAGTAGTTCTAGTGCCTTTTCTTCTACTGGAACGTGATCTGGTATTTTATTTTGGATGCCTATTGAAACCATCCTGTCTTGTTTTTGTATATGTTTTGATATTGTCTGCTGTCTTCAGGACATTCAGTGGTTATTTTCCTCGTTTATTGATTGTAGATTTGTTTGTTTAATCCTGCTTTTTGTTTTATTTGGTTGTCTGAGCAGGCGGGCTGTGCATTCTTTGTATTTGTTTGTCTGTGGGTATAATACTTTTCACCTCCTTCTCCAATAGACAGGGTCAGTCACTCAAGTATGACACAGCAGGGCAGATCCAGATGAAGGGGAGTTGCTGGGATGGGTTTTTTGTCGCACGTACTTGGGCTGAAAAGGCAGACCAAGAATCAGTGCAGGGCAGACTTCTGTAGGCTGTACCTGTGATGCTTGGGAGTGTGATGTTCAGTGCACAGTGCAGTTAAGCAGGGAGGAGCGGGGAGATTGTGATGTGTGGAGCTAAGATGGGTATGTAAAAGAGGAGAGAGGAATAGGAGCCAACAACGTACAAACAAAAAAACAAACAAAAAAGAGTGCTAAGGGAGCTTGCCATTGGACTGGAGTGATGAAAGACTGAGAACTGGAGACAAACAAAAAGAAAGAAAGAAAAAGGGTAAAAAGAAAAGTATAAATAAAAATTATAAAGAGAAAAAAAAACCGGGATCCCACCAGTGTGACTGTGAGGACTGGTGAAGTTGCTCCTAGGCCATGAAGTACAGCCTGGCTAGAAGGGTTAGAGGTGTCACAGAGGGCCAGGTATTCAGGAGACAGGAAGTGAAGGTATGTATAAAGAGATGAGAAACTGAGAAATGAAGAAAGACAAAAGGGGAAAAAGAAAGAGAAGAAAACAAAACAAAGAAACAAAAAAAAAGAAAAAGAAAAAAGAAATGCCCCCAGGGGTCCCACTGCATGTTTGCACAGAGTAAGAGAGTAGCTCCCAAGCCACACAGTACTGCCTGGCTACAAGCAGCTCCCAAGCCGAGAAAAGAAAAAGAAAACAAACAAGTGAAAACAGAACAAATCAGAGTGAACAACAACAACAAAAAAGCCTCTTGCATCTCACCAGTGTGGCAGCATGGGCTGGGAAGCAGTTTCACAGTCAAGTGGTGTTTGGCAGCCTTTCAAGAAGAAGCAAAGATGGCATAGGAGCTAGGTATTTGAGAGAAAGGAGGGGCAAGTTGGTGAGAGGTAAGGAAAAATCTAAGGAGACAGAAAAAAGCAATACCAGCAGCCAACAAATGGCACTCAGGGAGCCAGCCAGTTTGGGCAGGTGTAATCCAAGTGGCACAAGGGTGAAGCTGGTGCTTCCTGGCCAAAAGACTATGGCCACAGGAAGCAGCAGAGGAGGCCGAGTGGGGGTGAAGAAGGTGGGGGGAGCATATATCGCTGGTTACCGGTTGTTCTGTCTCCTGCTGGAAGCTCCTTGAAGCTGCTTTCTCATACTCCCTGTTCGCTGATCTCTGATAGGAGTCCAAGATGGCGGATCTGTGCCGTGTTAGCTGATAGGGGACCTCTGCATGTATCTCTCCTTGCTTTCTGATCTCTGTCAGTTTCTTATTCCATTTGGTGCTTGGCTGAGCTCTTTATCTCTTCATTTGATGCTTAGGGTCTCAGGATTGATGTGTGTCTCTATTTGACTTAGTTTTTTGGATCTTTGCTGTAGAAGGAGCGCATGGTGCTTCTGTCTATAGCACCATGTTGCCCAGAAGTCATCCTTGCTTCTAAAGAGCTTTCTGGTTGTACGTCTTCCAAGACAGATGTGTTGGTTCTTTTGGCAGTCCGTGGTATATTCAATATTCTTCACCAACACCACAATTCAAAGGCATCCATTCTTCTTCAGTCTTCCTTATTCATTGTCCAGCTTTCGCATGCATGTGAGGCAATTGAATACATCATGGCTTGGATCAGGCACACCTTAGTCGTCAAGGTGATATCTTTGCTTTTTAAAACTTTCAAGAGGTCTTATTCAGCAGATTTGCCCAATGCAATGCATCTTTTGATTTCTTGACTGCTGCTTCCATGGGTATTGATTGTGAATCCAAGTAAAATGAAATCCTTGACAACTTCAGTCTTTACTTTGTTTATCATGCTGTTGCTTATTTGCCCAGTTGTGAGGTTTTTGCTGGCTCATAGTATACTCAAAATCCATAGCTATTTTCAGGGTATAAGCCCATTAGTAAATATCTCATTCCTTGGCCATAATTATGATCCAGGAAGAAAACATGGTCAGCAAATGGAGCAAGGAGAAATATTTACTAGGGCTTCTGGGGAAAAAAAAATGTGATGTATTGGTTTCCTATTGCTACTGTAATAAATTACCTCAACTTAATGGCTTAAAATGACACAAATTTGTCATCTTACAATTCTGGAAGTCAGAAGTCCAGAACCCGTTTCACTTGGCTAAAGGCAAGGTGTCAGCAGGTCTGGTTCCTTCTTGAGGCTCCAGAGGAAAATCGTTTCCTTGCCTTTTTTAGCTTCTACTAGTAGTATGCATTTATTGATTTTTGACCTGTTCCTCCACCTTCAAAGCTTGCAATGCAAGCTCTTCACATCTCCTTCACTGACTCTAACCCTACTTCTTCCCTCTTATAAGAGCTCTTGTGGTTACAAGGGCCCACCCAGATAATCCAGCTTTATCTCCCCATCTCTTAGTCACATCCACAAATTCTCTTTTGCCATATAAGGCAACATTCACAGGTTCTGGGGATTAGGACCTGGATATCTCTGGCATCCATTATTCAGTCAACCACAGGTAGCATAAGGATGCAAGCTATGGCACTCCTGCAGCCATGTTGATCTCCTGAGGAAAGTCTATGTGAGAAGTCTACCCACAGTGGAAGGTGCTGGGGAGGTAGACTTCAGTGGGGCAGAGAGATTAAGGCTGGTGGCCTCACATAAGCTTTTGGATCAAGTCCTGACAGAAGCCAGCCTTACCTCATAAACGTTCGGTGATGTGGACTGATAAATCCCCCATTTTATTTATGCTACTTTGAATTGGCTTATCTGGACAACTGAAACACTATTAACTGGGACTATGGGGTCAAGAATCACAGGGTTGAAAGCTCATCCTCTTCCTTTGAAAGATGAGAAAATAAGAGGTAAGTGTAGGGAGATGGTGCCTTATGAAGACGCCATGTGTGTCAGAGTGGAACTGTGCTCCATAGTGTTTTTGAGGGTTGATTTTTCAGATGCGAATTGCAGGATTTTCTTCCAAGGCACCTCTGGGTCAGTTCAAACTGTCATCCCTTCCTTTAGTTGTCAAGCGCGTTACCATTTGCGCCACATGTGCTTGCCATGAGTGGAACTGACTCAATGGCAATGGGTTTGCTTTGTTTTTTATTGAGAGACGGTATTTTCAGATGGATAAGACAAAATTAAAGGGCTCTAGCCAACGACCTTGGTCTTCTTCATAGGAGCTACATGGCCTGCTATGGACTGTGTGGTTCAGCTTTCCAATAGATGAAGGTGAAGAGAAAGGTGAAGGAAATGTGACGGTGAGGTGGACTAGTTAATCAACAAGAAATGAAGCAAGAACATTCTCCTTCCAGGTGAGACCTTCCCTGACTGTGCAGTGAAAACAGGCTTTCCCATCCCCTCCCTGCCATGGCACCTGCTTAGAGCCCTTCACGACCCTCCAGCCTTCCAGAGTGCTCTGCCCGCCATGCTCCACTCAGCAATATGCCAGGCTGGTTAGGCAGTCATCTCAGGCATGTGTTGAGTGAATGCAGTATTGGTAAGCCACCATGGTCTGAAGACATGTCTTTGTGTAATCACATTTAGGCAAATTGCATGCATCCTCAGTAGCTCTGTAGTTTTGGAGGAAGAAAGAAGAGAGCATTGGGCCAGGGTGGTTCAGGCTGAGGTTCAGCGTGGCAGATGTGGCTGACAGGCGGCAGTGGGCAAGAATTCATGGCGGCAAAGAGAACTCTGACAACAGGCTGCCCGTGGAGCCCTGGAGTGGAGCCGCCCTGCAGAACCAAGAGCAACATGGTTTGATCTGTTGCACTGGGAATGATTTTTTTAATAACTTCAGAAACTCAGAAAACCAAGAATGCAGAGAAATGAAGCCTGGAAACAGACAAATGCATTAACTTGCTGGTAAAGCTGATGTTGGAAAAACAAGAATTTTTACATCCTGAAATTCACCGCTGTATGGGAAATTAAGCCATATTATTATTACGGTGAAGACCCCACCTGGTGCTCCTATATTCCAGAGTTGAGCTGTGGCAGCTGTCTGCTGTACAGGAGGCAATAGTTCATGTCCCTGCTCATAATCCTGAGTAATTGCATTTTCCTAAGAAAACCCAGGAGATCAAACATCAAAAAGATGAGGGCTAGAGCTGCGCATGGTGGTGACAGAGCATTGCCTGAAGACTGCGAGGTGACTGCCTCAGATTCTTCCTTCCTCATTTTGCAAAAGGCCATCGAGATAATTAAGTAACACCATGCTCATAAATCTCTGCTCCCTCTGCATCTCCTTGGCATCATCACAGTGGGGGCGGGGGCAAGTGCCACCTTAGCTGGCGTAACAATGGATGTGATCGTGGAGCTAAACTCAACTGTACCACCTCTGGAAAAAAGTAACTGAGTAGAAAATCGATAAATAAAAAATGAAGCACAGAGAAGTGAGAGAAAGCAACACAGCTTCCAGAGAGCATAGGAGTTAATATGACAAAAAGGGAACCTAAACACTGCTCAGTTTGCTCTGTCTCAGTCGTTGATTTGACTACTTGTGTGTGTGCATGTGTGAGCACGTGTGTACATGTGTGAGCACTTGCATGTGTGTGTGTGTGTGCAAGCACATATGTGCATTCTGTATGTGTAGGTGTACCTATGTATGTTTGTATATGCACGTGTGCCTTTGTGTGCACGTGCGTACGTGCGTGAGTGTGTATGGATGCATGTGCATATGTGTCTCGTGTGTGGCTGCATGCATGTATGGGCGTTTACACAAAGTTTTCTACAAAATTCTTTTGAGCCCTGGTTGGCACCATCGTTAAGTGCTCAGCTGCAAATTAAAAAGCTAGTGATTGGAACCCACCCAGTGGCTCCGAGGGAGAAAAGAACAGGTGATCTGCTCCTGTAAAGATTACAGCCTACAATAGCCTATGGAGCAGTTCTAATTTGTCACATGGGGTTGCTATGAGTCAAAACCGACTCGACAGCTTTCGTCATGTTGTTGTTTGCTGTTGTTGAGTCAATTCCGACTCATAGCAACCCTATACAGCGTCCAACAACCGTTTGTTATGGCTTGTAGGTTTATATAAGATGCTTCCCCGCCACACCTAAATGGAAGAGAAGGAGGAATATGTTTTGCATCGTGTGGGACTTAAGGGGAGAAGGGCTTTTGCGTCAAGCTAACACAGAAGGCAAAATTCGGTGGGAGGCCATGTGCCTCGTGTGTGAAAAGCAGACGCGGAGCAGGTGGGCTCTGTTTTGAGAATTGAATGCAGCAGTGAACACACAGATGTTCTCAGCACACAGACAGGCCTCCAAAGGGAGAGAGAGTGGCCGGCCTTATAGGCTAGGGTGCTGAGTGCTGTGTTAGGGCAGACAGCATGATATGAGGCCTAGAGAGGGATTCTAGGCAGCATGGGCAGCCAAAAGGTAGAGTAGCAGGCTGGAGGGAAGGCACTGTGCTTGGAGAGTAGAATGCAGGTTAGGAGGCTGGGGAGGGAAGATTATGCAAGATATTGAGAGCCTTGTGCAGACTGCAGAGGGCAACCTAAGAGAAATAGGGAATTGTCTTGGTTTCCTATAGCTGCCATAGCAAAATACCATAAAGTAGGTGATTCCAAAGAACAGAAATTTAAGACCTCACAGTTCTAGAGTGTGAAGCAGGGGTGTCAGCAAGGCCATGCTCCCTCTGTCTGCTCTGGGGGAAGATGCATCCTTGTCTTTTCCAGCTTCTAGTATCTCTGGGGCTTTCCTAGCATTCCTTGACTTGGTTTTTAGAACCATCTTCACGTGGTGTCTTTCCCTGGTGTGGCTCAGTCTGTGTGTCTGTTCTCCCCTTTTATAAGACACAACTCAGAAGGGACTGGGGCCCACCTTACTCCCATATGACCTCGTTAACTTAAATGATGATATCTGCAAAGAGAAACTCTATTTCCAAACAAGGTCACATTCATAGGTACAGCTGTTAGGACTTCAACATATCAATTCAATTCAGGACAGGAGCAGTGGAGGTTGATGTGCTGATGTTTACCCTCTAGAAGGGTCACTGTGGCTACAGAATGGAGAAAGGTTTGAAAGCAGAGCAGAGGTGGGGGAGAAGTGGGAGGCTCTCTCATGGTCCACAGAAGGTACGGTGGGTTAGGCAATTTCTCCTGGAGATGGAGAGGTAGAAGGAGTCAAGAGCTACTTCAGAGGTAGAATCAGTAGGGCCTGTAGACTGTGTGGGCATTGGAGTAAGAGAAGGGTGTTTGGGTGGGTCTCCAGGCTGATTCCTGAAGTTCCCTGGGATGTGGCTGAGTGGGACAGGCAGAAAGTTAGTGGGAAGATGATGAAAGCCACTGTTTGGGAAACACTGAGGTTAAGGTAGGCTGTCCAGTGGGTTCGGGGCAGGTGACTCACCTGCCCTGATGAAAGAAAAAAGCTGTGCCCTGGAGGGAGAGGACAGGTGCTGAGATGGCATGGGGTCCCCTGCCTCCAACCCAAAGGCCACGGGTAGCTAGGGACAAAGTGTGTCTCAGGCCCCCAGCTTAGCGGGTACACTGGCCCTCTCACCCAAAACAAGGAAGAGTAGAAGAGAAAACAGCTGCCCATGACCAAGAGGTGGTGCCGTCTCACCTACCTCCCCCTCCAGGTGAGGCAGAAGCACTGGGCTCAGAGCAATGTCTGGGACAGACTCTTTAAGTGGGATAGGTAGCACTGCAGTCCATCCCTGCCAGCCATGCCCCTCCCTGCCATCTTCCAGAGATGAGAGCCCTCTGTCCCCACTCCTGACCACAGCTCCAACCTCTTGCTGCTCCGCAGATGGAACTGTGTCCATAGGGACAGCACACAGGCTCTCTCCCAAGACACTTCATATGGAACAGTTTTCCTGCTGTTCGATGTGTCCACAGTCTAAAGTGAATGTTAAAGCAAAGACTTTAACCCTATGACTTACACTAGAGTAGGTCACGAGCTTTGGAGCCAGGCAAAACTGCATTCTTCCCAACTCTGCCTCTTAATAGCTGTCATCATGGGCAAACTGATCAGCTTCTCTGAGCGTCAGTGTGGTGATCTATAAAAGTAGGTACAACAATACTTACCTCCCAAGGTTATTAAAGGATTGGCCAGTCTATTCAATCATTTAATTACATTAGCATGCAGAAATTTATAAATAGAAAAATTCTGACAATCATTGACATACAATTATCTCAAACGCTGGACTAGCAGGTGATAAAATTTACCACTGTTCCTGCAAAAATACTTGGCAAAGTAGAAGTAGAAGGGAAGCTCATTGCATTGATACAGGCTATCTACAGAAACCTACACACAATGTCATACATGTGTAACATCAGATGCGTTTCCGTTAGAGTCGGGCATGTGCCAGGGATTTCTCTCCTCCTACTAATGGTCACCACTGACCTGGATGTCCTAGGCACCACAATGAAAAGAAGAAAATACACAGATCAGAGCAAACTGGCATTTACCAATGGCATAATTATCTGCCTGGAAAAACCAGAAGGATCAACTGAAAAGTCCTTTGCAAATTGAGTAAGGCGACCAGTTATAGGAACAATAAACAGTGACTTTTCTCTCTACCAGAAATAAGCAGTTGGACAATTTTATAATAAAACCTTCACAATGCCACCAAAATTAAAGAAAAGAGGAAATAGCCAAAATATATGCAAAATATACATGTGTACATACACATGTGATGTGTTTATACACACACGAATTGAAGTTTTCAATGATTTGATGTTATCCATAATTATGATTTACACTCCACATATATAACGATCATTTTGACTGTAAGCTGCATCTGACCAGATGGTTTGGGCCAAGCAGTTGGCTACAAATGCAGGAAGCACACAATGGTCATCTAACACCAAAAGTGCAGAAGGGAGGCTCACTTACTCAAGATGCCCGATGTGGTGGCATGGAATGTTATCCCCTGAGGCTTCTCAGCATTGGTGATAAGTGCCCGCTTGAGATGGCCCATTGGTCATGGTCCCTGAGGGGAGGCATCTTATGCTCTGATTTACCTTGGGGAGATGTCAGGGGTGGGACGTGGTTGAGTTTGTGTTGTTGTATGCCGTCGAGTTGATTCCAACCTATAGGGACCGTATGTGACAGAATAGAACCGCTTCATAGGGTTTTCTTGGCTGTAATTTTACCGAAGCAGATTGCCAGGCATTTCTTCTGCATTGCTGTCATTTTGGGTTTGAACTGCCAACCTTTCAGTTAGCAGTTGAGTGCTTAACCATTTGCACCACTGAGGCGCCTTGGAGAAAATATGAACTATTCTGCATATCGTTTAGAAAAACTGTCAGTTCGGGAACAATTAAGTTTGATATCTTCCTACTTTATATACTCCATAAAATGCATACCAGATGGCCTCACCATGTAAAAGGAATACGCCGAGTTCATTAGAAGAAAATATGGAAAAAATATTTTTAAAAATCTATGTAAGACTGAAAACAAGGAAGACTTAAGCAATTAACAGACTAAACTGTTAAAAGTTAAAATCTTCTGTTCAAAAATCCCCTTGAACAAGGTTAAGACAAGCAAGTCTAGAAGAAAAGTTTGACAATATATACAACTGACAAGGGAAGAATATTCATAACATGTAAAGTGCTCCTAAAAAGAAAAAAAAAAAAAAACGTTGCTGTCAAAAAGCAACCTCAAAGATGAAATGAAAGAGCAAAGTATATAGACAAAAATAGCAGAAGAAGAGATCCATATGGTCATTGAACATTTGGAAAGATGGCCAGTCGATTGATAACAAGGAAAATGAAATTAAAGCAACAATGACATATTTTCCATCCAACAAATTGATATAAATTTCAAAAGACTGGTTATATCCAGTATGGCTGGGGAGTAAGAATGAATTTTGATGGGAGGGGAAGTAGGTAAGTTTTTGGTAGTGACCACTCTCACCTTCACCTGTGTGAAGGTCATGCATTTTATGTTCATGGGACTCCATGTGCTGGACATATGGTGAGTTCTCTCCATGGAGGAGACTCCATGATCTGTACTACACCCAGGGGAACATGGATCAGGCAGCCAGAGAGCTGGGTGGAAGGAGTGTGCAAGGTTTTCTGAGCTTCAGGTGAAGATATCTTCCTGCTTTTTCTTCACTGAATTTCAAGTATTGACTTTTGAGAAGGTAAAAAAATGTATGTGTTTCTGTCTCATTAATAGGAGTGATATTGCTGTGTTTATAATATAATTTGGATCCCCTTAGAATTTTTCTTCTCTACACAATAAAAAAAAATTTAATCAGCAGCCCTGGTTCATCATTGTTTCCTACTATTTTTCAGCCACCAATTCTAGAAGTGTTCCACGAGTCTGTCAGTTTGTTGTACTGTGGGGGCTTGCATGTCTCTGTGATGTTGCCATTGGTATTCAAATACCGGCTGGGTCTCCCATGGCAGACAGATTTCAACTGAGCTTCTAGACTAAGATTAGGAAGAAGGACCTGGCAGTCTACTTCTGAAAACAATTAGCCAGTGAAAATCTTATGAATAGCAGTGGAACATTGTCTGATATAGAGCCAGAAGATGAGTCCCTCAGGTTGGAAGACACTCAAAATATCACCGGGGAAGAGCTGCCTCCTCAAAGTAGAGTTGACCTTAATGACGTGGATGGAGTCAAGCTTTTGGGACCTTCATTTGTTGATGTGGCACGACTCAAAATGAGAAGAAACAGCTGCCAACATCCATTAATAGTTGGAACATGGAATGTACGAAGTATGAATCTAGGAAAATTGGAAATCATCAAAAATGAAATGGAACACGTAAACATAGACATCCTAGGCATTAGTCAGCTGAAATGGACTGGTATTGGCCATTTCGAATCAGACAATCACACGGTCTACTATGCTGGGAATGACAATTTGAAGAGGAATGGCATTGCATTCATCGTCAAAAAGAACATTTCAAGAACTATCCTGAAAGACAACACTGTCAGTGATAGGATAACATCCACACGCCTACAAGAAAGACCAGTTAATACAACTATTATTCAAATTTGTGCATCAACCACTAAGGCGAAAGATGAAGAAACTGAAGATTTTTTACCAGCTTCTGCAGTCTGAAATCGATGGAACGTGCAATCTGGATGCGCTGATAATTACTGGTGATTGGAATACGTAAGTTGGAAACAAAGAAGAAGAATCGGTAATTGGGAAATATGGCCTTGGTGACAGAAACGATGCCAGAGATCGCATGATAAAATTTTGCAAGACCAATGACATCTCCATTGCAAATACCTTTTTTCAACAACATAAATGGTGACTATGCATATGAACCTCGGTAGATGGAATGAATACACAGGAATCAAATAGACTGCATCTGTGGAAAGAGATGATGGAAAAGCTCAATATCATGAGTCAGAACAGGAATCAAAGTTGACTACATCAGTCAGAACAAGGCCAGGGGCCGACTGCAGAACAGACCATCAATTGCTCATATGCAAGTTCAAGGTGAAGCTGACAAGTCCGAGAGAGCCAAATTGTGACTTAGCATTTCTCAAGCTGAAAGAATTGAAGAAAAAATTCAAGCCTCGAATTGCGATATTCAAGGATTCTACAGGGGAAAATATTTATTTTACTCTTTTTCTTCCAAATTTGCTATAATGAACAAATGAATGTTGTTAATTTCGTAATAATAATAATAATAAATGAGTTTCTCCTGTAATGTTCTCAATAACAACAACAAATGACTCCTAGTATGCACTGGCCCATGCAGAATTGAAGGAACTCTTCCTTCATCTTTTTAGTCCTGTAGCCTAGAGAGGCGGTGCCCTGACAGCATACCTGCATGATCCATTCCTCTGATAAATGAATGCATCCGTCTCTCTGAACATCGGCCTAATGGCGTTCAGTGTGGTAGTCATGGTGCCTATCTTTAACAATCCATTTTCCTCAGAAATTCTATCTAAGGGATAAATAGATGGTCATAACAATGGCTCAGTAAAAAAAAGGGTCATTTTGGGTTTTTGAGTAGAGGTCTGGATTGTTTTCCTTAATTCAAACTCAGTTTAAAATGAAATTTGGTTAGTGATTCAATTAAATTTCAGCATTTCTGTTCCATAGTATTCAGAAGTTCTCATTTGACCCAGCTAAAGTTTTCCTTTGCTCAACACATTTTCTATTCAGTGGTATCAATGTAGCAGTTCAAATTCAATTAACTTCAAGGAGTAAATGTTTCAAATGCATAAGATAAACCATTTAAGATAATTGTACAAGGTAGTCAAACACTATAAAAGTACTCAAGAGTCACCCTTCTCTCTCTCTCTCCTTTTTTTTTTTTTTTTTTTGCCTATAATTTGGATTAGGTATCTTCCTATTTTTTTTATCATAAAAGATAAAATTAGAAGGGACTTGGAGATCACCTACTTTGACCCTGGGATGATTTTATATTGAATTTACTTAAATTAAGGTACAAATGTATTGTAACTCTTCATGTTTGCTGGATGGTTAGTAACGCCAATGTCATATATACTTTCTTTATGACAACTATATTCTTTGGTAAGCATAAATAAGGAATTTAAAACGGAGAACACAGAAATCACAAAGTGTATTTATGTGACTAGCTTTGCTCCATAACTCCGTGTACTTGCTCTTTCTACATGCCTTATTGTAAGGAAGCATGGATTCAGCTGTTGTAGCTATGGATCCGTTTCTGATGATCAACCTCCCTCCCTACAAGGGGCAATCGATGATTCACAGGACACCATCCTGATAAACCACACCACCACCAAAACAGAGGAAGGGGCGGTGGGGAGGGATTGTGTCTTGTTTGTTATTTTTTAGGAGCACAGTTTTATTTAAAACAAACCTTCCCCTGAATCGCTTGGTAGCGTCCTTCCTTCTGGTGCCCAATCTGACGTTCTATTATGTAGTCGTACGCCAATTTTTTCTTCTTTTCCTTCTCCAATACATTTTTCAGTTTCATCATATTAGAAAGAAAAAAAAAATGCGAAGAGAAACCATGGAAGGTTCCAAGGCATGCAGGAAGCCTTCGGGGAGTGTTCATCAAAGGATGGGAGGCTTTCAGGGGCATACTTCTCCAAGCCTCAGGCTGAAAGACGCAGACGC
>NW_004444008.1:5877412-5878883 GCF_000243295.1 Trichechus manatus latirostris | reverse complement strand
GCTGACCCTCTACTCTACCAAGCATTATGTGCTTCTCCAGGGACTGATCCCTCCTGATAACATGTTCAAATTATGAGAAATGAAGTTTCACCGTCCTTGCTTCTAAGGAGCATTCTGGCTGTACTTCTTACAAGACTGATTTGTTTTCTTTTCTGGCAGTCCATGGCATAGTAAATATTCTTCACTAACACTATAATTCAAAAGCATCAATTTTTGTTTCTGGTCTTCCATATTCATTGTCCAGTTTTTCCATGCATATGAGGGAATTAAGAACAGCGTGCCTTGGGTCAGGTGCACCTTAGTCCTCAATGTGACATCTTTGCTTTTTAACACTTTAAAGAGTCGTTTGCAGCAGATTTGCCCAATGCAATGCATCTTTTTATTTCTTGACTGTTGCTTCCATGGACATTGATTGTGGATCCAAGTAAAATGAAATCCTTGACAATATTAATATTTTCTCCTTTTATCTTGATGTTGCTTATTGGTCCAATTGCAAACATTTCATTTTCTTTATATTGAGGTGTAATCCACACTGAAGGCTGTAGTCTTTGATCTTCATCAGTAAGTGCTTCAAGTCCTCTTCACTTTCAACAAGCAAAGTTGTGTCATATGCTTGTTAATGAGTCTTCCTCCAATCCAGTTGTCACATTCTTCTTCATATAGTCCAGCTTCTGGAATTATTTGCCCAGCACACAAATTGAATAAGTATGGTGAAAAGGTGCAACTTAGACACACACATTTCCTGATCTTAAAACTCACAATATCCTCTTGTTCTGTTCGAACTACTGCCTCTTGGTCTATGTATAGGCTCTGCATGAGCACAGCTAAGTGTTCGGGTATTCCTGTTCTTTGTAATGTTATCCATAATTTGTTATGATCCACACAGTCAAATACCTTTGCATAGTCAATAAAACACACTCTCTGGTAATAACATCTCTCTGATATGTTATGAAACATATTAAACATCTCTCTGGTATTCTCTGCTTTCAGCCAAGATCTGTCTGATATCAGCAATGATTTTCCTCATTCCGTGTCCTCTTCTGAATCTGGCTTGAATTTCTGGAAGTTCCCTGTTGATGTACTGCTGCAACAGCTTTTGAGTGATCTTTGGCAAAATTTTACCTGTGTCTAATATTATTAATGATAATATTTGATAATTTCCACATTCTGTTGGATCACCTGTCTTCGGAATGGGCACTGTCTTAGGCTGGGTTCTCTAGAGAAGCAAAACCAGTAAAGCTTATAAAGAGAGAGATTTATATTAAGGAAGCAGCTCACACAGTTGTACTGGCTGGAATGTCCCAGGTCTGTGGATCAGGATAGAAGCTTCTCCTGATTCACATAGCTGCAGGTGCTGGCGACTCCAAGATTGGCAGGTTGGAGAGCAGGGCTCTTATTCACAGGCTGTGAATATCGATGAATCCCAAGATCGGCAGGTAAGCTGTTAGCTCAAGTCCCAAGAACTGGAGGT
>NW_004444008.1:5876159-5877050 GCF_000243295.1 Trichechus manatus latirostris | reverse complement strand
GGTTATACTCTCATTTGGGAATAGGTTGTCTTTTTTATGTTAATGAGACAGGATTAGTATAGGGTGTGTCTTTAGTCAATCTCTTTTGAGATATAAAAGAGATTAAACAAGCAAGTGAGCTAGCAGAGACTGGGGAAGAGAGATGTCAAGCGCATGAAGATTGCCCAGTAGCAGAAGGTCAGAAGAGACAAGGGCCTTTCTTCAGAGCTAACAGAGATAGAAAGCCTTCCCCTAGAGCCAGTGCCCTGAGTTTGGACTTCTGGCCTCCTCAACTGTGAGAAAATAGACTTATGTTTGTTACAGTCATCCAAGTATAGCATTTCTGTTATAACAGCACTAGATAACTAAGACAGACATGATGGGCTTGCCACTAAACAGCCCTGGGATAACTGGTTGTCCTTGAGAAAAAATGAAATAAATTTGAATCCCTATCCTATCTGCAAAAAATAAGTTCCAGGTAGATATTCTAATACTTAGACACAAAAACTAAAACTTTAAAACTTTAGGGGAAGAATGAGACTATTAATGGCCTTGGGTTAGAAAGCAAAAGAAAGGGGATGAAAAAGAAATGAAAGTACAAACCATGAATAAAATATTGATCAATTCAGCTACCTCAAAATAAAATATCTTCTTAACAAAGGACACCATAATCAAAATGAAAAGACAAGCTACGGACTGGAAGATATTTGCAATACACATAACAACAACCACAACAACAGCATCCACAATATATAGAAAACTGTTAAGAATCATAAAGTAAAAATGGAAACTAAAAATGTGTAAAATATGTGAACAGTCAATTCATAATGGAGGAAAGTCAAAATTGCCAGTAAACATATAAACCTATGTGCACCCTCACTCTTAGACAGTGGATTGCTAATTAAAACCATG
>NW_004444008.1:5867715-5868731 GCF_000243295.1 Trichechus manatus latirostris | reverse complement strand
TCTGTTGGATCACCTTTCTTTGGAATGGGCACAAATATGGATCTCTTCCAGTCAGTTGGCCAGGTAGCTGTTTTCCGAATTTCTTGGCATAGATGAGTGAGCACTTCCAGAGTTGCATCCATTCGCTGAAATATTTCAGTTGATATTCTGTCAGTTCCTGGGAACTTGTTTTTCTCCAATGCCTTCAGCGAAGCTTGGCCTTCTTCCATTAATACTCTTGGTGCTTGAGCATATGCTGCCTTCTTAAATGGTTGAATTCTTTTTGGTACAGTGATTCTGTGTATTCCTTCCATCCTCTTTTGATGCTTCCTGCATCATTTAATATTTTCCCCGTAGAATCCTTCACTATTGCATTTGAATTTTTTCTTCAGTTCTTTCAGTTTGAGAAATGCCGAGTGTGTTCTTCCCTTTTTGAGATGTACAGAGTTAAATAAGAGCATATGTCCCCAGGGAAAACACAACCCAGGAGTGATGGATTTCAAAAGAAAAAAATGGCCAAATTTGTTTTGTTACAATAATTTAATATGCAACAAATGAACAGGCAGAAATGTAACAAGATTAATTAAAACCTCCAGTTTTCTCGGAAAAGACTCCATATTATGAATGCATCAAATAAGTTGTCTAAGATTAAAGGAATCATTATAATTTATAAAGTAAATCATCACAATCATAAACATTAAGAAGTTTCCTTAGTTTTCACTCCTGAGATATTTCAAAAGAAGATAAAAGATGAAATTAAGCAGCACTTATTAAGATCAACCATTTTTATTATATGATCTTTTCATTTCAAAATTTAGATGCACATAATAAATAAGTTTTTCAGTGTGTGTCTGCTCAGAGGTTTCTACAGCCTTAGAAAGAAACCCAGCTAATTAGACATGAAATATCAACTGGTGAGCAATTATAGCTCTACAGAAAAATACCCCAGTGACTCTGTAGTTTTTATAAATTTATGATTTAGGTAAATTTCAAGGTTGTGTCTACATCATGAATTCAGAAACAGCAATGAAGCTTGG
>NW_004444008.1:5861396-5867248 GCF_000243295.1 Trichechus manatus latirostris | reverse complement strand
AGAAACTCTCAATGAGATGAATTGACATAATAGCCACTACAATGGACTCAGACATAACAATCATGAAGATGGTGCAGGACCAGGCAACATTACCTTGTGTCGTATACCGGGTGCCATGAGTCAGAGATGACTTGATGGCAACTAACAACAACACTGGCGTTCTGTTTCAAAAAAGTAGAAGCTCTAAATTCTAGATGGGTAGCAAACCCAGAATTTTATATCACATGTTGGCTGTTTAGTCCTTTATGTATATGATATTTTTGTAATTATTAGTCTTCTACATGGCCAGGTAGGGATTTTGATATTCTTTCGGGCTCATTCAAAAGCAGATCCTGAGATTAGGGCTTGGGAGCAGGTGATTTATTTGGGAGGCATCCCTAGAAAGCTGGAAGGAGGAAAGGAGGGGTGAGACAGGGAAGGAAAAGAACTTATAGCAGGTAAATTACTGGACTGTTTACCACTGTGGGCAGCTAGAGACTGATCACTCCAGGGAATCCCAAGGCACTATGTAGCCGAACTTCAGAATTGCCTCTGTGGAAAATAGGAAGCTGGGCATTTATCCATTAACTCTTATTCCTCATTGGTTTAGGGTTTCTCCCAGAGGAATTTCCTCTTCCCCACTTCCATGCTGCCTTGCCTTCAACTGAGAAATTTACAGTGGCTTTCCAAAAATAAACAAATATCTAACAGAGAAAGGCAAAGAGATGAGGCAGGCACTCTAGTGGACCCTGCAGCCCATGTAGACACTGTCTAGGAGCTGCATTAAAGTCAATGTAGGGACATAGAGATATGGCATGGGGCACCAAGAGCTTCAGTCCTCCCCAGTACCTCTCAGGTCTGCTCAGGATAACTCTAGCCCACTCTGTTTTAATCATCAAGGTAGTGGCTTCATGAGACAAGCTACAATCTCTACTACTGAGGTTGGTCTCTGCCATAAGTGATATTGAACATCTCCCTTCTTCACCACTCATTGGGCCCATGCTATCTTAGTTACCTAGTTCCACCATAACAAAAAAATATCACAAGTGGGTGGCTTTAAAGAACAGAAATTTATTGTCTCACAGTTTGGGAGGCTAGAAGTCCAAATGAGAGCATCAAGTCTATGGGAGGGTTCCTCCTTGTTGGTAGCCCTGGGTGTTCCTTGGTTTCTAGATGGTTACTACAAGGTCTTTTGTCCCTGTGTGTGCATCTCTCTCTGTTTTTCCTTTTTATAAAATATCACTCAGAAGGGATTAGGTTTAGGACCCATCCTACTCTTAGTTAGGCATCTTAGTTATCCAGTGCTGCTATAACAGAAATACCAGAAGTGGATGGCTTTAAGAAATAGAGATTTATTCTGTCATAGTCTAGGAGGCTAGAAGTCCAAATTCAGGGTGTCAGCTCCAGGGGATGGTTTTCTCTTTCTGTGGGCTCGGGGGGAAGGTCTTTGCCATCAATCTTCTGTGGTCAAGGAGTTTCTCAGCACAGGAACCCCAGGTCCGAAGGATGCATTATTCTCCTGGCTCTTGTTTCTTGGTGTTATGAGGTCCCCATGTCTCTCTGCTTTCTTCTCTCTTTTATATCTCAGTCTAATCTTGTGGATTGAGTCGTTCCTTATTAACATAACTGCTGCTAATCCCACCCCATTAACATCACAGAGGTAGGATTTACAACACATAGGAAAATCAGATCAGATCACAAAGTGGTGGACAATCACACAATACTGGGAATCATGGCCTAGCCAAGTTGACACACGTTTTTGGGGGACCCAATTCAATCTGTGACAGTTGATATGACATCATAATATAGCGAAGGAAAAACTCCTATTTCCAAACAGTCACATTCACCAGTACAGTGATTAGGATTTCAATGTATGTTTTGGGGGGACACAATTCAATACATAACACATACCATCTTTCCTGAGGAGTCTGAATCCTGATTGCATTTCTTTTGTCCAGCTGCCTGCTACAAATTGCCGTATACTGTTATCAGAGGGCACCTCAGTGACTTCCTAATTTCAGAGAGTCGTCTTTCTGCTACTCTGTGGAACAGCTCATCATGATAATACTGGTCACTTACCTTGGCCAAGATGGTAGCCCCTTCTTTATCTACTGGTTTATTAATCTTTGAATTCCTTTAAGGATCGTTCCAGCTAGCCATTTTAAGTTAAGCTTTTGCATTTTCTGGCCCCACCACAAAGTGGTCTGATTGGTAAATGTCAGGGAAGGTTATGTGCCCAAGACAAATTTGGATTCCTTAAACTTCCTCTCCGTGAGATCCTGAGATTTGAGGAGTCCTTAACAGTGGCCTGGGGATGTAATGGATATGGTGTACAGTCCGTGGATCAGAAAGTATCAGGTGTTCTTCACATGGTGGTTGCAATTTTATGGGCATGGGGGACTATGGATGGTTTGGGAGAAGGAGGATGTGGGGAAGAAAAGCAGATATATAAATAGAAAGGAGTGGAACAGGTGAGGTAGTTTTAAGTTTTGCACATTTTTTATTGGCCTCACCTAAACAGTCTTTTCAGAGAAAATTCTAAAGTTCAAATTGCATTTGGAAGGTTCCTCAGACCAATTAAAGAATCTAGTATGTAGGATATATGAGTCATTCTTTCCATTTTGTTCTAAGTTTTCTCTCAGGCAAGCAATATTGTTTATGTTAAATGTTTCCCCAAGGTGCCCTGTATAATTCCAACTTGTATTTCATAAAATTGTGCTGCTTAAGGAGATATATGCATTTGTTAATGAAGTAGCACAAGCCCCCAAGAAAGTTGGTGTCCTGCCTGGAGAGGGGTGAAGACTCATCCTGAGTGAACCTCACGAAGGCCTATTCAGTGTGAGCGATGCACCTGCAGCCACATTTCTCTAGAATCTGTCCAAGAGCAAATCATTAGCAACTGAGGGTCTCCCAGGCCCCCAGCTCTGATCAGGCTGGACTAAACACAACAGTTTTTAAGACACACTGATAAGATGGAGGGAAGGTCTTATAAAGTGTTGAAAAGACAAACCTTGGTGAAATATGTTGAAAAGATGTTGGTTTGATGAAACTTCTGAACTCCTGCTACCTCAGGGCTGGCTTGAGTGATGAAATTACTGGATACATGCCTTCAGCTACCCTATAGATGCTATTTTAGAGACAAACAATATGCCAGACACTGGACAGGTCCATCACATGAGGAATCCAGTACTAGAAGGATAGAAGCCACGTTTTAACAAGCATAACACAATCTGATCAGAATTAAAAAATCCTGGGATCCAAAAATTAGCCCAGCAATGAAGGATTCAGTGAAATATGTGGAGCATGCATTTCTTATGAGACTTACCTCATCATCATGAGCAAGTTGGCCTTGGACAAGTGGAAACTTAAGGGGTCTCTAACATGCCAGGATTCCTGAGTAGAGAGTTCTGGTCTATGACAGCGAGGATTCTGGTCAAATCTCAGTGGAAGCTTGCTTTGTCAAAGCCGGCTAGCCAGATGCCACCCGAACATACCTGTAGTTGAAAAAGTTAGGTTTATAGAGCTTGCTGAGGAGTCCCTGGGTGGTGCAAATGTTTAATGTGCTCAGCTGCTAACCAGAGGTTGGAGGTTTGAGTCCACCCAGAGGTTCCTCAAAGAAAAGGCCTGGTGATCTACTTCTGAAAAATCAGCCACTTAAACCCCTATGGAGAACAGTTCTATTCTGACACACATGGGGTCACCATGAGTTAGAGTCAACTTGAAGGCAACTGGCTTGGTTTAGTTTTATACAGTTTTCTGAACATCTCAGTAAGAGGAAGTTGGGAGGGGCTTCTTACAGGGTTTGGGCTTGTTCTGGGTGATTCTGAGGTGGGTTTAGAAAAGTTAGGTCGAGTTCTGGATTGGATGTTGTCAAAAAATGGGGACAATTTGGTGATTTGTTATCTAAAGATTTATCTTGATAGTGGGAGACTAGAGTTCTACTCTGTCCTACTGGGTCGCTATAGGTCAGAGTTGACTTGATGGCAGCCAGTTATTGGTATTATTATTGGTTCGAGTTTTCACTGGTGAGCAGAAGTGAGCCATAGAAGAGGGAGTGCTGGTCATTTTTTGCAGTAGGAGAGTAGTGTTTGTCTCTGTCTTATTCCCCAAATGGTCTTGAAATGGTCTTGCCCAGACATTTGTATTCTCGGAACACTGTTTATGTTCACTTGGGAACATCATGGCTCACCTGTCAGCGTGGCTGTTTTTTACTTTCTCGGGATCCATCTTATTTTCTGTGTTATTGATAGGGAAGAAAAGATGGCTCTTGGTGTCAGTAACGGGCAACAGGATTCTTCTTTGCATAGTCTTTAAGTTTTCTTTCTTGCATAATCAAGTTACCATTGACCTGGGGTGCAAATGTGTCCAGAGAAAATGTCAAAACACTACTTTACAGTTGCACATTTGAAAGATTTTTGTAAAACACTAAGCATTAAGAGCGTGTCTTCTTATGAAACAATAGAGCTTGTGTAGCTGAGCGTGTTATTCATCGCATGTGCATACAGAGATTAATTCCCACAGCTGAAATAACACGCACAAGGAAGACAAAGACTGAACGCAGTGGTCCAGAGATGCTCCTGAGTTTCTTCAAAACATTTCCTGTCCCTGCTTCAAGGTGGTAAGGATTCTTTGATTTTTTTTTCCAAATTCAATAATTCACTGGGTAACTGCATCACTTTCTCTTCACCCTTCCTCTATAGAACTTTTGACCACAACTTTCCATCAAACTCATGCACTTTTTTTTTCTAAATCATGTTTCTCCAAATATAATCATTGGTTTCAATACCTATCATATCATAATCTCAAGAGGTCTTGCAATTTTTAAAAGTACCTCTAAGAAATTAGACATGTTATCAGCAGACGCCAGTCCCTGGAGAAGGACATCACGCTTGGTAAAGTAGAAGGCAACAAAAGAGAGGAAGACCCTCAACGAGTTGGATTGACACAGTGGCTGCAACAGTGGGCTCAAGCATAACGATTATAAGGATGGTGCAGGACCAGGCAGTGTATCATTCTCTCGTCCATAGTGTAGCTATGAGTCATAACCGACATGAGGGCACCTAGCAACAACAACAAGGTAATTAGAAGGTGCACCAAAATTTTGGAAACCAAAGCTTTATATAATACAGTGTAAGTAGAATTCTTTATATTTTTAGACAAGTCCAATCCCAGATTGATAACTTTAAATTTAAATTTCAGTCTTTGTGTCCTCTTTTATGAAGGAGCTTCTCTATACTTGTGGTTGGAGTTCCATCTTATCCTTGGTTGCCAAGAATGCTTTATCCTCCATCCACACCTACCAGTACAGTTATCCCTTCCATTTATTTCTCCATTGAAATTCATCATCTTTTTTTGTCCAGCTTTCAGTGGCTGAAGACAGAGTTTAATGACTGAAAACAACTTATTATGCTACTGCTTCCCTAGAGCATGTTTGCTTTTGATTAAAACAGGTAGGGAAATAAATATTGCTTTGAGTTAAACCAATAGAATCCTGACAGAAGGATTTCAAACATAGGGAAGCTTTCAGAACTGTGAATTGCATGCTATGGGGAACAGCTAATTTGCTTAGTGATAGCACCAGAGTCAATTTTAGATTCACAGTACACAGCACCCTCCCCCTATGCCACCTTGTTGTAATCATAGATGGCCATTTATATAGAAAGATCTGGTAGTAGGGGTTGTGCCATATGATAAGAACTTCCTGGGGGAAAAGAAAAAGAAAAAGCTACTGTCACCTCCCACTCTTGGCGACCCCATCTGTGTCAGAGTAGAATTATGCTCCATAGGGTTTTCAATGGCTGATTTTTTGGAAATAGATCGCCAGACTTTTCTTCCAAAGTGCCTCTGGGTGGACTTGAACCCTCATCCTTTCC
>NW_004444008.1:5859830-5861039 GCF_000243295.1 Trichechus manatus latirostris | reverse complement strand
ACTGTTCAGACATCCATTATCAAAAAGCCAGCGAGTCTCTCTCAAACAGACAGACATCAGCTTTAGGGACTTGGGTGAGCTTTTCAGAGGCAGGATTCTTGGTTTTTTTTTTTCTATGTTGGACTATGTCATCTCCATTGTTTATGGCTGAAAACTATTTCTCTGTCTGTACTAATGCCTCAGAGTTGCACTTGCAGGTTTGGGCTGATGCCCCTCCCCTGCTACAGACACAGTCCACCATTATATGGACCCTATAGGATATAGTAGAACTGCCCAATAGATTTCCAAGATTAGGTTATTAAAAAGACTTTGGCTATCATCTTGGGTCACTAGAAAATGACCCCATGTTTGGTAAAGTAGAGGGTCAGCAAAAATAAGGGAAACTGTCAATGAGATGAGCAGCCAAAACACCGGACTCAAACATGTCAACAGTCATGAAGATGGTACAAGATCGGGCAACATTTCATTCTATTATGCATAAGGCTGGGTCGTCATGAGTCAGAACTGACTCGATCATCAGGCCATTCTTCCCCTTGTCTTCTTAGATCTCAATACTTTCAAAACTTTTTCTTTTTATTGTTGTAGTTTAAATGAAGTTTCCATTTCAAGTTAGTCTCCCATACAAAAATTTATACATACACTGTTATGTGACCCTAATTGCTCTCCACATACTGTGACAGCACACTCCTCCTTTCCACCCCTGATTCCCCATGTCTGTTCAACCAGCTCCTAACACTCTCTGCCTTCCCAGCTCACCTCTGGACAGAAGTTCCCCATTTAGTCTCTTGTATCTACTTGAGCTAAGAGGCACACTCCTCACAAGTATCACTTTATGTCCCACAGCCCAGTCCAATCCCTATCTGAAGAGTTGGCCCTGGAAATTGTTTTAGTTCTGGGCTGATAGAGAATCTGGGGCCACGCTTTCCAGGGTTCCTTCAGACTCAGTCAGACCATTAATTCTGGTCTTCTTACTAGAATTTGAGTACTGCACCCCACCTTTCTCCTGCTCCATAAGGGACTCTCTGTTGTTTTCCCTGTCAGGGCAGTCATTGGTGGTAGCCAGGCACCATCTAGTTCTTCTGGTTTCAGGCTGATAAAGTCTCTGGTTTATGTGGCCCTTTCTGTCTCTTGGACTACTACTTTCCTTTTGTCTTCGGTGTTCTTCATTCTCCTTTACACCCAGTGGTTGGGACCAGTTGATGCATCTTA
>NW_004444008.1:5857507-5859730 GCF_000243295.1 Trichechus manatus latirostris | reverse complement strand
GAGTGTCCAGGAGGAAGGTGTGTCCCTGTTCCCTAGAGCATGTAGGTGAGTGAGTTTTGTAGCCAGACTATGAGCATCCAATGCTGTTGTCTGTAAGGACTAGGGGGCACCTCTTATTCTTGGGCCCCAATCACAGGTGGTTAGGTGGCATGGGTGGAGCCAGCATTCCTCAGGCCCCTGATGTGGGTAGGTGAAGACCCTGCTTAATGGGTAGAGCAGTGTCAAATGTCATGAACCTTCCACTTCACAGCTGAAACAGTTAAAGTTAGACTTCAGGTATATACCTACTTGTACTGCAGTAATGAGGGCCTACGCTGTTGAAATGGGCCCACACAAGTCTCTGCAAGGGGAAAGGCACTCAAAGTCCATGGATCCCTTATGCCTGTGCCTAGGCAAAGGAGTGGTGCCTACTCTGGTTTCCTGGCTTAGGGGATCTTGCAGTTTATTTTCTCCCTGGTTGTTAATTTGTTCACTCTCCAAGATGGTGAGAATGTCTCAGAGCATGTGACAGATCCTACTTCTGGCCCAGGGGACTTGGCAATTGCTGAAGCTGGTCTGGGACCCAGTGCAGAGCAGGGAGTGGGAAGGTAAGTGGGAGAGAGGTTTTTCCCTAATGGGGGTGTTTTCGATCCACACAGTAGGCCATACGCAAGTACTTATCTTTCACCTATCTAGGGCTGCTTCTCACTGGTTCTTGGTGGCCGAGTAGACTCTCTGGCACTAGGCCTTTCCTGGTGGGGAGAATGCACCTCCCGAGCAGGGACGCTTGCCTGCCTCACTGATCACCCCTGAGCTGCTCAGGCCTGAAGAGCTCAGGCCCTCACCAGGTCAGGTCTGGCAACACCTCGTTCCTTCTGAACCATCTCTCCCTCCTCTTGCTACTCAGTCCCGTTCCTCAACTTTGTCTTAGATGTTCAGGGCTCCTAGATTCTCATATATAATTGATTCACTTGTTTTTTCAGGTCTTTGCTGTAAGACAGTCCACTGGAAGCATCTGACTACCCCGTCATCTTGGCCCCACCTCAGCCAATATTTTCAAAACTTTTAAAGTGTAATTAGTTAGACCAACATTTCTGATGATGTCTTGTTGCTAATTTATTTATTACTGAATCTTGTCATGTGTGTAATTCTTGTGAGGAGATCAAACATATAGGACTATGTGAAGCACCAGGGGGTGACCAATAAGTATTTGTTGATTTAATGAGTTTTAATTACGTGTATTGAAGTAGCTCTGGTGGCACAGTGATTAAACACTTGGCTGTTAACTGAAAGACTGGCGGTTCAATCCCACCAGCCACTGCACAGGAGAAAGATGAGGCAGTCTACTTCTGGAAAGGTTACAGCCTTGTAAACCCTATGGAACAGTTCTACTCTGTCCTATAGGATCACTATGAGTCAGAATTGGCTTGACAGCAACCGGTTAATTAAGGTTATTATGGGCATTATGTTTGGAAACCCAACCAAAGCCTCCTTCACAGCCTCATGGAGCCATTGGGGAGGAATAATGAGATTACCAGGCAAGTCTAAATCAACAGTAATGTGTGGGGCCACAGCAGAAGCAGCCTGTTACTTGTGGTAATACCAGCTTGGTTGAGAGACTTACATCGCAGGTCTAGACAGGAAGGCTTGGTAATGAAGAAGACGAGGAAAGTCAGTGCACAGGCAGCCTTATTGTCATTCAGAGGGAACAGGAATGAGTCTGGAGGAGGATGGGTAGGAATGGGTAGTGTAGAATACAGAGTATGAAAGAACATATAAATATGAATAATCATTTGTAATCCTCATATCCTGCTGGTAAGAATGTAAAGTGGTACAGCTGTTCTGGAAAACATTCTGGCAGTTCCTCAAATGATTAAACCGTGTGACCCAGCAATTCCATTTGTATCTACCCATGAGAAATGAAAACATATGTTCACACAGCAACTAGTACTTGCATGTTCATAGCAGCAGTATTCATAACTGTCAAAAGATAGAAAGAACCCAAATGTCAAAGGGACGAATAAAATGTAGTATTTCCATGCAGTGGAATATTATTTGGCCATAAAAAAGAATGAAGTACTGATATATGCTACTACATGGATGAACCTTGAAAACATTACCGTAAGTAAAAGAGGTAGATCACAAAAGGCCGTGCACTATATGATTCCATTCATATGAAAGTTTAGAATAGGGATATCTATAGAGTCAGACAGTAGATTAGTGATTGCTTAAGGCTGGAGGCAT
>NW_004444008.1:5851570-5856915 GCF_000243295.1 Trichechus manatus latirostris | reverse complement strand
TTTGCCATGGAGTTGATTCAATTTCGACTCATAGTGAGCCTATAGACAGAGTAGAACTGCCCCACAGGGTTTCCAAGGAGTGCCTGGTGGATTCGAACTGCTGACCTTTGGTTAGCAGCCAAGCTCTTATCCACTGCACCATCAGGACTAGTAAAAGGTCAGTGAAAAAAAGGAAGACTCTCAACAAGATGGATTGACACACTGTCTGCAACAATGAGCTCAGCCGTAGCAACAATTGTGAGGATTGTGCAGGCGAGGCAACATTTCGTTCTGTGGTACCTAGGGTTGCTATGAGTTGTAAGTTACTTGGCATCGCCTAACTACAACAGCTTCTGAGTACTTCTCTCTGAACCCTTGCTGCTCTAACCCCTCACATCTTTCTAGGTTTCATTTTGGAAATCAGGTTGAGGATGCAGAGCATCAAAGGTGTCTGTGTCCACCTGCACCACTACCCCCACACCCCACATCTTCTGAACTGAAAATAGTAGCTTCTGACAAACACCAGGTCCCGACCCTTAAAACAGACTTTCTCTCTGTGTGCTTTAATAGGTTCTTGTCAGCAACAATCAAGGTAATGCTGAGACACTAGCATTATGACAAATCGGACAAAAACACTGACGATCCCTGGGGTTCCTCTCCAACCTCTCCCTTTTAACGGGCTGGAGATAATTAAGTTTGATGTTTTGCCACAATTTGAAAGAAAAGGCACCAGGATTTCCTGTGAGCAGATCTGTTTCAGGCTCTCCATGCTGGGAAGTCTACTTTAAACGACCTGAAGGTCAGGAGTCTCCTTAATGGGCTCCATGTCCTAGACTAAATGTTCTGTAAATAATTAGACATTAAAGGCTTGGAAATTATAAAGCCACCATCTTCCATGGGTAAAGGACTAATTAGGAGAACTCAGTTTTGCTGCTCATTAAATCCCTGGGTCTGAAATTGCCCTGTGGTGGGAGCGGGCCTTGGACTCTTGTCTGATACTGATATTTATGGTCCTTTGTTTTCCACGAGCAGATGTCTTCCTCTGTGAACATAAATTCAGACTTCTAATTTCACATTCCCATCCTGGAATTATTTCAGCACTAGGGCTCTTTTTATAAACAGTGTTATCTTAAAAAAAAAAAAAAAAACAAAAACCAAAGGACCAAATAATGTTAGAGTTGAATTTAAAAGCCTGGATGTTGTTGACTCTGGTGGCACCGATGGGATTAGCTGGCTCTGAGGGTCACAGGCTGCATCTCATGAATATGAATGCAGCTCTGAACACAGACCATCACACCAGGGAGAGGAATTTCGTTGATGAGCCCCCAGCCCCTCAGAGTCAGACCCCAGAAGCCCAGGCCAGGCCAACCCCCCACCTCCTGGTTCCTGGCCTTAATAGTCTTGTCTCTTAAGTCAGAAAATAAAGGCTGAGTCTCTTTTCCTCCTTCCTTCCCCAGGGTTTTCATGACAATCAATAAGATCAATATCTGGACTGTGCTTCCAGCCTCCTGAGAAAAGGTCCAAGATTCATATTAGCGATTGTTATTTTAAAGACCTGTCTCCCATCCATTTTTGACATGCCGGCCTGATGGAGATAGTTTCCGAATGAAAAGCCAACCTCCTCTAAAAGTGAGTTAAAGTCGGTTTTGGTTACAAATAAACCTGACAATTTAGTCTATCTTTTAAAGCAGTTGGAGACATGTTGAGATGGCCCAAAAGGGGACAAAACAGTTTATCTGCCCAAAAGTGACACCCTGACAGTAGCCACCTGTTCCCAACGTGATTGGAAACCAGGCAAGAAGCGGTTTCATGGTCTCCTTCTCCATTGACATGCTCTGTAATCTGGGGCGAAGTGACTAATTTCTCTAGGGCTCAATCCTCTGGTCTACAAAGTGGGATTATAAATCCTGATTCACCAAGAGAGGAGAGGGGTGGTTTATTCTGAGGTACAAATGCTATGATAGCAATACTCCACCTCACATGCACAGAGAACTTTGCCAGTGGCAAGGTTCTTGGGTGGCACAAATGGTTTGCACTCGACTACTAACCTAGAGGTTGGTGGTTCAAACCCACCCAGTGGTGCTGTGGAAGAAAGGCCTGGTGATCAGCTTCCACAAAGATGACAACCAAGGAAAACCTTGTGGGACAATTCTACTCTGTAACACTTGGTGTTGCCATGAGTCGGAATCAACAGGGTCATTGTTTGTTTTGTTTTACTGCTGTCAATATGTCTTCACATGATCTTGCCCAAAACACTTTACAATCATTAGGGAAAGTAATGGCCTTCTCATTTGAGGATGCAAAACGAGACCCAGATCCTATACGTGTTTGTCAATGGCTTGTATAGAAAGCAGAGAAAACACTAGAAGCTTGGTATTCAGCACTCCAGGTCTCGCCATGGACACTAAATGCACCGTGGTAAAACCCGTGGCCAGGCCAGCCACAGGGGTTCTGAGCACAAGCCCGTGGACCATCCAGTTGAGATCACCAAGCCTTTCCCATGTGCAGGCATGGTTGAGATCTCATTGCATCCTTCTCCTTTATTGTCACAGCACTGATAATCCTGTCACCCTGGAAATTAGGACTGCTCCAGCCAGAGAATTGTGCTGACACTATATGAGTCTTTGCCCGAAGGGACAGCCTGATAATGTCCAGCACGCTAACCAGATCGGGAGCAGCATTATGGGTACATTAGTTTTTCTCACCTGACTCTCATCTCAGAGCTTCAAGTGCTGATGCAAATGTGCATGGCAGTGGCCGAGAGTTCTTTTATCACCCCACACCCCGCCTCAGAAAGAGCCCCACCACAGTGAGATGCCCAGGTCAGGGGCGCATTGGGTGTAATTACAGCAAGGACCATCTTGGGCTCCCAGGGGGCTGGGTGTCCTGTAGGCATATGGGACAAACCCCCGAGACAGCCTGCATCGTCCACAGCACACCGACTGAGCTCTGTTCTAGCGCCTGAGATATTGCCTATTATTTATCTCATTATTTTCCGTGCAATAAAACAAATCGGACCATTGATCTACCATGAATGAATGTTATTACACACTTTGGTAGGGACACAAAGGCAAATTGGGCTCACCATGGAGACTGTGCGGCTTCTCATTTCATATTAAAATGTCTAGAAGCCTCCCAAGAGACCGTGTC
Source organism: Trichechus manatus latirostris (assembly GCF_000243295.1). Classification (NCBI taxonomy): domain Eukaryota; kingdom Metazoa; phylum Chordata; class Mammalia; order Sirenia; family Trichechidae; genus Trichechus; species Trichechus manatus. The sequence goes on along the minus strand of NW_004444008.1, from coordinate 5,853,786 downwards.
AAATGTAAAATTTATCCACTGCGGTGCATTTGCTAATTCGGTCAGAGCCCCAATCTCATCTTCTAGGCTTAATGCAGAAATCCATTGAACCTGAACAGACAAGCAGAAGCGAGGCATTATCCACTGCCATTTCCTAAGATGTGGATATTTCTCAGAAAAAAATATATATAGGCAGGCTTTCATGTATATACATATATGTGTGTGTATGCACATGCATGTATATATGTGTGTATATATGTATGTATGTACATATATATATTCAAATCAAATATTCTGAAATAAAAGTGTACTTAGCTCCTAACAGGATAATACTTTCCAAATTCCTCATAATTTATTTCACATGATTTTTTGACAGAGGCATTTTGTTTGAAGTGTAAACATTTTATATTGAAAAAATGTAAGGCAATTCTACATCATAATGCTCAAATTTCAAGCAAATAATGTGAAATGAAAATTCTCAATTGAGAAATGAGTTATAAAGTCCTAGCGTTGGTTCTGTTTTGACACATCTTTAGACATACCCTTAGACTAATTTGGGAGTGGTTAAGCGCTCAGCTGCTAACCGAAACCTCGGTGGTCCGAGACCACCAGTAGCTCTGAGGGAGAAAGATGGAAAGATGTGTCGGTCTGCTTCCATAAAGATTTACAGCCTAGGAAACCCTATGAGGCAGTGCTATTCTGTCCTATAGGGTCACTGTGAGTGGGAAATGGACTCAGTGGCAATGGGTTTGTTTGTTTGGTTTGGTTTGGATGGTGCAAACGGTTAACGCACTCGGCTACTAACCGAAAGCTTGGGGGTTCAAGTAAACCCAGAGGCACCTTGGAAGAAAGGCTTGGTGATCTGCTCCTGAAAGATCATCCACTGAAAACCCTATGGAGCAGAGTTTTACTCTGCCATGCATGGGTCACCACAGGTGGGGTTTCACTCAACAGCAACTGGTTGGACTGATTTACAGGGCTTTGCATCTTCTTAGACCACGGTTCCTGCACTCTCAGGCAGATGGGGTGCAGCCATCTTGGGATAGCCGAGCTGTGACACTGTGGATGCGTCTCTGAAAGGAGGACTCTCTCGGGGGCCCGGGCCCTGCATTCTCCTCCCGGAGTTATGCTCTGTTGTTATTTTTTAATTCTTGTTATTTTGTATCCCTTGCCTGAACCAAAACGTGGGAAACACTGGACAGGATTTTATGGCATCTTAAGAGCAGTGTTTATAAGTGAAACAGGTCACAGCTACGCTAGTCAGCTACAGGATTATGCCAGCATCCATATAATGAGTGTGTGCGTGTGTGTGCATGTGAGTGTGTGAGTATGTGTGTGGTGTGTGTGTGAGATGGTGTGATGTGTGTGTGGCTGTGTGTGAGTGTATGGTATGTGTATGTATGTGTGTGATGTGTGTGAGTGAGTAGGAGGGTGTGGGGTGTGTGTAAGTATGTATGTGTGTGAGTGTGTGAGTGTCTGGTGTGTGTGCGAGTATGTGTGAGCATGTATATGAATGTGTGTAGGGTGTTTGGTGTATCTTGGAGTTTGTGTGGTGTGTGTGTCTGTGGGTTTGTGTGTGAGTGAGTGTGTATGATGTGTGTGAGTGAGTGTGTGTAAATATGAAAGTGTGTGAGTGTACATGAAATCAGAAAGCTACTCACGCCTATTGTCCAAAAGTCTCAGATTTAGCTATGAGAAAAAAAAAAGAATAGCAGAGAAACATTTTTCTATCATAGGATTCGTTTATTATACCCATTTCCTCCACTAGAATATGACTTCTTCATGGTAAGGATCAGAACTTGTTCATCTTTTGTACCTTTTATTCATCTCTGCATTCCCCCTCCCCATCAAATAATCATCCTTGAATGTAATCCTGTCCCATAGTTGCTGAGATTTTTTTTTAACTTTTTCTAAATCACATTGGTAGCATATGATCAGGAACCAATGGTACTGAAGGAAGAAGTCCAAGCTCAATGAAGGCATTGGTGAAAAACAAGGCTCCAGGAATTGACAGAATAGCAATTGAGATGTTTCAAACAAATGGATGCAGCGCGGAAAGTGTTCACTCATCTATGCCAAGAAATTTAGAAGACAGCTACCTGGCCAACCGACTGGAAGAGATCCATATTTATGCCTATTCCCAAGAAAGGTGATCCAATTGAATGCAGAAATTATCAAACAATATCATTGATATCATACACAAATAAAATTTTGCTGACGATCATTCAAAAGTGGTT
>NW_004444008.1:5840473-5850587 GCF_000243295.1 Trichechus manatus latirostris | reverse complement strand
TACTTCAGACATGTTGTCAGGAGAGATCAGTCGCTGGGGAAGGACATCGTGCTTGGTAAAGTACAGCGTCAGCGAAAAAGAGGAAAACCCTCAATGAGATGGACTGATACAGTGGCTGCAACAGCGAGCTCAAGCATAATGACGATTGTGAGGCTGACACAGGACCAGGCAGTATTTTGCTCTGTTGCAATATGGTCACTATGAGTCAGAGACAACTCAACGGCACCTAACAGCAGCAACAAGAACAACATGATATAAAAACAGTAATTGATTATTTAATTCCAAAAGAAAGCATGGGAGACCTTTCAGAACTTCACATTGTTCCTTTACTGGAGTCTGCAAATTAGAATTCCTGCAGTGAAAAACTCCCTGGCAATTTGATGATGATCCAGGCAGTGTCCTTCTGGGGCACAGGCAGAGAGGAGCCCATTCCAGCTGGGAGACTGTGGATGATTTCCCCAGGAAGATGTCATTTGAACTGGATCTTGAATATTGAGTGTGGTTTCAACAGGAGCAAAAATGAGATTCCAGATGCAAAAACAGCGTGAGCAAAGGCACTGAGGCATGAAAGCTCAATGAGCAGCAAAAAAACCAAGTGGGATTTTTTTTTTCAGACTGTATTCAGCCTTAGAATGAGGGCCAAGTATAATTTGCTATGCTTACCCATGGCCACGTAGCCTTGAAGATGGCTGTTCTGCATGGTTTTCTGTCTGCCTTTCAGTTATTTCCTATTGAGTAGCATAGACAGTGGCAGACCGCACAAACTTATTTTCTATAACCAAATCCAGCATCCTTTCTTCTTAAGATTGTTTATTAAATGCTTTAAAAATTAGTTTAGATAATAAATAAAAGAGTAACTTAGATATCACTGATGAAGCTTCAAAAAAAGGTACTATTCGCACCTTTGAGACTTTAGTTTGTGAGCAGACAGAAAAAGAATGAGTATACAAAATGAATGAGGGCTACCATTAAAACAGGTGGAAGATAAGACTTTTATTATACGTTTATTTAGGTTATTGTGAAAAGACTATGGGAAATCTGCCACACAGCAACCATCTCTTCAAATCTGGTCCCCTACCCACCACACATGGACACCATTGATCTGAAATGCTCCTCAGAAACCTGTCAACACAGCCTGCCTCCCTGGGAGTCTTGGAAAATCGGCCAATTGACATCTAACGGGGAGGCAATTCAGAAGGATTTGTTCCAGGTAGAAAAACATAGACAATCCAAGTCCACTCCAAAGGGGAACTAGACAAACTACCTTGAGCTTCAGATACTGCAAATACCTTTCAATGTGTATGTTGTTTTCTTTCAGTAATTTGCAAATACAAAAATATTTTAAAAGTATTTTAAAGCTTGTTGACTCTCAATGGGTTTTAAATGCACCTAATTATATTTTTTGCAAATTTGAAGCGAATACAATCCACGTAATGAAATAAAAGATTCCCTGTGTGACTTTGGGGGCATTGTGGTTCAGCAGAATCATCACCTTCCTTGTGGGAGACTAGGGTTTGATTCCCAGCCAATGCACCGCATGTGCAGCCACCACACTGTCACTGGAGGCTTGCATTTGCTACGATGCGAACAGGTTTCAGTGGAGCTTCAAGGCTAAGATGAACGGGAAGAAAGGCTCGGTGATGTCCTTCTGAAAATCATCCAGTGAAAACCCTGTGGATCACAATGGTCTGCAACCAATCATAGAGATGGCAAAGAACCTGGCAGCATTTCATTCCATCATGCATGAGTCAGGGACTGACTCAAAGACAGCTAACATCAACAAAACGTGAGTTTACACTACAGTTCTAACCCCCTCTAGGAGGTATTTTCTGGAGTCTAATTCTGGAACAGGAAAGTAATTCCCTACATCAGTGAAATCCACCACACCTACTCACAGAAGAGGTGCGGAAGCCTGGTATTCTAAGCAGGGCACTGTTGCCCTCTCATTGAAAGTGACCACATGGAGTGACCTTGTATTTTGATTCATCCATCCACGTAGGCAGAGAGCAGCAGCCTTATCAAATCAGCAGCCTGATGTATTCACAGTTCAACAAATGGAAATGCACAGGGACATAAAAACAAAACAAACATAAAGTAAATCAAGAAATTAATTTAAAAAAGAAAAAGGCTGGGCGGGGGGTGCTGGGTCAGTGGTTTTGTGCACTGTGAAAGATCTACACCTTCCAAGTTGTCAGCGCATGATGCGTGCGTGTGCATTAGCCACGGTTTCTAGAAAACGCTGATTGGGCCATTTTCCACCTTGGCAATCCACCACTGCATTTTGAAAACGTTCCTTCTAAACAGATAGAGACGTGTCTGTCATTTTGACCTGTCTCCAGGGAGTCAAGGGGGGAAGAATTGTCTCCTGCTTCAGCCAGATCTGTCCCTGGGTCTCCCAGGCATTGGAGAAAAGGCATGGGAAGGGGAGATGGTTGAAGAGCCTGAGGGGGAATAAGGACACCTTCTGCCTGTGTGTCACGTATGTGTCACCTGCTCTGGCAGGAAGCACAACAGCTCCCTTCCTCCACTGTTCCTGAGATCAGAGAAGGCAAGGACAAGGGCAGCTGCAGTGAGGGTAAATGGGGTAAGTAGCCACTGGGTTGCCCTCTCTTCTAAAGTCCTCTGAACGTGGGGACCCTTCCATGGAGGATCCATCTCTTCCTTATTTCCTAACAACTCTAGGATGTCTGGGGTGTTCCTCCCTCGGTTGGAATCTAGTAAGCTCCACTCACAGAGTCTCACCCATACCTGCCGCTAACAATCTGTAGCCCTCACCCCACAGGCCAGTTGTCAAGTTTACTGCCCTCTTCTGGGGTCCTGGCCCATCATCCCATGATTACAGAGAAGAGAAGAAGATGGATTCGGTCAGTCTAAGGAGGATTTCCAGATGGGGTGCAGCATCTTCAGCTTCCCTGATAAACACTCCAGACTTTCTGATTTGGGGAGTTTAGAAATCACTGAAATACAGCTGCTTTGAATTGCACTTCCTGCTTTGCATTCGTCATCATTTTCCTTTACTGAGCATTTGGGGAGGTGCAGTTGATAAGGCTTAATGACAATATACTCCTGAGACTTGTACCTCTGCACCATTTTGTTAGGAAGGGAAGCTGACAACAACGGGGACTTTAGTCAAGGACTTCTATGGGGTCTCCTATCCAAGGAGAACCACAGAGGTTATGAGAGTTAGCAGAGCCAGCTAAAATACCAAACATGCCATTCTACAGAGCCATCAATAGATTGTGTTCTCAGAAGTCAGGGTGGAAGAGCTTTGTAAACTATGGGATATTGGGTGGAGAAGTCAGAAGAGTATTGCCTCTGTAATAGAGTCACATTACTCCCTGAACAAAGACTGCTTTGATTTTGCTTAGCCAACCTTAAAAACAAAACTTGAAAGAATCAGGCTCTTTTCCAAGTACTGAACCCGAGAAGAGGAAGAGAATTCAAGAATATTTATAGAAATACAAAAATCTCCAGCAGGTATTGAGGTAAAATCACAGTGTGTAGCATCTAAATAAAAAATTAACAAGCATGCAATGAGCTGGAAAATGCCACCCACAATAAAAAGAAAAAATTAATCAAGCTAATAAGCACAGATGATAAAATTAGAAGGCATATAAATATATTCCATACGTGCAAGAAAGGAGAGACAAAATTGAGCATGTTAAGCAGAGACACACAAGATGTAAAAGGTTCGAACTGAATTTCTGGAGATAAAAATGACAATGTTTGAGATGGAATACACGCCATATGGGATTAAGAACAGTTTAGGCAGCATAGACAAAACTATCAAAAAAACAACAGCTAAACACAAATGCACTTAAAGACAGAGCAATAGAGACTCTTAAAAGTAAAATGTATAGAGGAAAAAACTGAGAAATACATACCCAAGCAAAAGTAAAATGTGGGACAACTTCAAGTAGTTTAATCTATCTGTATTTGGAGTCACAGAAAGAGAGGAGAGGAGTGCAGAAAAAAATATTTGAAAGAAAGTAATGCTTGAAAATTTCCCAAATAGATAATGTCATAAAACAACAGTTCTGAGAAGCTTAACAAATCCCAAGCACCAGAAATATGAATAAAATTACATCAAAGCATATTGTAATCAAATTCCTTAAAACCAGTGATTAAGTAGAAATCTTAAAATTTTCCAGGGAAAAAAGACATTAAATACAGAGGATCAGAGTAACATGACAACAGATTTTGCTTCAGGAACACTGCAAACCAGAAAACATTATAGCAACATTTTTAAAGCACTGTAAGAAAAAAACAAAAGCTGTCAACCTAGAATTTATTTGACAGCTTTGAAGAAATGAACCAAATTTCTTGCAAACCAAAAACTACTAAAACTCAACAAAGCCTGGATAGTCAAATAACTATTTAAAAATTGATTCATAATTTAAAAGTTTTCAAAAAAGAAATCTCCATGTCCAGAAGGATTTGCTAGAGAATTTTATCAAACACTTTAAAAAGAGTTAACACAAATTTTATATAATCTTTTCTAGAAAATACACAAGAAAGGAACACATTCCAACTCATGAGGTCAGTATCAACCTGACAACATAACCAGGCAAAGCCAGCATAAAACAGGCAAACAACAGACCAATATCTCTGATGAACTTAGATGCAAAAATTTTCAACAGAGTATTAACAAATTGAACCCAACAAAGTATAGAAAAAATAATACACCTTGAACAATTAGATTAATTCTATGTAAAGCTGGTTCCATATTAGAAAATCAGTAAGTGTAATCCATCATTTCAACAGGATAAAGAAGAAAAATCTTACACTCATATTAATCAATGCAGAAAAATAATTTGACAAAATCCAATGCCCTTTCATAATAAATACTCTCAGTAAACTAGGAATGCAAGGGAATATCTTCAACATAAAAACAACACCTCCTAAAAAAACCTGTAGCTGCCATCATACTTAAAGGTAAAATATTGAACATGCTCCTCCTAAATCTAAATACTAAATTTACTCTCACCACTTTGACATCAACATAGTCCAGAAGTTCTAGCCATCGCAATAAAGCAAGAAAAAGAAATTTTCTTTTCAGATTAGAAAGAAAACTATCCCTATTTTCAGATGACATGGTTGTCTACATAGAAAAGCCTAAGGGACCTACAAAACAAACTCTTAAAACTAATAAGTGAATTCAGCAAAGTTGTAGGATGCAAGATCAACACAAAAAATCAATTTCATTTATATACACTCACAATAAACATGTGGAAACTGGAATTAATAACAGAATACTATTTACAATTGCTCCAAAGAAAATGAAGTACTTAACTTTAAGTGTAACAAAACATGTACCGGATCTATATGCTGAAATATACAACACGCTGATGAAAGAAATCAAAGAAATCCTAAATTATTAGAAAGATACACTATGTTCATGAATTGAATGATTAAAAATAGGACGATGCCAGTTTTCTTAAACTGATATATAGGTTTAATGCAATTCTTTTAATGCAATATCACAAGAGGATGTTTTTAGACATAGGCAAACTTATTCTAACATTTATGTTGAAAGACATAGGATCTAGAACAGTTAAAACAATTTTGAGAAAGAAGAATAAAATGGGAGGAATCAGTTTATCTGATATTGTGCTGTTGTTAGCTGACATGAATTTAGCCCGACTTATGGTGGGTATAAGAGATCCATCTTCATTACTGTATTTTTATGCAAACAATACGCATCTTCTACATGAACATCTGTGCCTGGACCAGCTACTTCCAGATAAGTTAAGCAGACTAATTACTGCTTCCTAAGAGCTACCACCCAAAGCATCTGTCAGTTTGTCCTGCTGTGGTGGCTTGCTTGTTTTTGTGATGCTGGAAGCTATGCCACCGGTATTTCAAATACCAGCAGGGTCACCCATGGGGGACAGGTTTCAGCTAAGCTTCCAGACTAAGACAGACTAGGAAGAAGGACCTGGCAGTCTATTTCTGAAAAAATTAGCCAGTGAAAACCTTATGAATAGCAGCAGAACAATGTCTGATATAGTGTCGGAAGATAAGCCCCTCAGGTTGGAAGGCACTCAAAAGAAGACAGGGGAAGAGCTGCCTCCTCAAAGTAGAGTCAGCCTTACTGACCTGAATGGAGTCAAGCTTTCAGGACCTTCATTTGCTGATATGGCACAACTCAAAATGAGAAGAAACAGCTGCAAATATCCATTAATCATCAGAACAAGGAAAGTATGAAGTATGAATCTAGGAAAAGTGGAAATCGTCAAAAAGGAAATGGAACACATAAAAAATCAATATCCTAGGCATTAGTAAGCTGAAACAGACTGGTATTGGTCATTGTGAATCAGACATTCATATGATCTACTAAGCCAGGAATGACAAACTAAAGAGGAATGGCATTGTATTCATCTGCAAAAAGAACATTTCAAGATCTATCCTGAAGTACAACATAGTCAATTGATAGGATAATATCCATACCCCTACAAGGAAGGCAAGTTAATATGACTATTATTCAAATTTATGCACAAACGGTAAGGTCAAAGATGAGGAATTGAAAAATTTATCAACCTCTGCAGTCGGAAATTGATCAAATATGCAGTCAGGATGCATTGATAGTTGCTGGTGATGGGAATGAGAAAGCCGGAAACAAGGAAGAAAGATAGGTAGTTGGAGAATATGGCCTTGATGATAGAGACGATGCCAGAGATCGCGTGATAGAATTTTGCAAGAACAACAACTTCTTCATTGCAAATATCTTTTTTTTCAACAACATAGACAGTGACTATACACGTGAACCTTGCCAGATGGAATATACAAGAATCAAACCAACTACATCTGTGGAAAGAGATGACGGAAAAGTTCAATATCATCAGTCAGAACAAGGCCGACTGCAGAACACACCATCAATTGCTCATATGTTCAAGTAGAAACTAATGACAATTAGAACAAGTCCATAAGAGCCAAAATATGATCCTGAGTATATGTCACCTGATTTAGAAATCGTCTCGAGAACAGATCTTATGCATTGAACACTAACAACTAAATACCAGTCAAGTTGTGAAATGATATCAAGATTATCATACATGAAGAAAGCAAGAGCCCATTAAAAAGACAGGAAAGAAAGAAAAGATCAAAATGGATGTCAGAAGAGACTCTGAAACTTGCTCTTGAACGTCGAGTAGCTAAAGCGAATGGAAGAAATGATGAAGTAAAAGAGCTGAACAGAAGATTTCAAAGGGCAGCTCGAGAAGACAAAGTAAAGTATTATAATGAAATGTACAAAGACGTGGAGTTAGAAATCCAAAAGGGAAGAACACCCTCAGCATTCCTCAAGGTGGAAAAACTGAAGAAAAATTAAAGCCTTGAGTTGCAATATTGAAGAATTCTATGGGGAAAATATTAAATGATGCAGTAAGCATCAAAAGAAGATGGAAGGCATACACAGACACTGCACCAAAAACAATCTGTCAACATTCAACTATTTCAGGAGGTATTATATGATCCAGAATCTAAGGTACTGGAGGAAGAAGTCAAGTTGCACTGAAGGCATTAGTGAAAAACAAGGCTCCAGGAACTGACGGAATACCAACCGAAATGTTTCAACAAATTGGTGTAGCGCGGGAAGTGCTCATTTGTCTATGCCAAGAAATTTGGAAGACAGCTACCTGCCAACCAACTGGAAGAGATCCATATTTGTACCCATTCCAAAGAAAGGTGATCCAACTGAATGTGGAAATTATTGAACAATATTATTAGTATCACACGCAAGTAAAGTTTCATTGAAGAGCATTCAAAAGCGGTTGCGGCAGTACATCAACAGGGAACAACCAGAAATTCAAGCTGAATTCAGAGGAGGACGTGGAAGGAGGGATATCACTGCTATTGTCAGATGGATCCTGGCTGAAAGCAGAAAATACCAGAACGATGTTTGTCTATGTTGTATTGACTATGCAAAGGCATCTGATTGTGTAGATCATAACAAATCATCGATAGCATTGCAAAGCAGGAGAATTCCAGAACACTTAATTGTGCTCTGAGAAACCTGTTCCTACACCAAGAGGTTGTCATTCAAACAGAACAGGGGCATACTGTGTGGTTTAGGGTCAGAAAAAGTGTACATGAGGATTGTATCTTTTCACCATACTTATTCAATCTGTATGCTGAGTAAATAATCTGAGAAGCTGGACTATATGAAGAAGAACGTGGCATTAGGACTGGAGGAAGACTCATTAACAACCACTGATATGCAGATGACACCACCTTGCTTGCTGAAAATGAAGAGGACTTGAAGCACTTACTGATGAAGATCAAAGACCACAGCCTTCAGTATGGATTGCACCTCAACATAAAGAAAACAAAAATCTTCACAACTGGACCAATAAGCGTCATCATGATGAATGGAGAAAAGATTGAAGTTGTCAAGGATTTCTTTTTACGTGGATCCACAATCAACACCCATGGAAGCAGCAGTCAAGAAATCAACTGATGCATTGCATTAGGCAAATCTGCTGTGAAAGACCAATTTAGAGTGTTAAAAAGCAAAGATGTCACTTTGAGCACTAAGATGCACCTGATCCAAGCCGTGGTGTTTTAAATTACCTCATATTGATGTGAAACCTGAACAATGAATAAGGAAGATGGAAGAAGAATTGATGCCTTTGAATTATGGCATTGGCGAAGAATATTGAATATACCATGACTGACAGAAAAACAAACAAATCTGTCTTGGAAGGAGTATAGCCAGAATGCTCCTAAGAAGCAAGGATGGTGAGACTTCATCTCACATGCTCTGGACATATTATCAGGAGGGACCAGTCCCTGGAGAAGGACATCATGCTTTGTATAGAGTAGAGGGTTAGTGAAAAAAAGGAAAACTCTCAATAAGATGGATTGACACAGGGACTGCAACAATGGGCTCAAGTAAAACAATGATCGTGAGGATGGCGCAAGACCAGGTAGTGTTTTGTTCTGTTGTACGTAGTGTAGCTATGAGTCGAAACAGACTAGACGGTACTCAACAACAACAAAAATATGGCAAACCCACACACAGTGGAATCAAGCCGTCGTGATTCATAGGATTTTTGTTGGCTTCATTTTCAGAAGCACAGCACCAGGGCTTTCTTCTAGTTTGCCTTGGTTTGAAATCTCCTCTGAAATCTGTTCATTATCATACCAACACACACAGCTCCACTGACAGATGGAGGGTGGCTGTGCCTGAGGTGTATCAGCTGGGAGTCAAACTATCACTGCCCACTATACCTGATGACTTTTGACAATCATTCAAAGGTAATTCAATTGAGAGAGAATAAACTTTTCAACAAATGGTGCAAGAGCATCAGTACATCCACCTACAAAACAAAACAAGTAAACAGAAAACAAACTAAATCTCACACCATATTAAAAAAGAAAAAGAAAAAGAAAAAAAAACTGAACAAAGGATCATGGATTTAAAAGCAAAACATAAAACTATAAACCTCTTATAAAAAAGAAATAAGAAAAAAAGGATTTGAGACAGGGCTACAAGGAAAGTTCTTAGACTTAACATGGAAAACAAGGGACATAAAAAGAAAAATTGTTAAATTTAACCTCTTCAAAATTGAAAACTTTTGCTCTGCAAAAGACTATGTGAAGAAGATGAAAAATGAAGCTACCTCGTGGGATCAAATATTTGCTAATCTCATATCTGAAAAATGATTTCTATCTAATACATAAAAAACTCTCAAAATTCAACATTCAACAAACAATCTAATAAGAAAATGGGCAAAATACAAGAATATAAATGTCACTGAACAGGATATACATATGGCAAACAAGCACATGGACATTGGTTTGTTCGACATCATTAGCCATTAGGGAAATACATATTAAAACCACAATGAGATATCACTATCCGAATGGCTAAAATAAAAAAGAGGGATAACGTCAAACGTTGGCAAGGATGCTGAAAATCTGGATCACTCATACATGGCTGGTGGGAATGTAAATGGTACAGCCACTCTAGAAAGGAGTGTGACAATGTCTGAGACAACTAAACAAGCGCTTACCATATGATCCAGCAATGGCCCTCTTGAACATTTATTGCAGAGAAACATAAACTTCTCATCATTAACATGCATGAAACAAAAACTGATAGAACTGAAAG
>NW_004444008.1:5813875-5820207 GCF_000243295.1 Trichechus manatus latirostris | reverse complement strand
AACACTGAAAACATTATTCTGAGGGAAATAAGTCAGATACAAAAGGACAAATATTGTATGATCTCACTTACATGAAACAGCTCATTGTTGTTAGCTGCCATTGAGCCCCAGCTTATGGCGACCCCAGGCATCAAGGAACGAAATGCTGCCCACTCCTGCACCACCCCCGTGAGTAGCTGTGGATTGAACTGCTGTGATCCAGAGGGTTTTCACTCACTGATTTTCAGAAGAAGATCACCAGGCCTTTATTCCTAGTCTATCTCAGTCTGAGAACTCTTCTGAAACCTGTTCAGCATCACAGCAATACGCAAGTCTCCACTAACAGATGGGTGATAGTGTGCAGGAAATATCTAGAATAGGCAAATTCATAGAACTGAAAGTAGACTAGAGAATACCAGAGGTTAAAGAGAGAGGGGGATGGGGATCATTGCTTAGTGGATACTGAGTTTCTAATTGGGGTGATGGAAAGGTTTTGGAAAAAGTGGTGATGGTTGCACAACACTGTGAATGTGATTAACGACACTGAAATGTACACTTCAAAATGGTTAAGAAAAGTAAATTTTATGTTATATATATCTTACCACAATAAAATTCTTTAAAAATTAATTTTGGAGGGTTATATTTAGCCAAATGGCTAATTAGATTTTAAACAATTGGTAAATGCAAGCTTCTGGTTGGGAGAGTAGTTGATTTAAAACCTTGTAGATTAAGAAGAGGCTATGATCTGTTGAGCATTGCCAATACCTGACACAGGGCTTGCTATCTCACTGTGGCATGGAGTCTGCCTTTGCCAACAGCTCTCTCGCAAGGCCTTTGGAGCTGTGAGACCCACTGGTGAAGGTGATGTCTCTCTCCCAGACAGGAGCGTGCGCCCAGACGAACATGATGGGCTCCTGCTGATTATTTTTGTGCACCCCCAGCTTTGGCTGCGTTTAGCTTTGGCCAGACAGGGAGATAATTCCTGTCTCGGCTGGCAGCTTCTGAACAAGGAGCTTTATGACTCTCTGTCCCAAAAGATAAGACTCTGTGTTCTCAGGGGAATCAAGCCGTGTCTGCCTGTGAACTGCTGAGTCATAGTCAATTGTCGTCCAGTTCTAAAATCTTCAGTAGTTCCCTCTAGCACATCCAATGAAGTTGGACTGCTCTCCTGGTCCTTCAAGGTCCTCCGTAACTTTGCTCTGCCTGTGTTTCTAGCTTCCCATTCTGGAAGCAGAACTGACACTTCTCCCTGCTGCCATTGTGAATAAGCTGACTTATTCAGAGTTCTCTAGAGAAACAGAACCAGTAAGACATGTGTATATATATGTATATACATACGTATAGACAGATGATAGATGGATGAATGGATGGATGGATGGATAGATTAGATGGATGGATGGATGGATGAGTGGATGGTTGGATGGATGGATGATGGGTGGATGGATGGATGGATGGATGGATGGATGGATGGATGGATAGAGGGAGACAGGGAGGGAGGAAACTATTGCTATCTTTTTTCCAGCTTCAGGAAAAAAGAATATAAGATTCTTAAATTAACAGAGCTTGTGTTAATGATTGGTTTAAAGATATCCCTGAGCATTTACATAAATTTAAATGAACTCAAGAATTTTCAGAATTTAAAAGAAAAATATTGAACTTATAATACATCAAAATTGTGGACTTTGGAAAGTTTTAGATACTTTCTGAAGTCTGAATAAAATAATGTTTATCTGTGAGTTAAATTAATGATCTTGCTGAATAAGTTGCAAGATGAAAAGTGAAAAAAATTGTTCTTAGGTGCTTGTGCATTAGTTCTGACTCATAGGGACTCTGTGTACAACAGAACAAAAAGCTGCCTAGTCTCACACCATCCTCACAATCATTGCTATGTTTGAGCCCTTTGTTGCAGCCACTTGTCAATCCATCTCATTGAGGGTCTTCCTCTTTTTCACTGACATTCTATTTTACCAAGCATGATGTCCTTCTCCAGGGACCGGTCCCTCTTGATAACATGTCCATAGTATCTGAGACAAAGTCTCGCTAACCTCACTTCTAAGGAGCATTCTGATGGTACTTCTGCCAAGACAGATTTGTTTGTTCTTCTGACAGTCCGTGGTATATTCAAAGTGCTTCACCAACACCATAGTTCGAAGGTGTCAATTAAGATAACATCATTATCTTAATGCTCTAGTTTATGGGAGACTTGGAATTACTTCTCCTTAAAGTCCCAATTTTTACTTCTTAACTTCATAAACTGATTTTTACCTTTGTGTCCACAAAATATTAAATTATATGTAAAAATTTGTTAAAAAAATTTAATTGTAGTGACATATCTTTTAAAAACGATCTGTTTCTGTGAACGACCCGTAATGCTACAGATAAGATGGTGACAGAAGGGGGATATTTATACAAATACAGGAAACTTTTCTTCCCCCCAAGAGGAAAATAGTGTACTTTTGTCCTAAAATATAATTGTTTGGTAGTGCCAGAATGGGAAAGAAGGTTTTAAAAAAAGACATGTTTGAGAGTGTAAAATAAGTGTGAAACTTCTGGTGGAATTGAAATTCGGTTTATATTTCCTGGGAATAATAAGTTTTAAAGGAACAATAAAATGTGCTAAAATTCTGACAAAACTGGCTCAATGTTAGTATAATTATAAAATGAAAACAAATATTGTGAAAGCTTTTTCTGCAAATTAGTACATAAGTGACATAAAAAAAATAGAAACTAAAATTTAGATGTCCTTTCTGTTAAAATGGCAAATTAATTTTTGAGTATATACATTATGCTCTTAATAAAAAATAGTAAAAAGTTATTCTGTGCCTAGGTATCAGAGTTCCTGATTATCACCAAACTATGTTGTTAACGTTTATACTTTTTGTCACGTCCATGAAATATCTTTGAACAAAAGTTCACATTTTTTTAAAAAGCTAAAATTCCTAGTCAGGATTCCTGCCTGCTTTTGTGTTTACTTTGCATTTAGACGAGATTATAACCATTTCTTGTCTTTAAGTGCTTATGGTTTAGGTTTATTTTTTGTCTTCTGTTCCGTATTTGCATCCTCATTCCAGAAAAATACAACTCAAGGTATCTTTTTTCTCTTAAACTATCTTAGGGGCGCCCCTAGTGGTTGCTGAATTCCACAGAGATTGACTCCCTTTCTTTATAAAGAATGAATGCTAGAAATCATTGAGTTAGCTTGCCATTTTCCAAAGCTTTAATTATCTCCACTCAATTGTTGGACTGTCACAGTTTATTGAGCCAACAACAGAAGAACAGGCAAATCATACAGTGAAGTCTACTCTCTAGGTTCATTAAAAATAAATAAAAACCTCATAAACATAAAGATATTTCCACAATTGTGAGTTTTGCAGTTTGGAGACACACGTAGACTCGTCCCTGGTCAGTAATCAGACTGTGCAATTTATAGAATAAATTAGAATATTCTAGAGATGTGTCAACACCCTCACTAACCTTAAAAGATTCACCATCTTAGATTTCCTTCTGATTTAATCCCTATCATTTAATTACTTGGTTACATCACTTGATTACATGTTGTACTACAGAATGGGGACTGTCTGTTTTGATGTTGTTTTTATAATAAATTTACCAGAGTTATTCAACCTTGTTGTCAACTGGTGGTCTCTGATTGCCCTTACACTTCCCTAAAGGCCTCGGTAGGGCTCTGTATAAACGACCAATCAAACATCAAGGCTTCTGAAGAAATCCCAAAGAACCTCAGTGAAGGACTACCCTCGACACTTATGGTCACGAGTACTACAGCGACTCTACTCAGGATTGCAGATTTCCCCAGAAAGCTGACTCAGTCCCTGTGAACAGATCCCATTATGTTATATGAAGGAACCAGGTGTGATTTCTGAGGACTTGTTTTATTTCAAAAATAGATGACTTCATGAAAGTCATCTATTTAAAGCAAAACCAGCCCCCCAAAGAAACTACAGAGGACAACGTGAATGGATTTACTTGTCATTTGAAAGTTCTGTTGTTACTAAGGATTTCAGAAACCTTTTTCCTTCTTCTTAATCTATCACCAACACTCATTTTAAGAGACAGTAATCATACAAACTGGAATGAAACCTTCTTTAAATAAGATCTTGTTTCAACTAATCCCTCAGAATTGAGAAAAAACTATATATTCTAAAAGTTCTTAGTATAGATTAGAAGCTAATAAATTGTCAGCAAACTTAAGCATAATGATTCTAATAGAAATGTGTCAATTGGCTTTGCCTGCAAAACTTTTCACAAAATGACATAGTCAAATGAGTGTGATAAGGCTGTGGTGGATTGCATTATTGGCCCTCATTCTTCACCCTCCGTGTACTGGTGCCCTACCTGGCCTCATCATGGACCATGTAGTTTCTCTTGCCTTCACTTTGGACTTGACCATGTGCCTTGCTTTGGTTGATGGTACATCGACAAAAGTGGCAGTGTGCTAGTTCAAAGCCATAGGAGGCCTCACACATTTCCTCTCACCATCTCAAGTCTCTGCCATCGTTACGGGTAGCTGTGGACCCTTCTGCCTTGACTCTGGAGTAAAACACATGGAGTCTGACAGATCTGGGCCGTAGATCTGCCATGGGAAGCATTGCCATCCCGGCCAAGCCCAGTGTGGATCAGCTAAACCTTAGCAGACCCCTGGTCAAGTAAAAAAGATAGATAACTGCTGTTCTAAAGCATTGGATTTGGGGGTGGTTGTTATGCAGTAATAGCTAGCAGATATAGGGGTGGATAGTGGACCACAAAGTGGCACTGTGGAGCATCAGAGGCACCTTACCCTGCCATCATTGCATGTGAGTACACACAACACACCACACATTCAGAGACAATAGCACTTTGCAATAGTATCCTGAGGTAAGGAGGGCAGTGGTGGCTCAGTGGTAGAATTCTTGCCTTCCATGTGGGAGATCCAAGTTCGATTCCCAGCCAATGCATCTCATGCACAGCCCCCACCCATTTGTCAGTGGAGGCTTGTGTGTTGCTGTGATGCTGAAGAGGCGTCAGTGTAGCTTCCAAACTAAGATGGAATGGGAAGAAAAGCCTAGTGATTTACTTCCAAAAAGCAGCCAATGAAAACCCTGTGGGTCACAATGGTCCAATCTGCAAGTGATCATGGGGATGGCACAAGACCCAGGCGTTGTTTGCTTTCCATTATGCATGGGGTTTCTGTGAGTTGAGGGTCAACTCCATGGCATCTAACAACAACAACTCCCAGAGATAAACTAAAAACAGCAGATCACCTTCCCAAATACAAAAAATATTGAACCTTTCCCATAAATTGTTACTAGTGGCATCAAGTTGATTTCAAGTCTTAATGACCGCATCTGACATAGTAGAACTGCCCCATAGTGTTTTCTTGGCTGTAATCTTTATGGAAACAGATTGCCAGGTCTCTCTCCCATAGAGCCACACTGGGTGAGTTTGAACCTGAAACCTTTTGGTTAGTAGCCCAGCACTTAACCATTGTGCCACCAGGGATCCTTTTGCACCACTTGGGCTCCTTTTCCATAAATCACAGCCCCATTAATGAAATTGTATCTCTGACTAATGCAATACTGATGTTTGAATGTATTTAGGTGATAGATAGATAGATAGATGATTTATAGATAGGTAGATAGATACAAAACCATGAAGATGTGGTTATCATGTAAGAACTTAGCTATTTATTCACCATGACCACACTAACCATGAAATCAATAACTTTGGTAGCTTTGACTTTTTTCCTTTAAATGCCTATTTTATTTAGTTTTTTTTTTTCTAATTTTTTTTTTCAATGAGAGAGTCCTTCTACAAACCGGACTTCCTTGTACCTCTTTGCAAATCCACTTGTTTTCTTTCCTAACATGCTTTGTCTCTGATAGTCGCTTCACCGTGGATGTCTCCCTTGCCACCCTTAGCACACCTCATGTCCCAGCACCCCCATTTCTTCCCCACCCAATCTTCTCCTTTCTGGGAACTCCCATGGAGCTCTATATCTCTTTTGCAGCATGCTTCATCATTGACTGCTAGTTATTAGGTTGTTTGAACCTAGTAGTGTACCTTTAGTATTGGAAGAAGGAGCACTGGTGGTACAGTGGTTAAACACTTGGCTGCTAAGTGAAAGACAGGTGGTTAACAGCAGCTCTGTGGGAGAAAGATGTGGTGGTCTGCTTCCGCAAAGTTTTACAGCCTTGGAAACCCTATGGGGCAGTTCTACTCTGTCCTATAATGTTGCTGTCAATCAGAATCAACTCCATGGCAATGGGATTTTTGGTTTTAGCATTGAAAAGTCCCTGGCTTGTAACAAGTGATCAGTAATGATCTTGAACTAGTTATTATTGCACACCAAACCTTAG
>NW_004444008.1:5808523-5813282 GCF_000243295.1 Trichechus manatus latirostris | reverse complement strand
GAGCCCATTGTTGCAGCCACTGTGTCAATCCATCTTGTTGAGGGTCTTCCTCTTTTTCTCTGACCTTGTACTTTACCAGGCATGATGTCCTTCTCCAGAGACTGAACCCTACTGATAACGTGTCCAAAGTAGGTGAGACAGAGTCTCACCATTCTTGCTTCTAAGGAGGATTCTGGTTTTACCTTTTCCAAGACAGATTTGTTGGTTCTTTTGGCAGTCCATGGTATATTCAATATTCTTTGCCAACATCAAAATTCAAGGACATCAGTTCTTTGGTCTTCCTTATTCATCGTCCAGCTTTCACATGCATATGAGGTGATTGAAAACACCATGGCTTGGGTGAGGTGCACCTTAGTCTTCAAGGTGACATATTTGCCTTTTAACACTTTAAAGAGGTCTTTTGCAGCAGATTTGCCCAATGCAATGAATCTTTTGATTTCTTGACTGCTGCTTCCATGGGCTTTGATTGTGGATCCAAGTAAAATGAAATCCTCAACAACTTCAATCTTATCTCCATTTATCATGATATTGCTTATTGGGCCAGTCGTGAGGATTTTTATTTTCTTTACATTGAGGTGTAACCCATATTGAAGGCTGTGGTCTTTGATTTTCAGTCAGTAAGTTCTTCAAATCCTCTTCACTTTCAGCAAGCAAGGTTGCGTCATCTGCATATTACAGGTTGTTAATGAGTCTTCCTCCAATCTTGATGCCCCGTTCTTAGTTCTTGATTATATGCTATCTCTTGAAATGGTTGAACATTGACAAATTCTTTTTGATATAGTAACTCTCTGTGTTCCTTCTATCTTCTTTTGATGCTTCCTGCATTGTTCAATATTTTACCGATAGAATCCTTCAATACTGCAACTTGCTTGAATGTTTTCTTCAGTTCTTTCAGCTTGAGAAATATCGAGCACGTTCTTCCCTTTTGGTTTTCTATCTCCAAGTTTTTGCAAATTTCATAATAATACTTCTCGAGCTGCCTTTTTAAATCTTCTGTTCAGCTCTTTTACTTCATCATTTCTTTTATTTGCTTTAGATATTCTGACTTCAAGAGCAAGTTTCAGAGTCTCGTCTGACATCCATTTTGGTCGTTTCTTTCCATTTTGGTCTTTTTTTTCTTTCCTGTCCTTTTTATGACCTTTTGCTTCCTTCATGTTTGTTGTCTTTGATGTCATACCCCAACTCATCTGCTCTTTGGTCATCTGTGTTCAGTGTGTCATATCTATTCTTGAGACAGTCTCTAAATTCAGGTAGGATATACTTAAGGTTGTACTTTGGCTCTTGTGGACTTGTTTTAATTTTCTTCAGCTTCAACTTGAATTTGTGTATTAGCAATTGATGGTAAATTCTGAAGTTGGTCCCTGGCCTTGTTATAACTGATGATATTGAACTTCATCATCTCTTTCTATAATGGAGTTGATAAGATTCTTGTGCCTTCCATCTGGCAATGTCCACATGTACAGTCAAAGTTAATGTTGTGGAAAAAGGTATTTCCCATGAATAAGTCTTTTATCTTGCAAAATTCTATCATGCTATCTCTGACATCATTTCTATCACCAAGGCCATTTTTTCTAACTACTGATCTTTCTTTTTTTTTTAACTTTAGCATTCCTATCACCAGCAATTATAAATGTATCTTAATTGCATGTTTGATGAATTTTAGTCTGCAGATATTGGTAAAAATCTTCAATTTCTTCCTCTTTGGCATTAGTGGTTGGTGTGTAAATTTGAATAATAGTTGTATTAACTGGTCTTCCTTGCATGTGTGTGGACATTATCCTGTCACTGACAAGCGTTGTACTTCAGTATAGATCTTGAAATGTTCTTTTTGACAAAGAATGTGATGCCATTTCTCTTCAATTTGTTTTTCCTGGCATAGTAGACCATATAACTGGTCTGATTAAAAATGGCCAATACCAGTCCATTTCAGCTCAGTAAAGCCTAGGATGGAGCCTTGGTGGGTCAGTGCTTAAGAGCTTGGCTGTTAAGCTAAAGATTGGCAGTTTGAATCCACCAGCCACTCCTTGGAAACACTATGATGCAGTTCTACTCTGTCCTATAGGGTTGCTATAAGTTGGAATTGACTGGACGGCAATGAGTTTTCTTTTAATACCTAAGATATTGATCTTCAAGCATTCTATTTCATTTCTGATAACTTCTAATTTTCCTTGATTCATACTTCATACATTCCATGTTCCAGTTACTAATGAATGTTTGTAGCACTTTTGTCTCCTTTTAGTTGTGCTACATCAGCAAATGAAGGTCCTGAAAGCTTTACTCCATCCCTGTCATTAAGGTTAATTCTGCTTTGAGGAGGCTGCTTTTCCCCAGTCGTATTTGAATGCCTTCCAATGTGAGGGGCTCATCTTCCAGCACTATATCAGACAATGTTCCGCTGCTATCCATAAGTTTTTCACTGGTCTTTTTTTTTTTGAAGTAGATTGCTGGGTCCTTCTTCCTAGTCTGTCATAGTCTGGAATCTCTGTTGAAACCTTTCCACCACTGGTGACCATGCAGGTATTTGAAATACTAGTGATATAGCTTACAGCTTTACAGCAACAAGCAGGCCACCACAGTATGACAAACTGACAGAGAGGTGGTGGCAGTAAAGATTACAGCCTGAAAAACCCTATAGGGCAGTTCTACTCTGTCACATGGGGTAGCTATGAGTTGAAATTGACTTGACCACACCTAACAACAACAACAAAAACAACAACAACAATGTCTCTATAAATGTATTTCTGGATTTCTTTATTATGAATAGAGATTGTTGTCCAAGATGACACCACTGTTCCATCTTACATGGTTATAATTAGTTGGACAATGAATAAGGAAGACTGAAGAAGAATGGTTGATTTGAACTATGGTGTTGGCGAAGAATATTGAATATATCATGGACTGGCAGAAGAATGAATAAGTCTGTCTTGGAAGTACAGCCAGAATGCTCCTTTGAAGAAAGGATGAGAGCATTCGTCTTACGTACTTTGGACATGTTATCAGTAGGGACCATTTCTTGGAGAAGGACATCATGCTTGGTAAAGTAGAGAGTCAGCTAAAAAGAGGAAAACCCTAAACAAGATGGACTGACACAGTGGTTGCAACAATGGGCTGAAACATAGCAACAATTGTGAGGATGGTGCAGAACCAAGCAGTGTTTGGTTCTGTTTTACATAGGATAGCTATGAGTCAGAACTGACTTGACTGTACTTAACAACACAAAGATAATGAGAATATTGTGGCATATAAAATCCATAATGTTCTCTTAAAAGGTTGTCATAAAACTCAAGACAAGTACAAAGTAAAATTAGTTAGAGCAATGTACATCGGTGGGAGAAGCACTGGATTCTCATTCTGACATCAATTGGCAGATTGTCATCAGGCCATCCTAAAACCAGAAGATTGGAGGAAATGATCAGTATGATGCCCCTGCAGTGACTATCTATATGGTTTTAGACAGACACAATTCATTCCAATGAAGGATAAGTTAAAATTTGTAAAAAAAAAAATTAAAACCCTTTCCCTCAAAATCTCTGGTAATAGGACTTTGGACAACAACTTTGATCATGCTTGAGCAGAACCTTTTCAATAATAGATGCTTGGGATTGTCTTTACATTTTGATATAAGCATTTGCATTCTAATGCCAGCCTTCAGTGACCCTTCTTTCATCTAAAGAGAAGTTATTATGGAGGGGAAGGAGGGACAAACAGAAAATGGTAACTAAAAAAAAAAGGAGTCATCCACCCAGAATTCATAGAGTTTGTTGGTGTGTGAGTATTGTTTTAGTATTAGGATTTTCTTCTTTTTAATGAATCTAGCTTATGCTTCATGTAACATGATCACAACATTGCTCTTTAGGATAATTTTAATTTTATGTTGATAGAGTCAAGTGGTCTCTGACATTTTGCAAAATATTGCTGAATGCAGTGGCCTGGTTATATATTTGAGCACCCACAAAACCTGATAGGGAAGGTTGCAAACTGATGTCAATAAGGGTCTTTGGAATATTCTCCATGCCTCCAAAAGCCACTGTGACCTTCAGTTGCATTCATTCATTCATTCTTTCATTTATTCAGTCATGCTTTCTCTCATTCAGCAGAGATAGATGGGCTCCTACTCTGTGCCAGGCCTTGCTAGTGGTGATGAGAAGCACACACAGTCCTGTCCTTAGTATTCTTGAGGCAGACAGGCAAGGAAACAGAAAATTACATTACAGCAAGGTGGACCTGATCCTGGAGTTCTCAGCTGGCATTGGAAATTGACATATAAAATGTGAGAGGGAGGAAAGAGACAGAAAGACCAGTTGATGTCAGAAACAAAGCCAAACAAACAAACAAAAACAAACCCATTACGGTTGAGTTGATTCTGACTCATAGTGACTCTACAGGACGGAGTAGAACTGCCCCCATAGAGTTTTCAAGGCTGTAAATCTTTACAGAAGCAGACTGCCACATCTTTCTCCCTCGGAGCAGCTGGAGGTTCTGAATCGTCGACCTTTCGGTTAGCAGCAGAGTGCATTAACCACTGTGCAACCAGGGCTCCTCCGTGGCCTGATGACCCTTCATAAATTACCATATTGGGTGCTCCAGTCTGACAGCTAACACAGTGGGATGGGGTTTGTGTGAATCTTTTATTACTGAGTGATGGAAAGCAGAGTTGAGCAGCAGTGTGATTGACACCCATCTCACGTCATTTCCTGTGCTTTGTTTGTCATAAGCGTTGTTAGGTTGCTCTGAATATACTGTTGGCTTGTTTTCTCTT
>NW_004444008.1:5774694-5808423 GCF_000243295.1 Trichechus manatus latirostris | reverse complement strand
GTGTGATTGACACCCATCTCACGTCATTTCCTGTGCTTTGTTTGTCATAAGCGTTGTTAGGTTGCTCTGAATATACTGTTGGCTTGTTTTCTCTTCTGAGGTTTAAAAATCTGAGAAAGGGATAGAAGAAAGAGCATAGAGGCATCTCTGCGAGGCCTTCTCTTTGCCGTCCAAATTCAGACTATCTGGCTCTATAATTTGGTGTCTATCTGGGTGAGGTCTGAGTGTGGAGATGTGTTCCACCCTACCTAAATCCTGCAGGGAGCCACAGTTGTGGAAGGACGTGGATAGAGCAAGGAATCACCGCCTGTGAGGACTCAGAAAACTCACTTTGCAGCTCTTGCACTGACTGAGGAATTAAGACCCATCCCCCACAGGGAAATACGTGGCAGATCCTGCCCCAGGTATACATGAAGGTCCTGGTTCTGAGTCTCCTTGGTTACTGTGGAGGAAGCACCGGCTGTTTTCTAGTGCACCATGGCTTGTTTTGACCAGAGCCTGCTTTGACATCACACACAGCCAGTCTGTTATGGAACAGACATCCCAGCCCATAGCTGCGATGGTGACTTTGTGGATAACTTCATGGATAAGATTCAGCATGAATCCAAGCCCCAAAGTGTGGAGACTGATGCATTCCCCATGTCCCCACTTCTCAATCATCTCTGACACCAGCCGCCCATGCTGCACTCTCTCTCTTACTCTAGCCACTTGGAGCCAGGGCCGATCTCACAGATTAAAATGGCACCGTCCTTCAGATGCCAAATAGATAGATGCCAGCTGCAAGCTTGGGAGTCCATGCCACACTCTCGCTTTCAGCTGCTGGCTCCCTCTTCTCCTGACATTCAATAATTTGCTGGAACAACTCACAGAACTCACACAGAGTACTATACTTATAGATTCATTATAGCCAAAGGACACACATCAGGATAGTCATGAGGAAGAGACACAAGGGCGAGGTCTGGAAGGGTTCCCAATGCAGAGTTAGCATGACTCAGAGAGGGCCTGTCACCCTCCCTTCGCCAACCAGGAAGCTCTCTGGGTCTTAGAGTTCCAGGCTGTGATTGGCCAGTCCTGAAGGAGAGGCTGAATCATGCCTCCTGAGTCTCGGTGATATTGGCCTCCCAGGTGAGTCTTTTCTGGTCTGGCCAGTCCCCACTCGCCAGAACAAATCCTCAGGTGTGGCCTGGAGCCCCAGACTAAGACACCCCAATTAGGCCAAAGGTTATTTCTCAGGAACCAAGGACAAAGGTCACCTTACTTAGGGTAAAGCTAAATTCTTCACCCCGCAATGACTTACTCTAATGTGCCCAGATAGAGTAAGACCCTGAGCCACTGCAGGGGTGCTCCCCTCTCCTGTGACTCTATCTTCCCCCAGCATGCTGGTACAGCAGTTCTTCAGTGGTAGGTGCACTCAGACTTGGGGAGAAGGGACCAGGGAAAGAGCAGAAAGAGACATTTTCTACCTCTTCTGTGTCACTACTTCCTGCACACAGGAGACATTGGCTATTTGCATCTTTATTAACACTGCTCTCAGATCAGAGTTTCACAGTATCCCTTTTCATTAGCTTAATTTAAGTGTTTATTATTCTGAATTAAGAAGAAAAAGCTTTCTTCTATTGAGAAGATAATATTCCAATTAAAACTTTACACTGGCTTTATAACAATTAATGCAATGAAATTAAATGTATCTCTATATGTTGCATGAAAGAATCAATGTTTTCTCAGTCTTTTAGGCACCATTTGTGTATCCAAAAACCCATTACTGTCAAGTCAATTCCAACTCATAGCGGCCCTATAGGACAGAATAGAACTGTCCCACAGGGTTTCCAAGGCTGTAAATCTTTACGGAAGCAGACTACCACATCTCATCTTTCTCCCACAGAGCAGCTGGTGGGTTTGAACCACCAACATTTTGGATAGCAACTGAGCACTTAACCACTGCACCACTAGGGCTCCTTCCATCTGTGTATACCAAAACCGAAAACCCAAAACCCATCATCGCTGAGTCGATTCTGACTCATAGTGACTTTATAGGACAGAGTAGAACTGCCTCCTAGGGTTTTCAAGGAGCAGATTCAAACTGCCAACCTTTTGGTTAGCAGCCAATCGCTTAACCATTGCACCACCAGGGCTCCCCATTTGTGGATAGTCCTGCTTAAATGTACACTTTACTTAGAGAATGGCGTGAGATACTCAATGGAGACGTGTTATTTTTATCACTTTTGTTAGTGGAACATTCCAGAGAGTGATAATTGAAATGCTTCTCTAATTTTTAGAAAGATAAGGTTGGGCCAGGTTTCCACTTCGGGGATTATCCTGTTTTACAGAATTTATTTTGTGAGAATTTAATGTAAGTTCAGTGCTTGTGGTAGTTGTTATTCGTTAATGACTTGAGATAACACAAAAGATTTGTTTGTCAAATCAAACTCACCTGAATCAGCAGTGCTACCCATAATCAAGCTTTACTAATAACTTCAAGGATATGAATAGTCATGAGGCATAGGGGCAGCAAGTAGAAGTCCACTGGTCCCTTCTTGTCACATCAGAACACACTGGGGCTCAGATTAACATATGAAGTTTCTACATAATAAATGGAGCCACATCACTTGCATAGACGAAGGGCCTTGGGTAATGAAACATATCCATTTTATACTCAGATACTTACATAGTTTCCTGGACATTTTCCAGGGAGTCATGCTCCATAAATCCCAACTTCCAGGACTGTTTTCCATAAGTAATACTAGACAACTAAGTACATCCTGTTAAAGAATTCCATATATAAAATGTTTCTTACTAACAAATAATATGAATGTGCTTGCCAGGATGCTGGTCAATAACTTATTTACAAGGAGGTTTGACCAGGTCATTCTCTTAATATCTATTGATCTACCCATCTGTTTACTAGTTGATCTATTGGTATATCAATCTATTTATCCATTCGTCTATGTATCTGTCTCTCCACCTACTTTTCTATCAATAGATTTAGAGAAGAGAGAGAGAGAGAGTAATAGAAAAGCCCACTTACCTTGCCAGAATTAACTAAGATAGTTTTCTTGGAATTAATGCAAACTTTTTTTTTAATAAAATGGAAAAAAAATTATTTGGAGAGGTGGACTGGTGAGCTATTTTCTTCACTGGACTCTTTTCTTTAGGTCTGATTCCTTCCCTTTCCTGTTTTATATTGCTGCCAAAGCAAACTTTCCCAAATGCAAATCACAGGAAGTCATTTCTCTATTTAAAATACTTAAATGCACGCATTTCTAGGGCAACTGAGTGACTCATGATACAATATGGAGCCATTTTGAGAACGAAAGGTGGTTCTATAAATAAGAGCAGTCCTAGGGAACCCAGGATGTAGGGTCATTCTAGCCATTGCTCACATAACACACTTAAAACTCGTTACCCTATGCTGTGTGCCCTTCAGCATGTGACAGTGCCCACTGTCCTGGCCGCAAACCCTCCCTCTCCCCCTTGCTCCCTACAGGCCACCTGTGGGAATCTTCTTGTGTTTCCACAAACCTTGTGTGCTCTGGTGTGTCTCTGTGCCTTTGCAGGTACCAATATCTCCGCTGAGAGTGTCCTTCCTCTCCTCTCCATCTAAGGGACTTGCGATCAATGTCACTGACTCTTCTGAACTGTCAAGTCTTTCACTATACTCCCTTGAGTTCCCATAGCACTTTGCTTAACTCCTTATCAGCATGGCTCACACTGTTTTGCAATTACTCGGCACTCCTTTTGTCCTTTCTATTTAATGCTAAGCTCCCAGCTTGCAGACACATGATCTTGTTTACCTTTGTGCACAGTTCCTGCCAAAAGAAGAATGGGTACTTAATCATTATTTAATGAATGAGAAAATAAATGAATTAACGAGAAAATGAATGAGAGAGCAAATGAATGGAGTCTACATGGTGAGTAGCAGACAGAGCTGACCACCTGGATGTTGGCAAACCATGAGAGAATCAGTAATTATGGGCAGATATGCAAATGGACACTAGTGATCAAGAAGGCTATCTGAGCACACGTTTCTGACGAAATCTCCTTTCAATGAGTTGTAAAAAGGCAGCAGAAGGATTGTTTCAACACAGGAAGTCTCTCTATGTTCATGGAAAGAGCACAGCTCATGGGCAAGAGCTGCCTTCTGAGTCTTGATGTGAGGAACTTTCACACAGCTTCTTCTAAACACTAAACCATAAAACCAGTTGCCTTCTAGCTAACCCCGACTCACAGCAACCCTATGTGTGTCAGAGTAGAACTATGTTCCATATCGTTTTCAGTGGCTGATTTTTCAGAGTAGATTGACAAGTCTTTCTTCAAGGTGCCTCTGGGTGGACTCACACCTCCAACCTTTCTGTTAGCCGCTGAACACATTAACCATTTTTACCATCCAGGGACTCCCTGCTAAACATTAGAGAATTGTGATTCTGAATTTAAAGGGAGCCATTTGCTTCATGAATGAATTTATCATGTGAAAGTAAGATGATTTTTTTGTTCTCTTTCATAATTTTTCCTGAATTTTTCTACCTATTTTATAATGAACATATTTACTTTTATAACTAGGAAAAGCAGCAGAGAATGACTCAAAGCAAAATTTTAAAGATAACATATAATTAATCTTGTTTCTTGATTTTCATGAGTGGACTATGATAAAGAGCGGGCTCCTGGCCTACTTTTTGAAGAGGTTTGCTCTTAAGCAAGATCAAAATAAAGAAGTGGGCATCATGTTGACAAGGAGCCCTGGTTGCACAGTGGTTAGGCGCTTGGCTGCTAACTGAAAGGTCGGCTGTTCAAACTCAGTAGCCTCTCAGTGGTAGAAAGATGTGGCAGTCTGCTTCGAAAAAGATAGGGTTGCTATGAGTTGGAATCGACTCAACGGCAACGGGTATGATAATCAGCAGTAATTCCTGCCCTCCTCTTCTAGAATGTTGGAGAAAAACCTTCCCATGGAGAAGGTTCTTCTTTCCTAGGGAATCCCATAGGTCTATTAAATCTACCCCCCCCCCAAAAAAAACCCTTGCCATCAAGTCAATTCAACTCATAATGACCCTATAGGACAGAGTAGAACTGCCTCATAGGGTTTCTAAGGAGCGGCTGGTGGATTCAAACTGCTGACCTTTTGGTAATCAGCCAAGCTCTTAACCACTGCGCCACTAGGGTTCCCTGTTAAATCTACAGGGTTCCCCAAAAGAAGTGGCAGAGCAGGAATGATCCATGTTTGCTCAGCCTTTGTCATGCCTGTGCGGAGTTGGAATAGTGTTTAAGAGGAAGAACATCTCATCTTCATTTAGGTTATAATAAACCTGACCTTTATTAGAATCTTTGCTTGGAGATGAATACTCCATGAATGCAAATGCATGTGTGGGGTGGGAAGAGGTATGCAGGGGAGTGTTGTGTGTGTCAAACTCTAAATAACACAGAGAAACAAACAAAATGAAACTTCCAAACTCATTTCAGTCAAGTCGATTTCGACTCATGGCGACCCCATGTGTGCAGAGTAGAACTGTACTCCATAGGGTTTTCAAGGCTGTGAACTTTCAGAAGCAGATCACTAGGCCTTTCTTCCAATGTGCCACTAGGTGGGTTCAAATCATCAAACTTTAGATTAGTAGTCGAGCCCAAAATGTTTAAAACATCAGGGCAAACATGATTGTTTGGGTGTGATTTCAAAATGGCTTCTTTCCCCGTTTGCATCCCCTCCATTTTGCAGGAGGCCAAAGTGAACTTGCCTGGGTTTCACATAGACTTGAGCAATGCCTTGGGGACATAATGGTAATTAGTGAGACACAATATTAGAAAAGCAGGGGGAAATTGTTTATCTACCTTGGATAAAAGCAGGATTTCCCCAGATGAGCAGGAAATAACATCTATTACTTGGGAGAAGGGACATGAGTGGAATTAGCCATGTGTAGAATTGTGGTCTGAATGGTACACTTGTGTTAAGTGTCAAAGAGCCAGCCCAGGGAGGGACTGGATTGTTCTCCTAAGGGAAGCGGCTGGGAGAGTGAGTTCTAAGCAGTATGGTCATTCTCATGGAGAAGTAGACCTTTTACTGTCTCCTGTTTTTCTTTGGAGACAGCGGTTGTTCAGTGGCAGAATTCTAACCTCTCATGCAAGAGACACAAGTTCAATTCCTGGCCAATGCACCCCATGTGCAGCCACCTCCCATCTGTCAGTGGAGAATTGCATGTTGTTATGATGCTAAACAAGTTTCCAGACTAAGATGGACTAGAGAGGAGGGACCAAGATGGCAGAGTAGTCAGATGCTGCCAGTGGTCCCTCTTACAACAAAGACCTGAAAAAAACAAGTGAATCGATTATATATGACATCAAAGGTAAGGTTGAGGAATTGAACTGAGTGGCAGGGGGAAGGAGAGATGGTTTGGAAGCAGCGAGGAGTTGCCAGACTTTACCTGGCGAGAGCCTGAGCCCTTCAGGCCAGATCAGCTCATGGCACACAGTGAGGCAGGCAAGCAGTGGCACTCAGGAGGCGTTTTCCACACCGGGAAAGACACAGCGGCACAGAGTCTACTCAGCCATCTGGAACAAGTGAGAAGCAGTCCTTGATAGGCAAAAGATAAGTACTTGCATCTGGCCTACTGCACAGATCAAAAACACCCCTCTTTGGGAAAAAGTGCCGTCCCATTTACCGCCATGCTCTCTCCTCTGCACTGGGTCTGGGATGGCTTCAGCGACTGTCAAGTCCCCTGGGCCAGAAGTAGGACCCATCATGTGCCCTGAGCCATTCTCCTGGCCTTGAAGACAGAACAAATTAACAAATGGGAAAAAATAATCTGCCGTCTCCCATAAGCCAGGATCTCAGGGTAGGCACAGCTCCTTTGCCTAGGCACAGGCATAAGGGATTCACAGACTTTGAGTGCCTTTCCCTCTGCATAGACTTGTGTGGGCCCATTTCAACAGAGTAAGCCCTCATTACCGTAGTACAACCAGGTATATACCTGAAGTCTAACTTCAACTGTTTCAGCTGTGCAGTGGCAGGTTTGTGACATTTGACACTGCTCTGCCCATTAAGCAGGGTCTGCGCCTACCCACATCAGAAGCCTGAGGACTGGTGGCTCCACCCAAACCACCTAGCCACCTGTAACAGGGGCCCAAGAATAAGAGGTGCTCCCCAGTCCTTACAGCCAACAGCACTGGGTGCTCATAGTCTGGCTGCAAAACCCACCCACCTATGCACTCTAGGGAACAGGGACACGCTTTCCTCCTGGACACTCGGGAGCAGTCATTGGCCCCCTGCCTCGCTCAGCATGTGACCCCCTGCTGCATCCAGATGCCTTTGCCTACACCAATCACCCATGCCTATCTAGGACTGTAGGTGAAAGACTGCACCACACAGTTGGTGGCAGACTACCTGGACACCTGAGCTGAATCCATACAGGAGGAGTGGGCGGACTCCTGGGCTCACATACTTAGTGGCAGTTCTGGCAGCCTGGTGGCAGGATGTTGGAGCTTCTGGGACACTAGTGATCTGGCTAGCTCACACGAGCAGCCTATTTGGGCATGTCAGAACAAAACAAGAGGCTAGGACACAGTAAGCAAACATAAAATAAATAAATATAATAAGTTATTGATGACTCGGATGCAACAGTCAATATCAAATCAGGTAAAGAGGCAGACCATGATAGCTTCAGCAAGTTTCCAAAATAAAGAATCTAGAAATTTTCTGGAGGAAGAGAATTACCAGAGGCAGAATACAAAAGATTAATATACAGAACTCTTCAAGAGATCAGGAAGGAAATTATTAAAAATGAAGAGCAAGCAATAGAGGAACTTAAGAAGATTAGAGAAGAGCATAATGACAAATTTAACAGGCTACAAGAATCCATAGAGAGACAGCAATCAGAAATCCTGATGATTAACAACAAAATTTCAGAATTAGACAACTCAATAGAAAGTCATAGGAACAGATTTGAGGCAATGGAAGTCAGAATTAGAGAGAATGAAGAGAAAGCACTTGACACCAACTTATTTGAGGAAAAATCAGATAAAAGGATTTAAAAAATGAAGAAACCCTAAGAATTATGTGGGACTCTATCAAGAGGAATAACTTACGAGTGATTGGAGTACTAGAACAGGGGAAGATAACAGAAAATACAGAGAGAATTTTTGAAAATTTGTTGGCAGAAAACTTCCCTGACATCATGAAAGATGAGAAGATATCTATCCAAGATGTTCATCGAACCCCACATAAGGTAGATCCCTAAAGAAAGTCACCAAGACATATTATAATCAAACTTGCCAAAACCAAAGATAAAGAGAGAATTTTAAGAGTGACTAGGGATAAACGGAAAGTCATCTACAAAGGACAGTCAATAAGAATAAGCTCGGACTACTCAGCAGAAACCATGTAGACAAGAAGGCAATGAGATGACATATATAAAGGCTTGAAATAAAAAAAAAAAATTGCCAGCCAAGAATTATATATCCAGCAAAACTGTCTCTCAAATATGATGGCGAAATTAGGGCATTTCCAGATAAACATACTAAGATGGACTAAGAAGAAAGGGCTGGTGACTGACTTCTGAAAATTACCCAGTGAAAATCCTATGGATCACAATAGTCTTATCCACAGTGGATGTTGGGGATGGCACAAGACCGGGCAGCACCTTGTTCCATCGTTCATGGGGTTACCATGAGTCACGGGCAATTCAGTGGTAGCTAACACCAACAACATTTTTCTTTTATTCATCTCTTTAATTTTACTCAGTATGTGCATGTCCCTAGCAGACCCTCTTACCCAGCTGTCACTGACTTAAGGACATCATATTTCAGGGGCTTTTGATGCAAACGTGCAGACCCCTGTGTGATATCAGAAGCCCAGAAACACAATAGGAAGTTCTATGGAAGCGCCCTTAGAACAATGGGTAAAGAGGGGACATGGCAGCTCATTTCCTGAGTCACCAGAAACTTCACGAATGCATCTTTGCTGAGTAGCGCTGGTCAAATAGCATGTGTCATAGGCTCAGCCAACCAATGTCATAGGTTCTTTACGCCTTGTGCAGGAGCAGTTACAGGAGATCCTGTAAAGACTATGTCTTTTCCTAGTTGAGTTTTCTGTGATTTCTGTCCTTGAACTCTCTGGGCGGCAGATTAAGATGGACCCAAGGCTGACAAGACCCCCGGCACTGCCCTCTCAGCCAATCCCAGGGGGCCCTGTTGGTGAGCATGCCTCTTAACTGCTTGAGGAACTTTAAACAGATAAAAAATAAATGAATTCTTCTTTCTTTTTCCAGAGCATGACGTCTCTGCATCCTTGGTTCACTGTAGAAAGGAACTTATTTGAGGGTTTATGTTTAATGCTATCTACTGTAGAGTTTCTTAGATTCTGATAGCTTATTCAGCGGTTATTTTACACGGTTACAAATATTGGGCAGGTTCACAGTTTCAGGTGTGTGATGAGTATGGAGTGAGGGTGATGTTGGCTGAAAGGTGTGTGTGCCTCTGTATGTGTGTGTGTTAGTTAGTGTGTGAGTGTCCATATGGGTCTGCGTGGGTATGTGTATGTCACTGTGTATGTGTATGTCTAGTGTTCCTGTGTGTCTGTGTGTGTCTACGTGCCCCGTGTTTCTGTGTATGAGTGACTGTGTGGGTCTGTGTTTGTGTCAATATATGTAACTGTGTACGTATGACCTTGTCTGGTGTCTATGTGTGAGTGTGTGTGTCTTTGTGTGCATGTGTGTGTTTGTACATATCTCTGGTGTGTGACTGTGTCTAGAATAATTTGACTAAAGTTGCCACTGGTGTTTCTTCTTGTGCAATGTGTTCCCCCACCACCACCACCTCACAATAAAAGTCAACTTCTTATGTTGTGCTTTGTTGTTTCCACAAAGATACTGTTTTTAAATCCTAATCAGTCTGCAAATCTCTATTTCTTCCACAAATAACTGAGAATATCTTGCAAGAAGTTCTTTAGTCTGGAACATGACATTCATCTGTCCATTAGGAACTGGAGAGAGGAAACAGGAAACAACCCCCAGGCAGAGGTGTTCAGCATGGTGTTTCCTGAACAGAGCCTTGACAACAGGGCTGTTTGGTGCCCTTTCAGATACGAGCTGCCGTGGCTCAAAGGAGGAGGATGTTATGTTACCAAACGAGTCCCAGACAGGGGTGTTGAGGGACAGAGCAAAGCATGGGAGAGACGCCTGCTCTGGAGGAATCAGGGGGCAAGGCTGAGGTAAGAGTAGATCAGACAAAGGGCGGAGGTGCATGGTGGCTTGTTGTCAACACTCCAGATTGGGTCTGCAAAGGGAGAGCAGGTGCCCAGAGTGCTCCTTCCCTGGGGAGGGGCCTGAGGGCCTCCTGCTGTGCCTTCTCCCCATACCATCTGCAGATCTCCCTGTTCCCATTGCAACCACACCTATCTCCTTCTACCATCAATGTGGCCTGCCTTCTCCTGGGTCTTTTCTCAGTCTGGAATACCTCACTCCTCCCAGGCCCCCTTCTCACTACTGCCCCTCCAAGAGCTTTCCTTGTTCTCTCTCAGTCAGAATTCATGCCTTGGCTGCCCTCCTCATACTTTTTGGCTATTTCTGGCATATGGCACTCATGACCATCAGCAACAGTCTCTCTACACTGTGTGTGTCTCACTTATGAGCTCGCGATCCCCGCTAGAAAAGACTTGTCTTCATCTTTGCTTGGCTCCCATCCTCGCTGGCTCTCAACACCTCTACTATCAAGTTAAACCATCCATGAGGTCTCCAAGACATCCCTTTTGCCCCATCATCCTTTTCCACATGTGGCATGCCTTCCTTGGTGCACTGGCCAAATCTTCTTTATGTCTTCTGTGTTTTCTGCCATTTGTTTCTGAGCTGACGCTTTCCATTCCCCATGTATGTGCGATGCCTGAGGGGCCATCCACAGCCCACACAAGACCCTGTTCTCCTGGAAGATGCCATCTTGGCCCGAAATCTAGCTTGATTTCACTCTAACAAGGTCACCAGCACTTGCACCAGCAGTCATACTCTAACACCACCACCAGTTGCCGTCAAGTTGATGCCGACTCACGGCGATCCCATGTGTATCAGGGTAGAACATTGTCCATAGGGTTTTCAATGGCTGATCTTTCAGAAGTAGATTGCCAGGCTTTTCTTTCAAGACACCTCTGGGTGGACTTGAACCTCCAAACTTTTGGTTAGTAGCCTAGCATATTAGCCTTTTGTCCCGCCCAGGGACCTGAGAAGGTCAATCTCTGCAAAATCCCTTTCACACACTCCTTCTAACCCTCTATTTACTTACTAGATCTTTATATAGATCTGGAGTTGTCTACTTTCTTTTCTTTCTCTATGTGGATATGTTTTGTCTCAGAATTTCAAAGCTTTAAGGAATTTGTGATCCCCTGG
This sequence comes from Trichechus manatus latirostris, assembly GCF_000243295.1. Lineage (NCBI taxonomy): Eukaryota > Metazoa > Chordata > Mammalia > Sirenia > Trichechidae > Trichechus > Trichechus manatus. The sequence goes on along the minus strand of NW_004444008.1, from coordinate 5,797,069 downwards.
TCTAATTCCTTCACTTTGCAGATAAAACTGAGCCCAAGAGAGTTTAAGTACATTCCCCAAGTCCCACATCCCGGTAGGGTGTCCCTGCTTATCTCTCTTTCTACTAATTGCCCCCTTGCAGAGGTTTGTCTATTTTTTTAGGGCATCAGTGGAGCCACATAAAGGTTCTAGAGGTGATCATGGGCTGCCTGGGCATAGAAAATGGCAACAAGACAGACTTAGCCAGTCTTCAAACCCAACAGCAACAATCAATAATTCTGTTTCAACAAGAGAGCTGCTTAAACTTGTGAAAAGATTGACCTATAAACATCTACCTAATATAATGTTTTCTAGGTTCATCCATGTTGTAAGCTTGTCAATCTTTCATTCCTATGGCTGAATAATATTCTCTTGTATGGATATACCACATTTTGTTTATCCATTCATCTGTTGATGGGCTCTTGGTTTGTTTCTACCTTCTGGCTATCAAGAATAATACTACAATGAACTATAGGTGTACAATTATCTGTTTGAGTCCTTGCTTTCAAGTCTTTTGGGTATATACCTAAAACTGGAACATGTACGTTAAGTGAAAGAAGCCAGACAGAGAAAGCCCACATGTTGTGTGATTCCATTTATATGAAATATCCAGACTAGGCAATTTCCAGAAAACTGATTTGTGGTTGCCAGGGGCTGGGGTTGGGGTGGGGTAATAGGGTGTGTCTGCTTAATGAGTACGGGATTTCCTTTTGTGGTGATGAAAAAATTCTGAAGCAAGATAGAAGTAATGGTTGCACAACAATATGAACATACTTACTGCCACTGAATTGTACATTTTAAAACTGTTAAAATAGTAAATTTTATGTTATATGTATTTTGCTACAATAAAATCATATATACTTAAGAAAACCCAGTTTTGTTCTTTTCAAATGCATAGAATAAGTTGATCTGAAAATTGACCAAAGTTTTCCAAGTACAGTTTTTGGTGTATATACATAAGCAAATAGATAAAGCAGTTGTACATAGAAAACCAATTGCTTGTACTCAATATGGGATATGGTTGACCCATTGGAAAACTTACCCCTGTGATTCAGTTTAAACCTGCTTTCATTCTGGACAATACATATAACACAAAATATGTTTCAGCTAAGTTCTGGTCAAATTATGAATACAGAAGCCAAAAGAAGAATTGATGCCTTCAAATTATGGTGTTGGTGAAGAATATTGAATATACCATGGACTGCCAGAAGAATGAACAAATCTGTCTTGGAAAAAATACAGCCAGAATGCTCTTTAGAAATGAGTATGGTGAGACTTCGTCTCACTTATTTTAGACATGTTATCAGGAGGGACCAATACCTAGAGAAGGACATCATGCTTGGTAAGGTAGAGGGTCAGTGAAAAAGAGGAAGACCCTTGACGAGATGGATTGACACAGTGGCTGCAACAATGGGCTCAAGCATAGCAATGATTGTGAGGATGGCGCAGAACTGGGCAACCTTTCATTCTGTTGTACGGGGGTTGCTGTGAGTCAGAGTCGACTCGACCACACCTAACAACAGTAACAACATGCTTATGGATTGGATTGTGTCCCTCTAAAAATTTACGCTAAAGCCCTAAACTTTGGTACCTGTGAACATAACCTTGTTTGGAAATAGGGTTCTTGAATATGTTATCAGTTACCATGATATCATACCAGTGTAGGGTAGGTCCTAATCCTACCTGAGTGATATCTCATAAAAGAGGAGAAGAGAGACAGAGGAAAGATGATGGAGTTATGCTACACTGCCAGTCAAAGCACACCTGGAGATAACCAGTAGCTGAGAGACAAGAAAGGACCTTCGAGTTTCCAGCCTGTCACTTGACATAAGGATTTGGACTTGCCAGCCTGCATGATGGCATGAGCCAGTTCCTTAAAATAAAGCTCTCTCTCTCTAAATATATATCTTGCCGGTTCTGTTTCTCTGGAAAACTCTGACTAATACAAGTGTTTAATTATTACGATAAATAAGTGAAGGTGTATGGCATAGTTAATATACGCTCAACATTACATCATGCTTTCTCATCTTTGATGTCATGAAGATCAGGCAAGGATAGAATGAGTCCGGTGGTTGATTAAGAAACAGCAATTTCAAGGGCACTGCCATGCTTCTGTTGTTGCTTTTACAAAAGAAAAAAGAAAGAAAGTGATGTTCTGTTCCTCTCTTTGTTAAACGTGTATAGGCCTGAAAACAGATGCCATTCCATTGCTGTCTTCAATCTATTAGTTCTATCCATAGCAGAGGAGAGTTTAGATCACTTTACAGCTGTGTACACAGAATATAAACATTTCAGTAATGGAAGTGGGATTGGGAATGAATAGTCAACATTCAATGCAAAAATAATAGTCACGCATTTTGGACCCTCGATCTCTCATCATAACTGTAAAGTTCACTTGCTAAATGGGTTTCTCATCTCTGAGCCATATATATGCAAACACACGATTATAGAACATGTTTCGGGCAACATCAAACTAAGCTTGACCTGAGTAACTCCTTCTTGCTCAATAAATATGCCAGATCATCAGAATTACAGCTGTGGTATTTGATTTTATGGTGCATAGAACACAAAGTGATTATTTTCAAAAAATACAGTTAAAGTTCTTTGAAAATGGATATAAAACTTGCTGAAAGGTCCATTTTTTTTATAGCACTTATCCAAACTTTAAAAGATCTATTATTCGGGAGCCATTTTACGTGGTACAATTTCCAGTCTTTATATCAGATCCGAGGCAATTACAGAACAGTAGCCTCCACTGCCCAGAGTCCACCCCCAAACTCTGCCACCGCCCGAAATAAAACTCATTCTCCTTTGAGGAAAATGCAGTATGAGAAAGTGCTGAAGGGCACTTGCTGAATACAAGAGAGAGTAGATGTCGGCGCAGCACCGTGCTAGATTGTGACTTTTGCCTTGAATGCTCCCCATCCTTCCAGTGGCTTCTCTCTGCTGGTCTGCCGCAAACTCCTCTTCATCCTTATGAATCCCACTCTGATACCACCTCCCTTGGAAAGCCTTCCTTTCCCTGAGTTGGAAATCTCTCTTTTCCTCATTACATTTGCACAGCTCATGGTTTATTATAACTGCTGTTTAATGTTCCATTGAAGTCCGACGGTAGTGCAAACAGTTGACGTTCTCGGCTGCTAACTGAAAGACTGGAGGTTCGAGTCTACCCAGAGTTACCTTGGAAGAAAGGTCTGGTGATCTCCTTCAGAAAAACCAGCCATTGAAAACCCAATGGAACACAGCTCTACTCTGACACACATGGGATCTCCAAGAGTCAGAGTCGACTCAGTGGCAACTGGTTTTTTGTTTGGTTTTAAATATTCCACCTCCCATCATTGTGAGGCTGGATATTCATCTTTGTATCCCTGCTCAAAGGGCTTGGCAGACAATAGCTGGTCCAGTCAAATCTAAATGAATAATAAATAAAGTGAAAATGCTTCTTTATGTGGCACATGGATCTGATATTGTCACGGAGATATGTCTTCTTGTTTTATGATGGTTTCACACTGTTAACACTTTTGGTAGGAAAGCGATTCACCCAAACCCTGTGGGCTGCCTGTGAATATGGAGCTTCCTCCAGCCTGGTAAGTAAGGTGACCTTGCAGTCATAGGAATGACAGGTGACTCCCTGCCTGGGACCACTCCCCAGAATCTACCCATCTATCTATGTATCTATCTATCCACACACATATATTGACAAACACACACATACACACATATATACATGAAGTCACACCAGAGGTGTGTGTGTATATGTATACATATATGTATATGTATGTGTGTGTGTATATATATATATATATATATATATATATCTCCAGTTGCAGTAGAGTTAATTCTGATTCATAGCAACCCTATAGGACAGAGTAGAACTGCCTCATTCGGTCTCCAAGGCTATAAATCTTTTTGTCTTTGTGGAAGGAGACTGCCACATCTTTCTCCCTCCCATGGAGCCACTGGTGGATTCAAACTGCAGACCTTTCAGTTAGCATCTGAGCTCTTAACCACAGCACCACCATGGCTCCTTAAATATATATATATGTACACCACAAAACCAAACCGGATTCCAATTCATGGCGAGCCCATGTGTTACAGACTAGAACTGTTCCACAGGGTTTTCTTGGCTGTAATCTTTATGGAAGCAGATCTCCAGGCCCTTCTTCCATGACACCACTTGGTGGGTTTGAATCTCCAACATTTAGGTTAGTAGCCGACTGAAAACCGCTTGTGCCACCCAGGGACAACGTACGTGTATATATATGTTCTGGGAATTGCAGAAATTCAAGCCAGATTCAGAAAAGGACATGAAATCAGGGATATCATTGCTGACGTCAGATGGATCTTGACTGAAAGCAGAGAATGCCATAAAGATGTTTACCTGTGTTTTATTGACTATACAAAGCCATTTGACTGTGTGAATCATAACAAATTATGGGTAACATTACGAAGAATGGGAATTCCAGAACACTGCTTAGGCAGAACCTATACGTAGACAAAGAGACAGTTGTTAGAACAGAACAAGTGGATACTGCATGGTTTAAAATCAGGAAAGGTGTGCATTAGGATTGTATCCTTTCACCGTACTTATTCAATCTGTGTGCTGAACAAATAATCCAAGAAGCTGGACTATATGAAGAAGAACATGACATCAGGATTGGAGGAAGACTCGTTAACAACCTGTGATATGCAGATGACACAACCTTGCTTGCTGAAAGTGAGGAGGACTTGAAGCACTTACTGGTGAAGATCAAAGACCACAGTCTTCAGTATGGATTACACCTCAACATAAAGAAAACAAAAATCCTCACAACTGGACCAATAAGCAACATCACAATAAATGGAGAAAAGATTGAAGCTGTCAAGGATTTCATTTTACTCAGATCCACAATCAATACCCATGGAAGCAGCAGTGAAAAAATCAAATGACACATGGCATTGGGCAAATTTGCTGCAAAAGATCTCTTTAAAGTGTTAAAAAGCAAAGCTGTCACTTTGAGGGCTTTGAGGACTAAGATGAACCTGACCCAAGCCATGGTATTTCCAATTGCCACATATGCATGTGAAAGCTGGACAATGAATAAGGAAGACCTAAGAAAAATGGATGCATCGGAATTATGGGGTAGGTGAAGAATATTGAATATGTCATGGACTGTCAGAAGAACAAACAAATCTGTGTTGGAAGAAGTACAGCCAAAATGTTCCTTAGAAGCAAGGATGGCAAGACTTCGTGTTTCTTACTTTCGACATGTTATCAGGAGGGACCAGTCCCAGGAGAGGAACATCATGCTTCGTAAAGCAGAGGGTCAGCAAAAAAAAGGAAGACTCTCAATGAAATGGATTAACACAGTGGCTGCCACAATGGGCTCAAATATAGCAAAGATTGTGAGGATGGCACAGGACTGGACAGTGTTTCCTTCTGTTGTATATGGAGTCACTATGAGTCAGAACCAACTTGACGGCACCTAACAACAAGAGCTATATATGTATATACATACACACATACATATAACCGGTTGCTGTTGAGTCAATTCCAACACATGGCTCTTGGCATCTCCAAGTGTGTCAGAGTAGAACTGTGCTCCTCAGGGTTTTCAATGGTTGGTTTTTTGGAAGTAATAGATCACCCAGAACTTTCTTAGGAAGCATCTCTGCATAGATTCAATCCACCAAATTTTCAATTAGTAGCTGAGATTGTTAACTGTTTGCAACACCTAGGGTCTCTGTCTCTCTCTCTGTGTATATATACATATATTCATATATATATCTGTATATGTATGTAAGGTCACTGTGAGTCGGAACCAACTAGACAGCACCTAACAACAACGTGATGCAACCATCAAGCATTGTGTGCATGTGTGTACATGTGTATATGTGTGTTTTGTCTGACACAATTGAATTCATTTAAATAAATGAGTGGTTCTCACCTTAGCAGCTAGTAATGTTAGAGAAGTGCATGATGAAAGATTAAGCATAATATTCTGTAAGGAAACCATATGTCTGCCATGATTAGTGAGAAGCACTAATGATTAAAGGTTAATAGCAGATGACAGTCCAGTGTCTGCACTATCTGGATTGCCATAGGTGAGTCACTTAAGCTTGCCCTGCCTTAGTCTCCTCCAATGAAAAGTGGAGATGATAAAACCACCTTTCTCATAAGGTTACATGAGGATTAAATAAATGCATGTAACCCCCTAGAATACATTTTGGCACAGAGTAAATGACTGATGAATGTGGACATTTAGATTGGGACCCTAGATAATTGTCCCTAGCCAACAACGAGCTTCAGAATTTTATTCAGCTACTGATTTTGTCTCCATGTGCATAAGGTACAACCTGATGGAAAAAATAAAGATAAATTATCTCATGCACAGTAATCATAGCAGATCTCTTTAACACACTTCTCAGAAATCAACAAGTATAGTAAATACAAAACAAGTACAGATGCATTCTCTTCAAACAGTCAAAGAAAATCAGCGTTTTATAGCAATGCAAGTCATACATGTCATATGTGATTACAAAGCATGACTTATGAAATATTAGCACATAATAGACCAAAACATATATTCAGTAGGAACTTAATAATACTCTCTTCATAATTGTGTGTTAAAGCTAAAATCAAAATTTAAGTTTTAAAATAGTAATGAGTGTCTCAGTTATCTGGTGCTGCTATAACAGAAATATCACAAGTGGATGGCTTTAACAAGGAGAAATTTATTCTCTCACAGCTTAGGAGGCTAGAAGTCAGAACTTAGGGTGCCACCTCCAGGTGAAAGCTTTCTCTCCCTGTTGGCTCTGGAGGAAGGTGCTTGTCATCAATCTTCCCCTGATCTAGGAGCTTCTCATGTGCAGGGACCTCCAGTCCAAAGGACATGCTCTTTTCCCGGTACCTCTTTCTTGGTGGTATGAGGTCCCTATATCTCTCTGCTTGCTTCTCTCTTTTATGTCTCAAAAGAGATTGGTTTAAGACAAAATCTAATCTTGTAAATTTTGTCCTGCCTCATTAAGATAACTGCCACTAAGCCCATCTCATTAACATCATAGAGATAGGTTTTACAACACTTAGGAAAATCACATCAGATGACAAAATGGTGGACAATCACACAATACTGGGAATCATGGCCTAGCCAAATTGATACACATATTTTTGGGGGACATGATTCAATCCATGACAATGAGTGATGAGACCACACTTCCTTCCCGAAGTTACCTTCTAAGTAAAATCAAAAGATCACATATGAGAAAATAAATTAATTTAAATGTATACGTAAAGAAATTTTGTATATAAAGAGCAAGAGGACCTGGCTTTTGGAAAATTCTCCCAAAATACTGAATATTTTTGTATGAACACATAACTTAAAGAAAAATCCAAAGTTTAAGTAAACTATCTTAGACCTTCAGTTTCAGCAAGGCCTCATGTTTGTAGGTTGAACAAGTATACCCTTTAACTATTTTTCTTTAATCTACTAGAAACTTCGTCTCAGTCTCTGTTGTAGATCGTATTGTATCCCCCTAAAATATGTTTTGGAACCCTAACCCCTTTACCTGTAGATGTGATTCTATTTGGAAATTGGGTTTTCTTTGTCATATTAATGAAGTCATATCGGTGTATTCATAAGATTTTCACTGGCTACTTTTCAGAAGCAGCCCGCCAGGTCCTTCTTTTTAGTCTGTCTTAGTCTGGAAGCTTATCTGAAACCTGTCCACCATGGGTGACCCTGCTGGTATTTGAAATACCGGTGGCATAACTTCCAGCATGTAAACAGTACAACAAACTGAAAGAGGTGTTGGATTGACCCAGTGGCTACAACAATGGGCTCAAGCATAACAACAATTGTGAGGGTGGCACAGGACCAGGTATTATTTTGTTCTGTTGTACATGGGGTCTCTATGAGTGGGAGCCGACTAGATTTATGGCATCTAACAACAACAACATCAGTGTAAGGTGTATCTTTAACCTAATCACTTCTGAGTTATAAGGAGCCGCATAGACACAGAGACAAGGAAAAACAAACAGGGCAAGATAAATGCCACATGGAGATCTCCAAGGAACCGAGCAGCAGAAGACGAAAGAAGCAAAAACCCTCCCCCAGAGGTGGCACCCTGATTTGGACTTCTAGCCTTCTGAACTGTGAGAGAATAAATTTCTGTTTGTCGTGGATTGAACTATGTCCCACCAAAACGTGTCAACTTGGTTAGGCCATGATTCCCAGTATTGTGTGGTTGTCCTCCATTTCGTGACTGATGTAATTTTCCTACGTGTTGTAAATCCTAATCTCTACCTGTGGTTAGTGAGGCAAGATTAGATTGTGTTAAAGAGGATTAGGGTGGAATGTAACACGTTTACTCAGGTCACATCCCTGATCCAATGTAAAGGGAGATTCCCTGGGGTGTGGCCTGCGTCACCTTTTATCTTACAAGAGATAAAAGGAAGAGGAAGTGAGCAGAGAGTTGGGGAACTCATACCACCAAAAAAGCAGCACTGGGAAAAGAGTGCATCCTCTGGACCTGGGGTTCCTGCTCTGAGAAGCTCCTCAACCAGGGCAAGACTGATAACAAGGACCTTCCTCCAGAGCCAAGAGGGAGAGAAAAAGCCTTCTCCTGGAGTTAAAGCTCTGAATTTGGACTTCTAGCCTACTGGACTGTGAGAGAATAAACTTCTATTTGTTAAAGCCATCCACTTGTGTTATTTCTGTTACAGCAGCATTGAATGACTAAGATACTGTTATTTAAATCCACCCACTTGTGGTATTTGTGTTACAGCAGCATCAGGTAGCTAAGTCAGTCTATAAGTGCTGTACTGACAACTCCCAAGAAGCAACCCTCTGGGATGCTGCTGCAGGGGCAAGGCTCCCTGCGTGCGGGCAGTACCAGCAATGAGGGACAAAGTCACAACCGAGAGTTCAGAAGGATGCAACTGGCCCTGGATTCCAGCCAAAAACAAACAGAATTCATGGCAGTCTCAAAAAAAAAAAAAAAAAAATGCAAGCCCTTTGTTATAATCAAAATTGATTCAAATTCAAAGTTGATCATTCTAAATTTTTAAAACATCTAAACTATAAAAAATAATTGGTATAAAATTTTAGCTGTTTTTCCTCTTTCCTAGTATCAATGTAATCATCTCATTTCAAAAGAAGCCTCATTGTCTTCACCTTCCTGAAAAGTTCATTACAACTGAATTGTGCACCTGGCTTTTCAAGGTGTCTAGAAATGGAAATGAGAATAAAGAAGAACTATCCATGAACTATAAGGTTTACAAATGGACAGTCAAATTGAAGTAAGCACTATAGGGTTGCTATGAGTCAGAATCTACTGGGCAGCAACGAGCTTTTTTTTTTTTTAGTCTCTTCCCCACACTCACTCCCTTAAATTATACTATTTACAGAGTCCGTGGGTAGGTGGAAGTCACAAGGGATATTGCTGTATCCCAGGACTACTAACAATGAAACAATGAGTGGGACTGGCTGCTACCACCTGTATACACTGGAAGGGGTGAGGGGAGGGAGTGGTTACTAGAATCCAGAAGCTGAAAGTCACATAGGAAGGACTATTTGAGAGGGCCTGTGGAGCCCTGGTGGTGCAGTGGTTAAGAGCTCAGCTGCTAACCAAGAGCTCGGCAGTTCAAATCCACCAGTTGCTCTTTGGAAACTCTATGGGGCAGTTTTACTCTGTCCTGTAGAACTGGACCAATAAGCAACATCATGATAAATGGAGAAAAGATTGAAGTTGTCAAGGATTTCATTTTACTTGGATCCACAATCAACACCCATGGAAGCAACAGTCAAGAAATCAAAGGAGGCATTGCATTGGACAAATCTGCTGCAGAAGACCTCCCTAAAGTGTTAAAAAGCAAAGATGTCACTTTCAGGACTAAGGTGCACTTGACCCAAGCCATGGTGTTTTCAATCACTTCATATGCATACGAAGGCTGGACAATGAATAAAAAAGACCAAAGAAGAATCAATGCCTTTGAATTATGGTATTGACAAAGAATATTGAATATTCCATGGACTGACAGAAGATCGAACAAACCTGTCTTGAGAGAAGTACAATCAGAATGCTCCTTATAATCGAGAATGGAGACACTTTTCTCACATACTTTGGACATGTTGTCAGGAGGGATCAGTCCCTGGAGAAGGACATCATGTTTGGAAAAGTACAGGGTCAGCGAAAGATGGAAGACACTCAGTGAGATGGATTGACATAGTGGCTACAACAATAGGCTCAAGCATAACAACAATCGTGAGGAAGGCGCAGGACTGGGCAGTGTTCTGTTGTACACAGGGTCGCTATGAGTCAGAACAGACTTGATGGCACCTAACAACAACAACAGCACAGAGTTGCTATGACTTGGAATCAACTGGACGGCAATGGGTTTGCTTGTTTGTTTTGTCTTTCTTGTCCTTCAGAAGGAGACCTGTTGGTGCAGTAGTTAAAGCGCTCAGATGCTAACTGAAAGGTCGGTGGTTCGAGCCCACCACTCGCTCTCTGAGAGAAAGATGTGGCATTCTGCTTCCCTAAAGATTTACAGCCTTACAAAACCCTATGGGGCAGTTCTGTTCTGTCCTATAGGGTCGCTATGAGTTGGAATCCACTTGAAGGCAGTGGGTTTTCATTTTTGGCTTGTGCTGTTCAGTTGAGGGACGTAGCAGCACATCCTTACGCTTACCTTTTTTTTTCTTCTTTTTCTCCCTTTCAATCTATTTTCCACACAATGGACCAACAATCTTCTTGAAGTAGAAATCAGATCATGTCAAGTGTCTGCTTCAAACTTTTCAAAGGTTTCACACTGCTCTTAGAATAAAATCAAAACTCGCTGTAGGAACGTGGATATGTTGATCTCTACCTATCTTTTCTGTCTCACTCTATTCTCTCCTGCACTCAACTGTCTCGTGTCATATGGATCTATTTTCAGTTCCAAGCTCTTACCCAGCTCTTTGGAGACTGAGGGCACATTGTTTCCTTTACTCCAAGAATTGTGCCGTCCCCATACTTTGAAGTGTTAGTACCTTCTTATTCCCCATATAACCCCAAACCAAACCGGTTGCTATTGAGTGTATTTTGACTCATGGCAACCCCCTATATTACAGAATAGAACTGCTCTACAGGGTTTTCTTGGCTGTAATATTTATGGAAACAGGTCACCAGGCCGTTCTTTCAAGGCACCACTGCGTAGGTCCGAACCACCAACTTTTAGGTTAGTACTCGAGTGCAAAGCATTTACATCCCTCGGGAACTTCTTATTCCTCATAAAAACACAAACAAACAAACCTGTTGCCATCGAGTCAATTCCGACCCATAGGGACCCTACAGGACAGAGTAGAACTGCCCCATAGGGTTTCCAAGGCTGTAATCTTGACAGAAGCAGACTGCCACATCTTTCTCTCAAGGAGCAGCCAGTGGGTTCGAAACACCAACGTTTCAGTGAGTAGGCGAGCACTTCACCACTGCTCCACCAGGGCTCCTTAATTCTCATACCCCCACGTAAATCTAAGTTCCTCAAAAGCAGTCTTCATGAGGCTCCTCTCTCAAAAGCATGTTTCTTCTCTAACTCAGCTCCTTCCTTCGTATGATTTATTGCAATTTGTTCCAAGACTGTCTCTCCCACTAGCTCGTGAGGGCGGGGATGTCATCGGCTGTGTTCCCCTGGTGTTGTCCAGGGCTCAACGATGTTGTTAGACAAATGCATTCGGAATGTGAAAGGGACATGCCGTGGAACAGAGCTTCAAAGAAGGAGAGCAGTTGTTTTCATCATGCGTTGTCTGAGTTTATAACAAGACATGCAGACGGTAGCGTACGTCATTTAACAAAAACAAAGAGACAAGGACAAAGATAATGTTTTATAGCCGTGGTTTTCTTTGTACCTCGCGCTGTAAACAAGTTGTGCTGATCGCAAGTAGATAAAAGACTCAGGCAGAAATAAAATGAAAGAGAACTGAAAAAGATTTTAAGGACTTTGAAAGAGCAATTACAAAACATCCTTGAAGAATTGCCTATAACGAATTTGGATTCGCATGTCACTGTGGAGCAGGGAAATTATAAAATGAGAATTGTTCCGGGTATTCACCAGCAGGAAATTACATACATTCACATACACACACATAAACATTATTTTGCTGTATTGCAGTGTTCTTTATAGAAAAATCATTTCTCTAAATGGTTGTCTGAGGACTGCAGCCTATTTATTCACACAACACAGATTTCCTAAATGCCCACTACGCACGAGGCACTCCTGTCTGCACTGGGGACAGACAATAACAACAACAAGTAACAACGACAGCTAAAGGCAGGCATGTCAGGTGTTGACAGCTGCAATAGAACAGAACAGTGGAAAGAGGTGGGGACACTGAGGAGAGTTGCTATTTTATATGGATGGTCATGGAAGTCCTCATGGGGACAGTGATGTTTTAACAGAGAGGGAGTCATGTAGATATATGGGGAGGATGCTCCAGGTGAATAGAATAACAGGTACAAAAGCCCTGAGGCAAGAATATGCTTGGTAGGGAACATGTGGGTACCCATGTGTCTGAAGGGGAGTAAGCAAGGGGAAGGTGATAAGGTTACAGAGTTGTCAGCTGGAGGAGATCAGACCACGTGGAATCTCACATTTTACCCTGAGTGAGATGGGGAACTGTTGGAGGGGATTCTAGAAGAGTGACTTGATTATCCACATTTAAGGTGAGAATTCTTACTGGGCTAAGAACTAGTATCATGCATGCGCAGGAGCAGGAAAGAAGTTAGGGCTCCAGGACTGCCAAGACCATATAGATTGAATCATGTCTCCCCTAAAGATACGTTCAAGTCCTAACCCCCAGTATCTGTGCACATGACCTTGTTTGGAATCGGGTCTTTGAAGACATTATCAGTTAACATCAGGTCACAGTGGAATAGGGTGGATCCTCATCCAGTATAAGTGGTGTCCTTATAAAAGAGGAGGAGAAACGCAGGGGGAAGTTGGGCATGGGAGGATGGAGGTTGAGACTGGAATGATGCATTTACAAGCCGTGGAACAGCAAGGATCGCTAGCCATCAGCAGAAGCTAGGAGAGAGGCATGGAGCACATTCTTCCACAGAGCCTCCAAAAAGAACCAACCGTGCTGATGCCTTGATTTTGAACTTCTGTCCTCCAAAACTGTAAGACAATACATTTCCATTCTTATAAGCCATTCAGTTTGTGGGACTTTATTACCGGGGCCCTAAGGCACTAATACAAGGAGCAGCCTGTTAGATGATAGTGACTCAGACAGGTGGTAGCAAAGTGCGTGGTGATGGCCAGCAGAATCCAGATGCTCTTTGTCTATAGACAATACAGTCTGGACTGTCTTAATACTGGAGTGAAAGAATGAGAGGAGATGGGTTCAGTACTCTTGGCCTGAGCACATAGAAGACTGAGCTACTATTTACAGAGATGAGTGGGGGAGAGAAGCAGGTTGACAGCGTGGGAGAGGCAGATGCTTCCGCAGGAAATACTCATTTTGTTACTGGCCCCCCTTTTTTATTGGAAAGGATATCATCATTGACACAGCATTGACAGAAGGAAGAATGTGAAGATAGCAAGAAGTGCCCCTGGCCTTGTTATGATCCCCTTCTCCCCATCTTGTACTCTTACAAGTAAACAGATTATTGAGATGTTAGTTTGGTTATTGCTCTGAGGCTCTTCAGTAGTCTGTCAGGGCCATTCCTACAGCAGGCACTTCATGCTATTTACCAGTTGCCATGGAGTCAACTCCAACTCATGGCGACCCCAAGTGTGTCAGAGTAGAGATGTGTTCCACAGGGCTTCCAGTGGCTGATTTTTTGGTAGTTAGATCACCAAACCTTTCTTCCAAGGTGTTTCTGGGTGGACTCAAACCTCCAACCTTTTGGTTAGCAGCTAAAGAGGTTAACCTTTTTCATCATCCAAGAACTCCGATTCATAGTGCAATTATTAGTTGTTGTGTTCCAAGGATACCCACCACGTAGGTTACTCTCCTGTGGCCCTGGGTCTCTCACTGCACTTGTATGTTGAACAGACCAGGCCTCCACATTTGGTGGAGTGAAGGAATACCTAAATTCCAAGTGACCTGTCATATATTTTGAAAACACCCATGACCTGAATCCTCCCCACAGTCTACTTTCTTACTTTTGACTAAAGATGTCTCTTTAAATATGATACCCCTCATAATTTCCCCTGCCTTGAGAGTGGCAAGGAACAAGCCTTCTTTTAAGCTCAAGCGAATGCAGCTAAATCTTTCCTCATTTTATATTTTCACAAATCCTGTGGGTTTCTGTATGTGGGATGCCTTCCATCTGTACATGCGATGCCTCTCTGTCCCAGTAGCCTGACCTGGCTGCAGAGAGCTCTTCTGTGATCTGTAACTTTGATGATCTTCCAAATGAACATCACACTTAAGAAAAGTATGCTCTTACCATCTGTATTTTAAGTCAAACCTTTGACATATATTTTGTGATTTGTTTTTCCTCTGGAGGGGAAAACAAAATCTTAACTTTATCTCTATAAGGATCATGTTTCTTTCTTTAACCTCAAAAAGAACTGTGACAATATGTCCCGCTAATAAGAAAAACAAAAAATAAAAGGTACTGCATTAACAAGGTTATGAATCATGGTTTATTCATGGGGCTCAAGGTCACCAGTAGAGCAGAGGTGAGGATGAGGTTCAGGACTGCAGAAGTTTTAATCTCATTTGACATAAAACATTCCAGCCAAGTGTGTTATAAGAATGCCCAACCTGAGCACACACTATTGATTCAAAGCTGCCACCTGCTGCTTAGCTACATTGAGAGGCAGGAGCTTAATACATCAGATGCTATCTGCTTTTCAGTCTCAGGTGGTGGCCCAGAATCAATATCCTTAAATCAAGAATCTCTGTATTAAGCAGGAGTCAGGCCATTTATTATAATTCCAGTCTTTCACTGTTGCTAGCATATGGAAGCAGGCTCAGCACTCTGCAACTCCGTGGCATTTGGTTCCACAAATTTCCTTCCAGTTATTCTTCTTAATTATATTCTCTATGTACTAAAAATTAATTGTGCTCCTGGAGAAACTGTACATAGACCAAAAGGCAGTCATTCAAACAGAACTCGGGGGTACTGCATGGTTTAAAATCAGGAAAGATGTGCACCAAGGTTATATCTTTTCACCATACTTATTCAGTCTGTATGCTGAGTGAATCATCTGAAAGCTGGACTATATGAAGAAGAATGTGACATCAGGATGGGAGGAAGAGTCCCTAATAACCTGCAATATGCAGGTGACACAACCTTGCTTGCTGAAAGTGAAGAGGACTTGAAGAACTTACCGATGTATTTTCACATCAAGAAATCAAACGACGTATTGCATTGGGCAAATCTGCTGCAAAAGACCTCTCTGTAAAGTGTTAAAAACAGAGAAGTCACTTTGAGGACTGAGGTGCACCTGACTCAAGCCATGGTATTTTCAATTGCCTCATTTACATGCTAAAGCTGGACAATGAATATGGAAGACAGAAGGAGAATAGATACCTTTGTATAACAGTGTTGCTGAAGAGTATAGACTATACCATGGACTTCCAGAATAATCTATCTTGGAAGAAGAAGGATTAGAAGAGGATGGCAAGACTTCATCTCACGTACTTTAGACATGTTATGAGGAGGGATCAGTTCCTGGAGAAGGACATCGTCATGCTTGGTAAGGTAGAGGGTCAGCGAAAAAGAGGAAAACTCTCAACTAGTTGGATTGACACCATGGCTGAAACATGGACTCAAGGATAACAACGATTGTGAGGAGGGCATAGCACCGAGCAGTGTTTCATTCTGTTGTACATAGGGCTGCTATGAGTCAGAACTGATTCGACAGCACCTAACAACAATAACAGCAACAACAGTATTGGAAAACTAGGTCTAATTTTAAGACATCTCAGTAGTATTGTGATAAAGACTCAAAGGGAAATTAAAAGCTCTTGGATCCGTATGGCAGTCATGCATCTTGGTTCATAAACAAACAGCTCCTATCTGTGAATTTGAGTCAATAGCAATCACAATAGCTAATATTCGTAAAGCAGTCACCACATACCAGGATCTGCAGTAATCACTTCACTCAATTCATCCTCCAAAACTTCGCATAAGCCAGGGACTCATACTGGCTTCCAGTTTTCACAATGAGGAAATGAATTACAGAAACATTAAGGAATCTTGTGAGGTCGCTGGTTATACGAAAGGATTAGATTCAAACATGGGGTCTGCTTCAGCCACTGGGCACACTCTCTGCTTAACCACAGGTTTTTGAAAACTGAGTTTGCACTTGGCCTTTTTATTTTTTATTTTTTGATGAAACAATGATAAATGCTGTCGAGTCCAGTGTGTGTTTTCCTCATTTAAGGTATTAGACTGAGAAACACGCGCCTCCATTTTAACAAAGAGAAAATTGTTGTGGAAATTCGGAAGCGAGGTGGGCAGACATTGAGACTGTAATTTAAGGAATCCGACTGGGAGTTTGTTCGTTTCTGTAACAAAGGTAAATTGGACTTGAATTGCTCTGCCAGTGCTGTTCAGGGAAACTTAATTCAGGGAAGGAAATTAGCAAGAATCAGGACCTGCAGGGTAGTGGGAATTGGAGTGACTCAATAAATATCTATCATTATTGGTGTCACCATGAACCTGGTTTCACAGAAATGGTCATAATAATGCATAAACAACCACCCATACAATCTCTTAAGCACCTGCTACAGATCAGGTGCTGTGCCAGGTATTTCTCTCATATTATGCCAACGGAACCTCCAAACAGCCCAATAAGGAAAGCCACACACCACCTATATCTATTCTGGCTTCGACACCAAGGTTCTTAATTAACAGGAGATGTTGCTTTCTAGACAAAAAGGGGAGGAAAACCTAATTTCAGATCAAATGCAGGTACCTACAAATTAAGGCTTGTGGATTATGTACGTTCATGTATGCAAGCATCTACTTTGAAAGATTCAGCAAATATTAATTCAGCAGCTTGTATGTGCTAAAAGCCGCAGTTGTATGGAAACCAGGAAGATTCAACTCTCACTGAGCCAGCATTATTCGGGGGAAGTTAAATGAAATAAGTGGAAGGAGTGATTCATTCCCACTGAGGAGTACAGGCACGTAGTCACAGAAGGCAACATCAAAAAGGTGAAAATTGAAGAGCCAGTACAATTGAACGGGCAGAGAAGGGGGAAGGGTAGTCCAGTCAGAAAAAAGAAAGGGTACCAAAAACAAACAAGAAAACAGTGCCACTGAGCAGATTCTGACTCCTGGCGACCCCATGTGTGCAGAGTAGAACTGTGCTCCCTACGGTTGCCAAGGCTGTGACCTTTCAGAGGCATATCACCAGGGCTTTTTACCAAGGGGCCTCTGGGTGGATTTGAACTGCCAATCTTTATGTTAGTATTTGAGCACTTAACTGCTTAAGCTACCCAGCGACTCCTAAAAGAAGTGTAAAGTCACAGAAATAAGTTTTTTAGTTTGTTTACTTAGCTAAAAAATGAAACTTTGGGGAGAATGGAATCATCCCTCTAAATCACCTAAAATAAAATTCTGTTTGATATTTCTTATGTCCCTCATTAAATAACTCACTGGAACAAAAACTTGAGATAACAGTATGCACAAGTATTTTATTACATCTAAGATTTTTCTTAAATAAAATAGAAGATGAAGGGATTAAAGAACCCTGTGCAGAGTTGGCTGCTGCCAAGGTTAAGTGCACTGCATTAAGGCTGTGGCATTGCACATGCAGTCCTGTTTGACGTGGGCAAAATGAAGCAAGCTTTGTAACCGTGCATTTGACCTTATTTTGCAGTTTTGAATAAACGTTGTTATGTGATCGTCACCCTTTGCTTTAAAAATCAGTGTTTATTCACTCTGCTGCGGAAATGCTTTCACAGAATGTGTTTCTCACCAGGGTTTTTAAATATTTACATCAGCTGATTAATAATTTATAGCTGGCATTCTCGACCTCAGAGTCTTGAATAATTGATACGTTCATTTAAGATTTGCAACTGTTCTGTGTCGTGATGAAGTGCGCTAATCTAAGTTTCCACAGCACTTCAATAGTGAAAGTTGACAGTGAAATCAGGCTTTCTTTTATTTTTACAGAGGTCAAAAATTAGGCCTACAAGCAAATATACTGGAGTAATGTGTCTAAGTTCCAGATGCTCTTCCCTTCCTAAGAAAGGGAAGAGTATCTGGAACAGAAGATACTGCAGAACACCCCGCAGCACCATGACCCTCATACCAACACTGAGCAGCGGATTCTGTTTGCTGTGCTTTTTGTTAATCAAAGGAAAAGGACTCAGGCATGCTGACTAAATTCCATGGTGTCTCTATCCATTTTAAGTCATTTGAGAGTCGTTTAAAATGTATGTGTGTGCGTGCATGTGTGTGTGCGAGTGTGCGCGTGTGCAGGCATGTGTGTGTGCACGCATGTGCATGGGTATATGTGTGTGCATACAAGCATGTGTGTGTGCACGTAAGCACGTGTGTGTGTGTGCATGCGGGCATGTGTGTGTGCACACGTGTGTGTGAATCTCTAATGACTACCAGTTTAATTATCATAGTATTTTCAAGAAAAGAAAGTTGATCAAAACGATAGGAAAATGGGTCTCAGGTTTTGTGTGGTTGCTATCTTAACTGTCAAATTGGCCACATCAAAGTGTTCATTTTTCACTTCACTTTTTTTCAGAGAACTGAATGCCTTTTAGTGGCCATTTGATGTCAAAATAATTGTTCTCTTTTTTTAAAAAAATCCAACTTGGTAATTTTAGAGGACTTATATTTAAAAAAAGGAGAATAGTTAATACAACTTTTTGTTATTTTTTCCCTTGGCAGTTCAGTTTGGTGTCATCATAAATGTGGTATCATGTAGGAGTCCCCTGGTTCCCCTACATGGGTCATTGGCCCTAGGCACCATCACCAAGGGGCATATTAGGTATTTATTTCCCTTTAACTTCACCCGTAGAGTCCCTGATTCCTCTTCTTGGTGACAATGCCCCATGCGCTACATAATCATTTCAATGCATTCGGTCTCATCTACTGGAAAATCTTATTCTTTAGTTAGTTTATTTATTTATTTTCATTTACAAAATATCTTTCTAACATAAAAGCGGAGAAGGTTTTATGGCACTACAATTTCTGCCCCACTTTTTCTTTGGATGAAAGAATGTCAGCTTTTTTTTTTTTATTTTCAAGATATTGGGTGTCAATATGTTCATGGAATATAGATTTATTCTCAGTTTTCAGGCATGAGTAGTGGGATGGCTAATTTCATGGTCAGCTAGTCTAGATTTTGCTATGACAGTATGTACATGAGATTAACATTTAAATCAGTAGAGGAAATCACCCTCCATGATGTGGGTAGGCTTCATTTCATCAGTGGAAGGCTTAACAGTGAAACTGAGGCTTCCCCAGGGAGAAGGATTCTGTCTCAAGGCTGTAAATAGACAGCCTGCCAGAATCTCCACCTCCTTCTCCCTGCCAAATTAGGACACAAGGCTGCTGGAGTTTCCAGCCTGTCACCTGACCTATGAATTTTGGACTTGCCAGCCCCCCACAGTCACATGAGCCAACTTTTAAAAATCAATGTCTCTCTATGTGTATGTGTTTTATTGGTTGTTCTGTTTCTCTGGAGGACCCTGGCTAGAATAAGTAGTCATGATAATCCTGGTGCTCTTTGCAGTGATGGGTTTGACGTGGACGTGTATCTGTCAGAGTTCCAGGTAGAAGACAAAATCCACTCTAGACACTCTCCACTGGAGAATAGTATTTAATTCAAGAACAGGTACTTTTAACATCATTGGAAGTGCTGGAGAAGCAAAGTCAGGAGACACCACTGGACACTGGTCTAAAGAGCACAGAATCTGGCCACGCAGAGTCCAGGGGCTGCTCCTCCTGTTCCACCGTCACTGGCACCACCATGATGGCCGCATCTCACAGACACTGACATGTGGATTATGTTCCTCCTACACTCGTTCTGATCCACTGGCAACGACAGCATCGGGAAGTCGCTCCCATCTCGCTTTTGCCTCTAACATTTCACACGCTTGTCTCTCACTGGCAGGTTATCATCCAGAACTATGGCTGTAAGGAAGTTTGAGAAATGTAGTTTTTAGACTTCCAGCCTTTGCAATAATGGGGGACTAAAAAAAACAAACCAAACCCATTGCTGACTCATAGTGACCCTATAGGACAGAGTAGAACTGCCCCATAGGATTTCCAAGGAGCGGTTGGTGGATTCTAACTGTCAACCTTTTGGTTAGCAGCTGAGCTCTTAACCATTGCGCCACCAGGGAGCGGGTTGCATATCAGGGGTGGGAATGTTAGCTGAGTGGCAGTAGGCAATAATTAGCACAGTATTTGACTTAATTTTTGCCTTTGGAACATCTGAGGAAGACTGTTTTTGGACTTCTATGAAAGTATTATACCCTGATAAAATAGATGCTTGAGAAAAGCTTCTCCTTCCTCCTTTGGATGTAGTTTTATGAAGATGGGATGCCTAAAACTATGGTTTCCTTCCTGTGCCTGTAAAAAGTGTCAGCCAATAAATTAAGGATAACAGTAGAATGGAAATTACTCTGGTCCTTGACAACATAGCTGTGCCATCAGATTGTTGGTTTGTTGTCGTTAGGTGCCATCAACTCAGTTCTCTTAGCAACAGGAAGAAAACGCTGCTCAGTCCTGTGCCATCCTCACAATTGTTGTTATGCTTGAGCCCATTGTTGCAGCCACTATATCAATTCATCTCCTTGAGGGTCTTCCTCTTTTTCACTGACCCTCTATTTTACCAAGCATGATGTCCTTCTCCAGGGACTGATCCCTCCTGATAACATGTCCAAAGTAAGCAAGACAAACTATTGTCATCCTGCTTCTAATGAGCATTCTGGCTGTACTTCCCACCCAGATTTGTTTGTTCTTCTGGCAGTCTATGGTGTATTCAATATTCTTCACCAATACCATAATTCAAGTGTATCAAGTCTTCTTCAGTCTTCCTTACTCATTGTCCAGCTTTCGCATGCATATAAGGCAACTGAAAATACCATGGCTTGGGTCAGGTACACCTTAGTCCTCAAAGTGACATCTTTGCTACCACTTTAAAGTGAATCGCATAGACAATAGTCAATAATAGATTTTGAAACCATAGGTATGTCATAAAGAAATGTTTGAATCCCTTTTCTTGACATTGCTCTATGTAGCCCAGTCAACCTAAATATGCAAATAGGCCTGACCCTTCACTTTCACGTTTTTCTCTTTGGTTTTACAATCTGGAAATAAGTGGGAATCTCTTATCTCAGAACTCTTGTTCTGAAGCTAATCTATGTATATAAGTGGTCTGTCTTATTTTAAACATTGAATGCCAGGTAGCGTATATTGTCCATTCTGATTAAAAAGAAAAAAAATACTGATGCCATATGTCAATCTAATTTGCATGTCAGATTTCCCAGCGGAAAAATTGGTCTTGTTTGGCACATCTGCAACACCAGCTGTCATCATGGTCATTGGGCAACACATGAAATACAACAAACCTTTCCAACACTTCTCTTGGGGTGAGGTAGACTTAGACTGACGTCTGTCTTTCCTGCCTGTCCATCCATCTACCTTTGGATTCCAATGCCTATTACATGCTAATTTGACTTGAAAATTGATAGAAGAATAAGATAGCATAAATTTAGAAACACTGATTAATCCCAAAGTGCTTATTTTTGGCCTATGATGTGATGCCCACTATGCTAGGTGGTGGGGCTGCAGGGTGGAGAGGATATGCCTTCGGGAAATCTCACTCCAGCAGGGAGGCAACATGTGCACAGGAGACCTTGCTTCACAGGGTCTCTTTACTAAGAATCACATAACATTGTGAAGGTGAATAACTGTTGGATATTTGCTAATACCAAGGCCCCAGTGGCTCAAATGGTTTGCGCTCAACTGCTAATCTAAAGGTTGGTGGTTCAAATCCAACCAGTGGTGCTTCAGAAAGATTGTTGATGTTGTTATTGTGCACTAGTGAGTAGATTCTGACTCATAGCCACCCTGTATCTTTATAGCAGGAGCCCTGGAGGCACAGTGGTTAAAGCACTCTGCTGCTAACCAAAAGGTTGGCAGTTCAAACCCACCAGCTGCTCCGTGAGAGAATGGGTCTGGCAATCTGCTTCCATAAAGATTACAGTCTAGGAATCTATGAGCCAGTTCTGTTCTGTCCTATAGGGTCTTTGCTAGATGGAATCAACTCAACAGCAACAGGCTTTTTATTATTATTATTATGTGCTAATACTAATTAGTATGGTTCTCTCTATTTGAAGGTAGATGCTTCGATTACTTAGCTCACATTCTACAAAAGTCAACAACGTGAACAACTAGAAAAATGACT
>NW_004444008.1:5771955-5773526 GCF_000243295.1 Trichechus manatus latirostris | reverse complement strand
TGATTACATTATATCAGATCTCATTATGGAAGTGATTATATCATAACATAGCTGCAAAACTACATCTTAACTGCCAAACCTCTGAGAATCATGGTCCAGCCAAGGCGACACACAACCTTAACCATCACACTCCGTTTTGAGTTCAAGTGTATTGTTGAAGCTTGACCTCAGGTACATCTTTCTGCCTCACTCATTTCCCCTGTTGTTACACCCTCCTCGATATGTGTTTCTTACTGTGTTAATGGCTGAGCTGAATGGTTGTGGGGGCTTGTAGGAGAAAGAAGGCCACCGGATGGTTTGGGCCTATTTGGTACAGACCCTTCAATTTTCTAGAGGGTAGCGAACACACAACCAAAGGCTTTACAAATAATTTTTTGATGAATTTTAATGTATGCTAGGCTTTTCCACATCTGCTCTGTGCTATGAAATTGTTTGCTGCTGTTGTTAGTTCTCATCGAGTAGATTCTGCATCGTGGTGACCCCATGGGCGTCAGACTAGAACTGCACCATAGGGTTTTGAAGGCTGTTTCCTTTTAGAAGCAGATTGCTAGGCCTTACTGCTGAGGCACCTCTGGGTGAGCTCAAACCACCAACTTTTTGGCTAAGCTAGTGCTAAACCGTTTCCACCACTCAGGGATTACTTGTCAATGTATATCCACACCTCAAGTTATTACAGATTGCCTGATTTTTAAGATTAAAAGTACGTATGCTCTGTGAGAACTTCAGGGACCCTAGGGAGCAAGGGGCCATTTCCCTTCCACGCCCATGGAAGACCTGTCCATCTTCCTGCTTGGGTGACATAGGCCTTCATGACCTACCCACTCCATACAAGGTCACATTCACAGTTACAGGGGATTAGGGCATGCACATATGTTTGGAACATTATCTACATACCACAGTTGGCTTCCTTTCATGCCATCATTCTTGTCATTATGGACTTTTTTTCAAAAGTTAATGTTGAACCAACAGACTGACTCTTCTATTTTCCTTATATTTTATCTTCTTTATCATTTCTTTTGCTTGCCTCTGAGAGTTTTCGTCATTTTTCCCCCATCTCACAATACTCCATTGATTTGTTTTAATATTTGTCTATCCTGTGTTTAATTCCAAAAGCATTTTTCTTATTCTCTGATGTTTCTTTTTTCATAGCATCCCATTTTAGCTTAATGCATGCAAACTCATGGGTGCTTATCTTGAAGTTTTCTTTTGTTCTCCCACACTTCCTCTGCTCATTCTGGGTTCTATTTTTTCTGTTCATTTGCTTCGGTTTCTCTTTCATTTTGTAGGGTTTCCACAAATGTCTGATGATCTTGGTTGTCTATTTATATTTAAAGATACTAAAAAACCAAACCCATTGCCATCGAGTCGATTCTGACTTATAGCGACCCTATAGTCAGAGTAGAATTTCTCCATAGGGTTTCCAAGGCTGTAAATCTTTACAGAAATAGATTACCATATCTTTCTCCTCCTCAGTGGCTGGTGGGTTCTAATCACTAACCTTTCAGTTAGCAATAGAGTGCTTAATCACTGTACCATCAGGGCTCCTTATATAAAGATAAACCCTCAAAAAA
>NW_004444008.1:5744747-5756087 GCF_000243295.1 Trichechus manatus latirostris | reverse complement strand
AAAATTCATATAAGTAGTGGTATGGATTTGTAAAGTTTTTTTTTCTTAATGCAATCATCCATATCACTACTAGAGTGTCAAACTGAAATCAAGAATGAAAATGTAAGATGTCATGGTTAAGCAGTTAGAGTTGAAGCTTAGATGCACAAGCTATAAAACAACAAAATAAACTCAGTGTTTAGATGGTAAATTTGTTTTACAAAGTGAAATTTGCAGGGAGTTTTGGAAAGGAAAATGTTGTGAATATGATAATAATCCTCTGTCCGTGAAAGCAGAACTTAGGTATTTTCAATCATATTTATTCATTAGCAAATCACTGAGGTAAATTGTTCATTAAATATGCCAAATAAATGGGAAAAAATGTGGTTTTAATAATATTGATGATTTGTATAGTTGTTCCCATTGAGAACAACTGGAAAATCTGGAAAATAAACTAACTTAAAGACACTGGAGAGTTAACAGGTGTTGACGTGTTATGGGGCAAGATGAGTGAGAAGAAGAAAACCAAGATAGCCAAGCCTAGCGTTTTAGTTTTCCTTTCCTCTAGGAGCGTCAGCTGATTCCAGAGAAGATAGCCACAAGATGAAAACACTAAAAAGGATTTAGACATCTTTGTGGGTCAAGGGGGACAAAAATTGGAGCCCAGGGCCTTCTGGGCAAGGAGGTGGGAGGACTGATAAATTTTCCACGTATTGAATTTGGAACCTGAAGAGAACTGAACCATGAGAGAATGGATAGACTGAAACTAGGCTGGTCCACCTAACCTGAAACCAAAGCTTAAATAATCATAGTCCCTGGAATGGAATTAAGATATTACTGGACTATTGATGCCTGTAACTACTTGCAAAAGGCAAATAGAAACAATCTTTGAAAGATGACAACATTAGCTTAGTGATCAAATTATTTTTTAATTATTTATTATCAATATCTGACTCTCAGTTATGGACAAATAAGGAGAAAAGGTAACAGACAAAAGAAACAGATTCACAGTGGTTTCAGATAATAGAGTTCTGGCCCATAAATTAAAATGACTATGCTTAATATGTTTAAAGATATAAAGTTAAGATGGAAAATTGTAGCCAAAAAATAAATAAGCAAGAAAACTATAAAACAGAACCAAGTGGAATTTCTGCATCTGGAAAAACATACTAATGAAAATAACACAATGGGTTGGTTTAATATCAGAATAGCTATAAATACATATGCCATTCTGTAACTCAGAAGATAGAAGGGAAGAAAATATTCATCATGAACATAAGAGAAACAAGAAGACAGAGGATGGAGAATACAAAAGAAAGGGTAATAACAGGGAATTAAGAGATCTAAGAGATACAGTGAGAAGGTCTAATTTACGTGTAATTGAAGTCCTATAAAGAGAAAAGAGAAAGAGCATAAATACTATTTGAAAAGATGATGGGTATTAAGTTTCTCAGACTGATGAAAAACAACAGGCCACAGATTCAAGAACCTCTACATTCCCAGACAGAATAAACACGCACAAAAACAAATACATACTGTTAATAATGAAAGAAAATGAGAAATGTTTATATGTAGCCAGAAAAAAAAAAAACTAACCTATTAATTGATTTCTCAGTAGAAACAAAGGAAAACAGCAAATTCTGGAATGATCTCACCAAAGATTAAAAAAAAAAAAAAAAGCTTGTCTAGAATTTAATACTCTACAAAAATATTCTTCAAAAATGAAGGTGAGATAAAAATATTTAAAGTGTGACATGGTGACCCATATTGAAGATGATACCAAAGGCAGTTAGTGATATTGTCCAATAATTCTACATTCCGTTGGACCACCCTTCTTTGGAATGGGCACAAATATGAATTTCTTCCAGTTGGTTGGCCAGGTAGCTGTCTTCCAAGTTTCTTGACATAGACAAGTGAGCACTTCCAGTGCTGCATCCGTTTGTTAAAATATCTCAATTGGTATTCTGTCAATTCCTGGAACCTTGTATTTGGACAATGCCTTCAGTGCAGCTTGGACTTCTTCCTTCAGGACCATTAGTTCTTGATCATATACTACCTCCTGAAATGATGAATGCTGACCAATTCTTTCTGGTACAGTGACTCTGTATTCCTTCCATCTTCTGTTGATGCTTCCTGTGCTGTTCAATGTTTTGCCCACAGAATCCTTCAGTATTGCAACTCAAGGCTTGAATTTTTTCTTCAATTCTTTCGGTTTGAGAAATGCCAAGTGTATTCTTCCATGTTGCTTTTCTAACTCTAGGTCCTTGCACATGTCATTATAATACTTTATTTCATCTTCTCAAGCCATCCTTTGAAATCTTCTGTTCAGCTCTTTTACTTCATCATTTTTTCCTTTTGCTTTAGCTACTCGACATTCAAGAGTAAGTTTCAGTCTCTTTTGACATTCATTTTGTTCTTTTCTTTCTCTCCTGTATTTTTAATGACCTCTTACTTTTTTTGTGTATGATGTCCTTGATGTCATTTCACAACACATCTGGTCTTCCGTTGTTAGTGTTCAACCTGTTAAATCTATTATTGAGATGGTCTCTAAATTCAGGTGAGATATACTCAAGGTCGTACGTTAGCTCTCTTGGACTTGTTCTAATTTTCTTCAGTTTCAACTTGAACTTGCATATGAGTAATTAATGGTCTGATCAAACAAATCTGTCTTGGAAGAAGTACAACCAGAATGCTCCTTAAATTCAAGGATGGCAAGACTGTGTCTCACATAATTTGGACACATTATCAGAGGGGTCCCTGGAGAAAGACATCATGCTTGGTAAAGTAGAGGGTCAGTGAAAAAGAGGAAGACCCTCAACAAGATGGATTGACACAGTAGCTTCAACAGTGGGCTCAAGCATAGCAACAAATGTGGGATGGTGCAGGACCAGGCAGTGTTTCATTCTGTTGTGCTTAGGGTTGCTATGAGTTGGAGCCAACTTGATGGAACTTAATAATAGCAACCCAACAACAACAATGCCTAAGATATCGATGTTTGTGTGTTCCATTTCCTTTTTGATAATTTCAGTTTTCCTAGATTCATACTTTATATATGCAACTTTCTGATTAATGGATGTTTGCAGCTGTTTCTTCTCATTTTGAGTCATGCCACATCAGTGAATGAAGGTCCCGAAAGCTTGACTCCATCCATGTCATTAAGGTTGACTCTCCTTTGAGGAGGCAGCTCTTCCTCAGTCATCTTTTGAGTGCCTTCCAACCTAAGGGGCTCATCTTTCGGTACTGTATCAAACAATGTCTCACTGCTATTCATAAGGTTTTAACTGTCTAATTCTTTTCAGAAGTAGACCACCAGGTCCTTCTTCTCAGTCTGTGTTAGTCTAGAAGCTCAGATGAAACCTGTCTGCCATCGGTATCCCTATTGGTATTTGAATACTGGTGGCATAGCTTCCAGGATCACAGCAACACGCAAGCCTGCACAGTACAACAATCTGACAGATGCATGGGGATTTAGGGTTATGGTTTTATGGGACATTCCAGTTAACTGTTCTAATACTATGGTTGTTGCTTTTGTTATACATCCTAGTTTGTTGTGTAGTGCCTAGGATCTTAAAAGCTATCAAGAGACCATCCAAGGTACAACAATTGCTCTATGTTAGCCTGGAGTAACAGAGGAAGATGGAATCAGGAAGAGGAGAAAATGGAATGTGTGACTAATTGCCTCCATGAACAACTGACATCTTTGCCATGAGACTGGAAGAACTGAATGGTGCCTGGCTACTATTACTGAAGATTGTGATCAAAGTTTCTATGGAAGAATCTTGATCAAAGGGGGTAAAATGCAAAACAGAATTTCAAATTCTCACGTAATCCAGACTTTCTGGATTATGGATGCTGAATGAACCCTGAAACTACTGCCCTGTGATAATCTTTAAACCAAACCTTAAACCAAAAATATCTGGACAGGAAAAACAATAGAGACTCCCTGATGAAGCAGGAGAAAAGTGGGGTGCAGAACTCAAATTCTAGTAAAAAGACCAAACTTAATGGTTTGATTGAGACTGGAGGGACCCCAGAAGACATGACCCCTGGATTCTCTGTTAGCCCAAAACTAAAACCATTCCCAAGGCCAACTCTTCAGACAAAGATTGGACTGGACTATGGGACATAAAATGATACTCGTGAAGAGTGTGCTTCTTAGCTCAAGTAGACACCTGAGACTAAATGGGCTGCTCCTGTCCAGAGGTGAGATGGGAAGGCAGAGAGGGTCAGGAGCTGGCTGAGTGGACATGGGAAATCTGGGATGGAAAGGAGGAGTGTGCTGTCACAGTATAGGGAGAGCAATTAGGGTCACAAAACAATGTATGTATAAATTTTTTATGAGATTAACTTGAATTGTAAAGTTTCACTTAAAGCACAACAACAACAAAAAATCCCCTGAAGTCTTATTTAAACCAAACAATAGTTTATCTTAATTAATAAATAATATCTTCCTTGAGCATTTTATTCTTTTACAAACTATCTATATGAGATCAAACTAACAACAACTCAAAAATTTAAATAGGAAACCTAGGGGGCATTGAATTTCTGTTAATTGGTGAGGATGATGAGAATATTGCACAGCTTGAAGAAAGTCATCAATGACACTGAATTGTACATGTTGAACTGGTGTATGTTCTGCGATGTATATTCTCAAAAACTACAACAAAAAAATAAATTAATTAAAAAACAGACAAGCAGAAGTTGGGATAAATTATTTTTTAATGAAAATATAATTAGTAGTTTTCTTTTAAGAAAGAACCCTTTGTATATCCCAAGTACTATGGCATTTGCCTTTTAGGGAGAACAAAAAAAATCATGGCTATAAACATCATGCAGTAAACACCATTAATAAACAATTATCTGATAAAGATTTGTACCTTTTCCCAAGGAGAGTATCAATTAAAATGATTGTGAACCCAAACTATGCCTTTGTTAATTTGGTTTACTGTCCTCAAGAAAGTCATTCATTTATTCATTCATTAATTCACTTAGACAAGACACATTTATTAGTTATCAAATATTTAGTGAGCACCTATTAAGTGTAAGGCACCATGCTAGACATTACAGAGAGTAAATATAGACTGTGGTACAAGAGGTTTGCAATAAGTTGTTAACCTAAATGTTAACGGTCTGGGCCCACCCGGTGGCTCCACAGAAGAAAGCCCTGACGATCTGCTCCTGTAAAAAACTACAGCTACGAAAACCTTATGGAGCAGTTTTACTCTGCAACACATGGGGTCACCATGAGTAGGGGACCAACTTAACTGCAGCTAACAACAACTACCCATGAGCTGCATTTCCCAGAAGGAGAGACAAACTACATTAACATCCCTCCCCCTAAACTAGCCACCCCAAATGCACATTATAATGTCAGGCAGAATGTGAAGAGGTAGCCCCCAAGGAACAAGAGGGTTGCGTGTAGTGAGAGGTGAATAGGCTGGCGTAGTCGGCAGGCACCTGGAGCATACCACACGGAAGCAATGAGAACAGGTTTTGCCCATATTGCAGTAGGTTCTCAATGCCAGTTGAGAGTTTGGACTTGATTCAGTGAACATACCAGCCCTTCTGCAATAATGGTTCAATGTTTTAAATTGTCAAGAGTATAACTGGGTTTTCTACCTCATATGTATCTAACCATTTGGGCTAATTTAAAAAGCAATATTTAATACTATAGTTCTTACTCAAAATGATGTTAAAGGAACCTGCAAGATTTTGGATTTTTGGAGTAGTAAGTGGATTGGATGTTATGCTTTCGATGTGTTTTACTTATAAAGTCAGGTAGCTACTTCAGCAGTTGCCATAAATAGAAAATAATTATTACAAAATAGGTAGCAATTGGCCCAAGCCTGCAAATGAGGTTGCTCAGAGCACCCAGATACCAATTGAAAATAACCTTCTTAAGGCAATGTGTGACACTCAGCAGATTTGGGAGGGCTCCTGGGGCAGCTAAGCTCCCAGGGTGTTTTAGGAACTTGAGCACTTTCATCCTGGTAGATGTCTAACAAATGCTATGACATTGGTGCTTAGCTCTGTTCTTGGTTCAAGTAGAAATGTAATTTCTGCCACCTATTGAAGGCTAAAAATCAAATACAATGTACCTTTTTCAAATCAATCTTTCTGTTATTTATTTATGGTCTGCTAAACCTACGTGTGAGGCAGTCTCCATTCAGGAGACGTGGGTTCGATTCCCAGCTAATGCACCTCATGCACAGCCACCACCCATCTGTCAGTGGAAGCCTGTGTGTTGCTATGATGCTGAACAGGTTTCAGCAAAGCTCCCAGACTAAGGCAGACTAAGAAGAAAGGCCTGGCAATCTACTTCTGAAAATCAACCAGTGAAAACCCTATGGGTTACCTCCCAGCACTGTTCTTTGAAGCAGCCAAACCCAGTTTAAACAGGTATGCAAATGTATACGTATCTAACTTTCTCACCCAAAATTCTGTCTCTGTGTGGCTCTCTTGCTCCAATCATGAGTCAGGGCATGTACCTGAGAAGCAAAGACAGCAGCTCCAGTTGCCACCAGAAGAGGGTGCTCACAGCAGTGTGGTTATGGTGGTTCCTGGCTATGCATGTCCAGCACTTAGTGGTGGCATTTACCAGCCGTTCCATGGCCAATCAGGGTCCTGCCCTGGGCTTCAGGGATGGTGGTCCACTCCATGCCTGATCCTCCTGCAGAATCATTCATTAGTGTGCTCAGCAGCAGCCTGGCTTCCTGCTGGCCACACTGATTTCACAGTCTTTCCCCAGAAGGGCCACTGTTATCTCCTGTGTGCTGAGACCCCCACAATCACTGCGTTGTGTGGGCTTCCTGGTGGATCCTAAGCATCACACTTCTCACAAAGTGTGTCATCCTCTGCCACGGTGACGTCATGCAGGGTCCTGGCAATGCCAAAAACAGAGTGACCAAGTGGAAGATTTGGATGGCCATACCCTTCCTGCCTAGTGCCCTAATTGGAGAATTAACCAGTTGTGAGTAATGGCCCAAGCACTGCTTGTCTCTATTCTTTAGTAGCAACTATACTTGCTGTTGTTAGCTGCCATTGAGTTGATTCCAATTCATGGCAAATTCATGTGTGCAGAGTAGAACTGCTCCATAGGATTTTCAAGGCTGTGATCTTTTGGAAGTAAATCAGGCCCGTCTTCTGAGGTGCCTCTGGGTGGGTTTGAACTGCCAGTCTTTTGGTTAGTAGTCAAGCACTTAAAATTCTGCACCACCCAGGGCCACTGGGATTGACACAGTGGCTGCAACAGTGGGCTTAAGCATAGCAATGATGGTGAGGATGGCACAGGGTGGGGCCGTGTTTCATTCTGTTGTACACAGGGTCACTGTGAGTTGGAGCTGAGTCGACAGCATCTAACACGACAACAACAGGGACTCCTAGTAACTATATTATAAACTTAAAAACTTCTTGTGGCACCAGAAACTGGCCTGGGTATCAATGTCAGTGACAAATAAGGGACATTTGAGTTTCTCCTCTCCTAAGATAATGTGGAAATATCAGTAATTTTTTTTGTTCATTTAATAAACTGAATAGTGTCCCCCAAAAAGATATGTTGAAGTCTTAACCCTTGCACTGGTGAATGTAATCTTGTTTGGGAAAATAGATGTTTTGTTTTGTTTTGTTTTGAAGATGTGATCAGTTAAGTTAACAAAGTCATACTGGAGTAGGGTGGGTCCTAATCCTAACTCCTTCTGATTATTGTCTTAAAAACAAAGACAGACTTGAAAACACAGTCACATACAGAGGGAAGACAGATGACATGTGGCAATGGAAGCAGATACATCTATAAGCAGCCAAGGAATGCCAAGGATTACTGAGGGCCACCAGAAGCTAGGAGAGAGGCATGAGCCCCCAGAAGGAATTGACATAGCTGGCCAACACCCAGAATTTAGACTTTCAACCTCCAGAACTATGAGAAAATACATTTCTGTTCTTTCAAGTCACCCAATTTGTGGGTTTTTTTGTTTTTCCTTTTTAATGGCAGTCTGAAAAACCTAAGACAGTTGAATTCTGTACCAACTGTACCAACAAGTGAACATTCTGAGAAGTTTCCTAGGGTTTTTTGTTTTTCATTTCTTTTTCTTTCTTGAACTGCAGACAATTCCTCAGCCCCACGACATTAGCTTTTAACTGTGATTCATGAAGTAATAAAGGAATCCTTTATTCAAGAAGCCACTTATCCTGCTAAAAATTCCTTCTTTATTAGCTTTCTCATTATGTGCCTGCAGCCGTCATCCATTTTTTAGGACAAGGTAGATCCCTTGTCTCTGGAGAGAGGGATGTGAGAGACATATAAATAGTAGGGTACCCAGATTGGCGATTTGTCAGAAACTCATGAGGGACTCAGTCCACTTCTCAATTACCTAGGGAACTATTCCGAAGCCTGAAGTGTGAGAATAGGTTGTGACTCAGGTGATGCCTCCTTATAAAATGGTGGGTATAATTGGCTTCCCTGGACAGGTTTTTGTTTAGTGTATTTAAGTTTGGATCATTTCCACCAAATCATGATGGAGAAACCAGGGCTTCGAACTGGGTCATTCTGGTTCAAACCCCTGCTAAGAATTTGTATTTGCACCCCAGTTATACTGAATCAGAATTTACATTTTATTAACACTCCTTGGTGATTCTTACGTATAATAAAATTTTGAGAACCACTGCTCTACTAGTGGTTCTCAGAATTGGTCCCTAACAGGCAGTATTAACATCACCTGGGAACTTATCAGAGCCCTGGTGGCACAGTGGTTAAGAGCTACTACTGCTAAACAAAAGGTCGGCAGTCTGAAACCACCAGCCGTTCCTTAGAAACCCTGTGGTGCAGGTCTACTCTGTCCTGTAGGGTCACTATGAGTGGGAATCGACTGGAGAGCAATGGGTTTGGGGTTTTTTGGGTTTTGGGAACTTGTTAGAAATGCAAATTCTCAGCAGGGGTTTGAACCGTAATTAATTGGTTCAAAATCTTAGGCAAACTCCCCAAAACTGAATTCATCTGAGACCCCACAAGTAGGCAGCCCCAGCCCAAGCTCCTCTGACTGGGGAAACTGTCAAAGGGTACATTTCTCCCTGGACTCTGAATAATGGACCTCCACCCTCCCCAGATGACAGGACGCCCACCTACCAGCCTCTGCTCCCCATGAGTTCCTATCTGTGTGCAGCCTCTCCCCAATACGCTCTTTGTGTGTTTGCAGAATGTCTGTTTCTCCCTCAATCTGTTCTTCTGAGCTTATGGATAATGCGGAGTTAACTTATGTTATCAACCCACAGATCTGAGAAAGATGTAGGTGGAGCTGAATGTGACATCAGAAATATATGGTATAATGTGACTACTGTATCATCGAAAGAGAGAAGCACCCAACATGTAATTATCTCTGCCTCACCCCATGCACAGAAATAGTATATATTTGCTAGAAAGAGTTTTTGGCAATTTGAGGAGTCAGTACCCCATCTCCCTTGAAATCTAGGGTGTATTATATCTTATTATTTCCATTTCTGAGTGAGTATAAAGGCTGGAGATCAGACCTTTGTCTATTTTTTCTCTGTCACTGGTACTACTCATGAAAGATGCTGGGCACTTGTCACAGGACTTACTGGATCTTTCAAAAGTTTTCTTGGTGCTCCCAAGTTGAAAGCTGTGTACTTCATGGAATGTCAACCAAGAAGGCACTAACACGGTGTGGGCAGGCCCCTTTCCGTGGCAGGTGGCGATGGTGCCTTCTTTCTTTCTTCCATCCAGGGAACCGCACCTGAGGTTACCTGGCAGATGATTGGCTGGTCCTTCAGCCTGTAAAAGTCCTGGTCCATCAGTTCAACAGGCATTGCCTGGAGGTGTCCCTGTAGTGTGGGCTGTGTACCCCTCTGGCTGCTCAAAAGTGGAGAAAGGTACAACTGCCTATACCACCACCACCAGTTGTTGTCGAGTCAACCCTGACCCATGGTAACCTTACGTGTGTCAGAGTAGAACTGTGCTCCATAGGGTTTTTGGTGGCTGGTTTTTTGGAGGTAGATCATCAGACCTTTCTTCTGAGGCACCTCTGGATGAATTCAAACCTCCAACCTTTCAGTTAGCAGCAAGCGTGTGAACCATTTGTACTACCTATGAATTCCACAACCCCTAAAGGGCTGATCTAATAGGGAATAAAACCCCAGAGATATAAAAGATTTTCAGATAAAAAGTATGCAAGATAGTTCATTTGTGTGCCACTGGCAGCTGGATATCTGTTGAGTGAATGTGGTAAGTGGAATAACCAAGCAAGATTGGTCAATTCACCCAGAGCACAAAGCAATGCAAGCAAAGGTGTGTCAATGTTTTAAACCCATTTCTTTTTAACTCTGGAGAAATTATGTGACAGAAAATCTTTGCTGGATAAATGAATGAGTAAATGATAATCAGTGAGTGAATGTAGAAAATCATAAGTTATAAATGGGAAATTGAAATAAGTATAACTTAGCTAAAGTACAAGATACTTGAAGAAAAGTTAGAGAATTAACACTCACAAAAAAAGACCAAACTTACTGGTCTGACAGAGACTGGAGAAACCCGGAGAGTATGGCCCCTGGACACCATTTTAACTCAGTACTGAAGTAACTCCTGAGGTTCACCCTTCAGCTAAGATTAAACAGGCCCATAAAACAAAATGAGACTAAAGGGGCACACCAGCCCAGGGGCAAGGACTAGACGGCAGGAGGGGACAGGAAATCTGGTAATAGAGAACTCAAGCTGGAAAAGGGGAGAGTGTTGACATGTTGCAAGGTTGGCAACCAATGTCGCAAAACAATATGTGTATTAATTGTTTAATGAGAAACTAATTTGCTCTGTAAACCTACATCTAAAGCACAATAAAAAATAAATATAAAAGTTTAGGGAATTATAACATGGAAAGTAAGACTTCAGGAATCCTGAGTAGAGAAACAGAAATTTTGGTAATAAGGACTGGAAGGGGAAGTGATAACAGTATATTAGTGAAGCTACTGAAGTAACCTAGTATTTCCCAAACTGAGATCCATTTATACTCCATGTATTAATATATTGATATTATTTTATTATATCACTTATAATGGGGATACTGCATATAATAAGACTAAATAAAATTAATACCACTTATCTGTCAGTTTGTCATACTGTGGTGGCTTGTGTGTTGCTATGATGCTGGAAATCATGCCACCAGTATTTAAATACCAGCAGGGGTTGAGTTCTGGCAAAATGGCGCTCTAGGCAGAAGCACCACACCGTCCCTCCACAGCAAACATCTGAAAAACTAAGCCGAACAGAGAAAACAACAATCCTGAAACCCTAAAACATCAAATGAAGAGATAAAGAACTCAGCCAAGCACCAAATGGAGTGAGAAAACTGACAGAAAATG
>NW_004444008.1:5733832-5743420 GCF_000243295.1 Trichechus manatus latirostris | reverse complement strand
AAAAAAATGGTCAAGAAGGGAGAGGATTGACATGTTGTGGGGTTGTTAACCAATGTCATAAAACAATATGTGTACTACTGTTTCATGAGAAACTATTGTTCTGTAAGCCTTCACCTGAAGTACAATAAAAAAATAATAACAATAATAGCTAATGTTTAGTTCAACGAATAAACAAATGATGAACTATTAAAAAAAATAATACCAGCAGGGTCACCCATGGTGTACAGGCTTCAGTGGAGCTTCCATTCTAAGATAGACTAGGAAGAAGTACCTGGAGATCTACTTCCAAAAAAAAATTGGCCGGTGAACACGGTATGGATAGCAGTGTAAGACTGTTTCACAAAGTGCTTTAGCCACTCATGTTAGAAGGCACTCAAAATCCAACTGGGGAAGAGCTGCCTCCTCAGAGTAGATTTGACCTTAATGATGTGGACATGTAATCAGGAGGGACTAGTCCCTGGAAAAGAACATCATTCTTTGTAAAGTAGAGGGTCAGCAAGAAAGAGGAAGACCCTCAACAAGATGGATTGACACAGCGGCTGCAACAATGGGCTCAAGCATAACAATGTTTGTGAGGTTGGTGCAGGATCAGGCAACATTTTGTTCTGGTGAATGTAGTGTCTCTATGAGTCAGAACCAGCTTGAAGACACCTACAACAACAAGAAATTTTTTTTAACTGATGAATGTGAATATCCAAGGAGAACTGTAAGGCAGAATTGAGAAAGGTAATTTGACTATCAGACTCCTTTTCTCAGAATCTTGTAGGACTATGGAACACTTTGGGTGATGTTTGATTATACACTGTCAAGGTCAAATCTGTGCTGTGACCACTGGAGGGAGAGGAGGGAGCAGGTCTGCGAGCCGTTTCAGGGTGGAATTGAAGGCCACGCTATGAGACTGACGTGAGCAAGGAAACCAAAGATGGCGGAGCATGGAGGCGGTCCTGCAGTGAAGCTGTTGGGGCCTGTCCATATCACCTGCTCCTCTCCTTTCTGGTCCACACCTCTGTCTCCCCACTGAAGCACCTGTGACTCAATCCCTGAGGGTTTTCTCTGGTCACAGGCATGCCCATGAGGCCGACTGAGAGTGGAAGGGAGCTAATGTTTCTAGGAGTAGCCCCTGCACTATGAGGGGTGGGAGTTGATGGGTAAACACTCCAGCTTTCTCATCCCACAGATGGGTCTACACAGAGTGAAGGCATCTAGGTGTCTGCAGCAGTAACTTACTCGGGAATGCACCCTGCACTGGCTTTCTCCCCTTCCCACTGCCCCATTCCCTTACTGGTGCTTCCTGGGGACAGTTCCTAAATTAGCTGCTTATGTTCAAACCCTAGTTTCAAGGTCTGGTTTTGTGAGAACTCAAACTAAGACAGGTGCCATTAACTAAAAAAGAGAAGAACTCGTCATTTTCAACATAATTCTCATGTACTTCTTTGTTCTTTTCTTTACAAGTGCTCCATTTTATCTCTTCTATCTGCCTGCGGATTGATAGATCGATCTATACCAATCCGTCCATCCACTCATCCATCCATCGTCTATCATCTGTCACCTATCTATCTACTTATCTGTTGAGATAAAAGAGCAAAGTAAATTAAAAAAATGTTAACCATGGTCATTACTTGGTGATAAGATTAAGGGAGAAGTGTGTGTGTGTTCATGTGTGTGTTCACACATGTGCCTTTCAGATTCTTCAAGTACTCTAAAACAAATATATACCTACTTTTTATATTTACAGAGAAACCATAAATATTTTTAAATGCTTATCTAAAAGACTAAAGATCTAATACTCAACTTCTGTGATCTGTTGGCATAATCTTCTTGCTGTTGTTACGTGTTGTTGAGTCAGTTCCAACGCACAGCGACCCTATGTACTACAGAATAATCTTATATGGAAAGAATGACAATGTAACGTAAATACATGTATTGAGCACCTCTTTTCCTTTAAAATGTGATTCCCCTTAAAAAAAAAAAAACAACAACAAACAAACAAAGAAAGTTAGACAGAGAGAAGCATAATATACAATTTCACTGAATAGCTGATGTGAAGCTAATTGCTAAGAAGCCTGTTCCCTTAGCTTCCATGTGGGATGGCGCCCCTCCCCTGCTATTTGAAGATGTTTACTACAGGGATACATGCCTTCATCATCCTGCCTTCACTATGCATTGTGACTCAGCCTCGCCTACACACATTCACTCAACAGCTTTGCTTTGTTTCTGAATCAGTGATATCTTAGTGGCTGGTGCTGTGGACTACTTTCAGGATGCAGATACATGCCAAAATGACCTAATGCTTAACTCATAGATTGAGCTTGAGCACCTTGGTCAGAAAGATTAGATTTGGAAGCGGAGGGCTGGAAATTGTGTGTATGTGGCAAATAGTGTCAGTTTTCTACCTGATTGGGCCTGTGTTGCATGAGATAGGGTGAGGGAGTGAGAAGACGCATAGAATTTTCATTGTTCTCCCACCTACCATTCACTGTGATGCACCATATGACTTCTGGGAGGATGTGGACCAAGAAACTACTTCCCAATTATTTTCCAGTGTGTATGTATGTGTGTGTGGTCATAGAATAAAGGCAGAGGGCAGGGATCTGATTATTCTCAGGCTTATTGTGCTGCTATAAAGATATGCCTTCACCCAGAAGGCTCAGGTCCCACTGATGGAGGTGGGTTGAAATCTCAAATTATCGGGGTGGGAGCATGCATTCTCTGGTCCTCAGCTAACGCTAAGTCCTGAGAAGTCTCACAACAGACACATACATAGTAATGGATGAGGAGCAGAAGGCAAGAAAAGGACTAGACTATGAAGCATGGCTGAGTCACAGTTGTCTCGCAATGATGGACACATGGAGGCTCTGGTCATTGAGTTAGTAGGGGAGGGCAGGAGACCATATGGTTAGGCAGGGGTTGGGAGGGCTTTTAACACCTTTCTACAGCCTTGCTAGAATGTGACTCTTATTGCCTTCAGAATGATGAGCAGTGGCTTCACTCTCTTTAAGGAGAATTTAGCCACCCTTCCTGGTAACAACAGATCAAAATGAAAAACAACCAGTTTTGAAAGAGATGGCTGCTCAGTAATCCTGCTGGAAGTGGAGAGGAAAGATGTAAAGCCTGCTCCTGCGCTGACACCACAGAGGCTCAGGGTGGCTTTAGTGAGCTCGAGAGAGTGCACAAGCCTGTGCTTCTCAGGCCGTGTGCACAGCCCAGAGGAGAAGTCCCAGGTCTGAGCATAACAGTGCAACATCCCTGGAAATGACTTCACCACCCACCTGATTGCCCTAGCCGACATCCTTGTATCGTTCTTAAATCTTCCCTCTCTCTACCCAGGTTCTCACCTCCTTTTCCACATAGCCTCCCTCTTCCCAAACTCTACTCTTTGCCTTTGTCCTTTCCTCCCCCTTTGGCTTCGTTCCTTCTTGTTGCTTTCTCATTTGCAGGGAAGGACAAGTGGGCAGTCGTGAAGTGAGAGGAGCACAGAATGAGTGTAGCAGTGTCCTCAATGAAAGTAATATTTAAGGCAGCACTCTGGTCTGACCAAAACACTTTGAAGCAGAGTGGCTACTGTGACGGCCAGTCTCTGTTTGCACCTCTCTGATCCAATCTCTTCCTGTCTGCATCCTGCCCTGGGCTCTGAGGGCTCTAAGCCCTACAGTCACTGAGCTCCCCTGCCCTCTGGTTTCCCATTAGGTATTATCATTGGAGACACCAACAGGAGAGAGGAGGTTGATAAGAGACACAGGCCTGGCTCTTTCTGCTCCCACTCCTGCTATGGAGACAAGGGTTATAACATATCTTCATCCCTCTAATACCTGAACCACTATTGGATGGCCTCTCCTCTATTGCTCCAGCTCTCTCACCTGTCACCTGATACTTCTTCCTCCCCTGCCTCTCAGGCCTATGGCATATAGTGGCTGTGATGGTTAAGATTGTGTGTCAACTTGGCTCAGCCATGATTCTCAGTGTTTTGGCAATTGTGTAATGTTGTGATCATTTCCCTGTTGAAATTTGATCATGATCACCCGCCCCATGATGGAATCTGCTCAGTGGTACTGGCAGGGGAGAGGCCTGTGGCAGCTCACCACCCCCTCAGCCTTCATCTCTCTCCCCTCCTCCACCTATTTCCTTCCTGCTTGCCTTGCCGGGGCTTTTGCTTGTCCTGGATCCTGCAGCTTAATCCCCTTCATCTGGCCTCCAGTTCTTGGGACTTGGACTGGCAGCTTGCCAGCAGTTTTGCCTGCCAATCTTGAGAATCATCGATCTTCATGGCCTGCGGTAGAACTGCTCTCTGTCCTGCCAATCTTGGGTTTGCCAGCCCCTGTGGCTACATGGATCAGGAGAATCCTCCTTCCATCCTCACGACTTGGGACATACAGCCTCTATGGACTCCATGAACCATTTCCTTGATATAAATCTCTCTTTATATATATAGATATAAATCTCTCTTTATATATATATACGTTTTGCCAGTTTTGCTTCTCTGAAGAACCCAGCCTAAGATGGCAGCCTTCTATTGTTGTTATTGCTGAATGCCTCAACATCTCTTGTTGGTTATTTAACATCTATGAGTAGTCCCTTTATTAAGCTCTCTTCAGCCAAGCCCCCTTGAGTGCAGGGTCTCTGACCGATAGCATCATTATTTGCCTCACTGTCCTTAGTGCTAGAGAGGGTGAAACGAATACAGGGTTAGAGGCATGGAGGAAGGATGAGGAAACTTTTGTTCAGTTTCCATCCTGGGTTCCTTACGTTTGGGCATGGGAAATGGTCACTTTCCTTGAGCCAACAGCACTAGTAGATATGAACTTCTCACCTTGCTTTCTTTACTTCAAAAGCAGCCTGAGCAATCTGCTTCAGAACCCCAGCAGAGGTGGTGTTGGTTGGGAGCTGGCTTTTTCCAGACTACAGGTGAACAGCTGTGGCCGTATGGGTGTTTTGGCAACTTCACCCAGTTGAGACACACCTCCTGGTGGCCAGATGCACCTCCTACACTGCTTGACATCAGTTACTCAGTGGGAATAGCTGTTTCTTAGTTTCTCCTACTTACTTCTCTCTAAACAGAGACAAGGACAGAGTTCAGGCCAATTCACAGGTTGCATTGTGGCATCTGACTATCATGTTGCCCACATTTCCCTCTGAGGCTCAAACCCAAGAGGAGAGATAAGCATAGGGTGTGTGGAAATTTGCCTTCAAGACCTCCTACTTTCTCAAACTCAGAAACTCCAAACATGTTGACATGAAACCTCCACCACTCATGCCCTCTATCATTGTTCTTATTTTGTTTTCTCTAACTCAGGAAATGACTTCACCAC
The DNA here is from genome assembly GCF_000243295.1 of Trichechus manatus latirostris. Lineage (NCBI taxonomy): Eukaryota > Metazoa > Chordata > Mammalia > Sirenia > Trichechidae > Trichechus > Trichechus manatus. The sequence continues at coordinate 5,738,114 of NW_004444008.1, read as the reverse complement.
CCACTTGGTTGCCCTAGTTACATCCCAGTATCATCTGTGGACCATTCCTCTCTCTCCCCACTAGATCAATCACTAGCCAAGCCTTGAAAACTCTATTCCCTCAACATTTCTTGAATCAGATTCACTTTTCTCCATCTTCACCAATGCTACCCTAGTTTGTTGTTGTTGGATGCCATCAAGTCAGCTCCAACTCATGGAGACCCATGCACAGCAGAACAAAATGTTGGTTGGTCCTATGCCATCCTCACAATGGTTGCTATGTTTGAGCCCTTTGTTGCAGCCAATACGTCAATCCATCTCATTAAGGGTTTTCTTCTTTTTGCTGACTTTCTACCTTATCAAGCATGATGTCCTTCTCTAGGAATTGGTACCTCCTAATAACATGTTCAAAGTAAGTGAGATGAAGTATCACCATCCTTGCTTCTAAGGAACATTCTGGTGGTACTTCCTTCAAGACAGGTTTGTTCATTCTTCTGGCAGTCCATGGTATATTCAAAATTCTTTGCCAATACCACAATTCAAATTAGTCAATTATTCTTCAGTATTACTTTTTCTTTGTCCAGCTTTCACATGTATATAAGGCAAATGAAAATACCATAGTTTGGGTCAGGTGCACCTTAGTCCTCAGAGTGACATCTTTGCTTTTGAACATTTTAAGGAGGTCTTTTGCAGCAGGTTCACCTATTGCAAGACTTTGTTTGATTTCTTGACTGTGCTTCCATTGACATTGATTGTTGATCCAAGAAGAATGAAATTCTTGACAACTTCAAAAATTTTGCCCCCCACAGCCGCTTCCAAGGGAAATAGTTCTGCTCACAGTCCCTGCCTTTGGGAGGCCTATTTTTGGAAAGTTTTGAAGAGGCTGGGCAGCCAAACTGCCAGGGGGCCTCCCGATCAGGGCACGAGGCCTGGCCTTAAAAAATGAGCTGGGAAAACTGTCTTGGATATCCATCACTCATCTCTCAGTTTGTTGTACTGTGGTAGCTTACAGGTTGTTATGATGCTTGAAGCTATGCCACCAGTATTTCAAATACCAGCAGGGTCACCCATAGTGGACAGGTTTCAACAGAGCTTCCAGACTAAGACACAGTAAGAAAAAAGACCTTGTGACCTACTTCTAAAAAAAGATTAGCGAATGACAACTTTATGGATAAAAACAAAACATTGCCTGATATAGTGCTGGAAAGTGAGCCACCCATGTTGGAAGGCACTCAAAATATGACTAGGGAAGAGATGCCTTCTCAAAGTAGAGTCAACTTTAATGATGTGGATGGAGTCAAGCTTTCAGGACCTTCATTTGCTGATGTGATAGGACTCAAAATGTGAAGTAACAGCTGTAAAAATCCATTAGTAATCAGAACGTGGAATGTACAAAATATGGATCAAGGAAAATTGGAAGTCATCAAAAATGAAACAGAATGCTTGAAAATCGATATCCTAGGCTTTAGTGAGCTGAAATGGATTCGTATTTGCTATTCTGAATCCAGCAATCATATGGTCTACTATGCTGGGAATGACAAATTGAAGAGGAATAGCATTGTTTTCATTGTCAAAAAGAAAATTTCAAGATCTGTCCAGAAGTATAATGCTGTCAGTGATAGGATAATATCCATCCACCTACATAGAAAACCAGTTAATACAATTATTATTTAAATTTATGCAACAACCACTAATGCAAAAGATGAAGAAACTGAAGATTTTCATCAACTTCTGCAGCCAAAATTGATCAAATGTGCAGTCAAGTTGCATTGATAATTAATGGTAATTAGAATGCAAATTCAGAAACAGAGAAGGATCAGTAGTTGGAAAATACTACCTTGGTGATAGAAATGATGCCAGAGATCACATCACAGAATTCTGCAAGACCAATGACTTATTCATTGCAAATATCTTTTTTTCAACAACATAAACAGCAACTATACACTTGGACCTCTCCTAATGGAATATACAGGAATCAAATAGACTACGTTTGTGGAAAGAACTGATGGAGAAGCTCAATATCATCAGTCAGAACAAGGCCGGGGGCCAGTTAGGAAACAGACCATCAATTGCTCATATGCAAGTTCAAGTTGAAGCTGAAGAAAATTAAAACAAATTCATGAGAGTCAAAGTATGACCCTGAATATATCCCACTTAAATTTAGAAACCGTCTTAAGAATAGATTTGACCCTATTTGGTCAACCAGAATTTGTCCAGGAATACTGCAATGAACTCCCGTTGAACTTCTTCCCAACTGGTCTTCCTGTTTCTGGCCTTGGCCTCCAAAATCATTATCCATGCTACTGTCAGTACATTCTTTCCGCTCACACCAGATCAGATGCTAGCCACTCAATACCCTTTAATGGTGGAACTTAAAACCAAGGCATACAATGTCCCTCGTGATCTGACCCTGCTTATCTGTCCAGCTGTGTGACTTGTTAGTTCCATCTCCCACATTTTGCTCCCACTGCTTTCGGACTCCCATGCCAGAAACAAAATAATTTTGCACAAATATATTCTTCAACTTTGGCTTTCTTTCCAAATTACTGAACTTTCCCTCCACAAAACAGAAGAATGTTTTTAAAATATTAGCTTGACCTAGCTTTCCACTCAAAATCTAAAGTAAGTATTCAAATTGTCACAAAATCAATTCTTCCCTGACAACATGAAAGCTCGCTGAATCACTTGTGATCCCCAAGAGAGGACTGCCCTCCCACCAAGCATGGCATTGCCCCTGATGCAGAGAAGGAGGGCCAAGCAGGGAGAGGTGAGGAGATTTCTATCCATAAATTCCCCATCAATTACCACAACATGCTATTGACGTGGTGTGAAAACTGCGTACTCTTGTGATAACAGCCATTTCTCACACAAGCACCCTTGCATATCTCTGGTACATAAAATGTCCTCCAAAGCTTTTCATTGCCTAGAGAATGCGCTCTCATGCTTCAAGACCAGACACTCTGCTACTGTAGCCTTTCAACATATTTCTGCAACAGAATTCATGTATTTCTTACTTTGTCCACTCAATTCATTCCACCACATTTCAAAGGCATTTATTGTCACCTACCTACCTTAAAAGCCATATGGTGTGCTGTTGCCTTGGGGATGAAGCTAGGACTGACAAGGGCTTCCACGACTGGCTCCTTCCCATCTCTCCAAGCTCACCCCAGAAGTGACACGCATCAGCCCGATTATAGTGCGTAAACATAGGATCAGTATACCAGGACAGCCTAGAGAATCATCACAAAATCAATTCTGCCCTAGCCTGGTGAAATCCCACTGGATCCCCTGTGATCCTCAAGAGAAGACTATCCTCCCACGAAGCGTATAGAGTAAAAATCTCCTATACACACCAGGATAACCTTGTACACAGATTTTAGTACACAGGTAAGGGCTCATCACAAATCATGGAGAAAACAATAATCCCTGCAGATGTAGATATATAAATATAAACATAGGTATGTGTATCTTGTATCATTTGTACATATGTTAGCAGTTTAAAAAGAATCTCAATAGATCATCACTTCATTCCATATATTCAATATAATGCCAAATAGATTAAAAAATTAAATTCTGAGATTAAATGTGAATGTATTTATATATGAGAAAGTATTTCAATGAAGTTTTAAATTAATTTACATTTACTCTCAGTAAATACCAAAAGAAGAAAATAAACCAAAAAAACCCCATTGATGTTGAATGGATTTTGACTTATAGCAACCCTATAGGACAGAGTACAACTGCCCCATAGGGTTTCCAAGGAGCAACTAGTGATTTCAAACTGCTGACCTTTTGGTTAGCAGACAAAACCATTACCACTTTGCCACCAGGGCTCCGAAGAAGAAAATACAACAATGTAAATCAATGTATTTGATTAGATATAGCTTTTCCTCATATTGACTACATTTTAAGCAAAATGAAAAGACCAAAACACCGTGAATGAATATTTGCAATGTGTATGATAAAAAAAAGTATGTCTTCAAATATGCCAGAAACTCATACACAAACCAAAAAAACAATCCGTTGCTATTGAATCGATTCCGACTCACAGCTATGAACTCGTACACAGCGGACAGAAATGCACTACAGTCCCATGGAACAGGGCCCAAGATTGGAGAGCTCCACAACAATATCAGCTCTTCGTTGTTGGTGTTACTGTTGTACTTAATGTTATTATTATTAAAACTTGGACAGGACATACAAAGTCCAGAGGACATCAAAAGAAGGAAGAAACACATAAATCAATGTCCATTCTCACTTGTAATCCACGAACTGTAAATTCCTAACAGATACAATTTTCATC
>NW_004444008.1:5731718-5733429 GCF_000243295.1 Trichechus manatus latirostris | reverse complement strand
AGAGAGAGCATGGCCCTGCAGGCACCCTGAATGTGGACTTCCAGACTCCAGAACTGTGAGACAATAAATTTCTGTCCTTTAAAGCCACCCATGTTGTGGTATTTTGTTAAGGCAGTACTAGGACACTAAGACCATGCTGTTCCCCAAATGTTCCCCGTTTTTCACCTTTGAGGGCCCTTTCTCTGACCCCTTGAAGGTAGGTGGAGCCAGATAACTTCCTCTGGACCAGGGAGTATGGGTAGACATGAGGTATGTTGTTTCTGGCAAAGCTTTAAGAGTCCATCAACGTTTCCTTATATCATCTTCCCAGCCAAGGCGGGAAGTATATGTGATGTAACATGTCCTGGGTCCCTCGATGACAATGATGAACAGAGAAATCCTGCTGACCTGCAGTGGATAGGTGACATGTGCAAGAGAGAAAAACTATTTGGGCTAACCTCCTGGAACATCAGCAGTAATTATTATTGTGATATAAACCAACTTCCCACAGAGGACGGTACTCTTAGGGATAATGGAATTTGCAGACACTTTTCTTGAAAACAATTTGGCAATATATAAAGAGGTTCTAATGCATCTTAACTTTGGCTGGCTAATTCTCATTCCTTCATCCATTCATTAGAAAAATATTTCTTATGACATAGACTTGTTATGAGACAAATACTTGTTATGAACCTAATAGGCTCAGGGGAACCAAAGGCAGCAAAACAGACAGGTCTCAGCACAACATCGCATAGAAATTCTACCCTCTAAAATTCTTTACTAAGGAAATAGTTAGAAAATATAATTAACGAACATTATTATTTATTATACTGACTACTTGGACACAAGGAAATATGCAAGATCATGAGAATGTTAAAAATGATATTATTTGTTCTGATCATGGGATGGAATGTTTTGCTGTCATTGAAAGCTTAATTTTAAAATAATATTCATAACCACAGCAAAGGCTGGCTGTATAATAATCAGTGAAAAAAGAAAAGCAGAATTCAAAGTACAGAATAGCATGAATTTCATAAATGTATTGCACATATATACAAAACATAAGGTAAAGTTATCCTTCAGATTATTTTTACTGCCTTTGGATAGGGGGAATAAAAGCAATTTCAATTGTTTTCTTTTTATCTTTTGCATGCAAATATTTAATAATAGACTTGCTATATTTCTTAATAAAATTTGAAAAGTAAAAGCCATTAAAAACACTTTCTGCCAATTTACAGGGTTTTCTTGAGGATGAATAATTTACGTTTCTAAAGTGCTTACAATGTATCTGTAACAACTACAACATGACTGCAACAAAATACAGATCTAACTCCAAAAGAAGCAGAAGGATAAACTAATTGTAATCAGATCCAAAACGATTAAACTGTTTAAAAAACCCCATTGCCATGAGTAGATTCCTACTCATAGTGACCCTATATGGCAAGGTGGAACTGTCCCATAGAGTTTCCAAGGAGCACCTGGTGGATTCAAACTGCGAACCTTTTGGTTAGCAGCCATAGCTCTTAACCACTATGCCACCAGGGTTTCCCGAAGCTGTCTAGGAAAAAAAATATTTTGAGCAGCTGAGTGCCCTAAAAAATAGATTAGCTTTTGTCCAGTAGGACTGTAACATGCAAATAAACTATAAAATTTGCATAATAATAGTCAACTCACAACCCATTAACAAGTTTAAAACTGAGAACATTGGACAGATAGAATTATAGTAATTTGT
>NW_004444008.1:5730336-5731336 GCF_000243295.1 Trichechus manatus latirostris | reverse complement strand
ATATGCAGACATGTTATGAAGGTATCACAATTAAATCACGTGGTATTGGTGAAGGAATGAATAGAATAGAGGATAACAAGAGAGCCATTGCAGATTGAAATGTATGTATGAGAGAATTAGCATCACAGATTAGTGGGAAAAAGATAAAGTATTTCAATAAATGGGATCAAGACCATTGACTCCCCATTAAGAACAATAAAATCAAATAAAATTAGATTCCTAATTTACATAATATGCAAAAGTTAATTTCAGCGAGATTAAGAAACTAACCATGAAAACAACTTTAAGAAAATTCTCTCCTTCTGAGCGTTACAAAGTTTGTCTTCTATGTTGTTGTGGTTGTTAGGTGTCTTCCAGGTCATTCGAACTCATAGCAAACAAAACACTGCCTGGTCCTGCGCCGTTCTCACAATCCTTGTTATGCTTGAGCCCATTGTTGCAGACACTGTGTCAATCCATCTCATTGAGGATCTTCTTCTTTTTCACTCACCCTCTACTTTACAAAGCGTGATGTCTTTCTCCTGGAATTGATTCCTCCTTATCACACATGCAAAGTATGTGAGACATAGTCTTCCCATCCTTGCCTCTAAGGAGCATCCTAGTTGTACTTCTTCCAAAACAGATTTGTTCATTCTTTTGGCAGTCCATGACATATTCAGTATTCTTCCCCAACACCACAATTCAAAGGTGTCATTTCTTCTTCAGGCTTCCTTATTCATTGTCCAGCTTTCACTTGCATATGAGGCAATTAAAAACACCATGGCTTGAATAAGGCGCACATTAGCCTTCAAGGTGACATCTTTGCTTTTCAACACTTGGAAGACATCTTTCGCAGCAGATTTGCCCAATGCAATGCATCTTTTGATTTCTTGTCTGCTGCTTCCATGGGAGTTGATTGTGAATCCAAGTAAAATGAAATCCTTGACAACTTCAATCTTTTCTCCATTTATCATGATGTTGCTTATTGGTCCACTTGTGAGGATTTTTGTTTTCTTTATGT
>NW_004444008.1:5707773-5727042 GCF_000243295.1 Trichechus manatus latirostris | reverse complement strand
AAAAAACCTCAAGCTATAAAAGTGTAAGTAAATTTGATTATTTCAAAATATAAAAGTATCTCAATAGTAACTGATAAAAAGCAATAAATATAAAATATCTCAAAAGACACCAGAAAAAGCTTAAAGACAAATGACAGTCTAGGAGAAGATACCTTCAATACATATAACCAGAAGAGATAAATATACACAATAAATGAAGAACTTTTACAAACCAGTAAGAACATATATGAAAAGTCAACTCACTGAAGAAATCTGAATATTCAACTTATCAGTGGGAAAAAAAAATTAAGTGCATATCCTGTGAGCAAGAAATTCCATTTCTGGGTATGTAATGTAGATGAATTGTTGCATATACACACCAGGAGACGTGTAAGAATGTTCATCATAATATAATTTGCAATGTTGAAAAGCTGGAGACCGACCAAACATCAGTTGGAGATTGGATAATTCAAATATAGTAGCAGTAGTAAGAAATGGACTCTGCCACCAGATCTATCTTTCTAAATCAATCATTAAGACAGGTATAAAAAAAAAACAAAATGGAGAATGGAGTGTCATGTTCTTGAAAATTAAAAATAGACCCCGAATAGTACGTAGTGTTAGGAATGCAATGTATGCATCTGTAAGTATAAAAAATAGAACACTATGCATTTTTTTTCTAAAGATGTTTGAAAGGTTATGGGTACATATGAGCCTTCTGCTGATGGAGGGTAAAGGTGATTGGTGTAATGGTTAAGAGCTCAGCTGCTTACCAAAAGGTCTGCAGTTTGAATTTACCAGCAACTCCTCGGAAACCCTTCGGGGCAGTTCTACTCTGTCCTATAGGGTCATTTTGAGTCAGAATCAACTCGAAGTCAATGGGTTTGGTTTTGGTTTAATACTTTATGCTTTTAAATAGACTGTAGTCAAATAGTTTAACAATGTCAGCTGATGTGGTAGGAGTATGAGATTTTATTTTCCTGTGTTTGTTATCTTTATTTTTAACTTAAAAAAGTAAAATTAATTTAAAAAAGAACCTCTAACAATCAAACAATGTCCCATTGGCATAGCTTTTACTAAGCAAGTCATTCTTGCTCATGTTTCTATGCATTTGGCTTTTATGCTTTTGATCTTCCAGTCATTCTTAATAAAGCTTCAAAGTCATGTTGGAGTCATTTAAACTATTCAGTAGACATCTAAGAAAGGAAAACTCAATTGGAGTCCTGTGGCTTTCAAATATGTTCAGCTTTGATAATATCTCGTGTTCGTAGAATCCTTTTATCCCCAGAATATTAAGCTCTTCAGACGTATTAGCTCAAGTGTCCTGACAGTCCCTCTGTGAGGTGCAGGGTGGGCTGATGTTATTTAGAAGAACCCAAACACTGATACGTTCAGATGCCATGTCAGTCAGAGGACAGCAGGACCAGAGCCCGAGTTCTATAATATCCAAAATGCGTAGCCGTGTAATTTGGTTTAATTCTCTTCTCTTCATTCACAGTTCCATGCCCATCTTCTTCATTATTCATGCTTAATTTCTCAATTCATTGTCCCATGCCCATCTTTTCCAGCTCATTTGTTCTTACTATTTTTAGCTTTTCTCATAGGAACATATCTAAACTCTTTTCTGAAATTCAATGTTTACCAAAGCTGTTTCATCAGCTTAGCCTTCTGCCCCGTCCCTTGTCCTGTTTCCCACCCTTGCCATTAATTTTTCCTGGGATTAAAAATGTCTTTCCTTGTGTTATGTAGGGGAGTTAGAACTGGTTGTAAGTTTCAGTGGACTGCCATAGAGAGCTGTCCTATCCTTGCCTGCACAAATGCTTTATTTCTGGGAATTTGGAGTAGACAGTGCAAGGGCTTGCTATGCAGACTGACCATTTACAGGACCAGAATTCCTTGGATAATATATCATCCTTCTTTCTACTTCATAGGGCTGTTGGATTTGCTTAGAGCAAGACCCCAAGGTTTCTCGTTTGAGTGGGGATACCTTGGAGATATTTGCACCCTGCAATACCTGAACCCATTAACCTCAAGTTGATTCCAACTCATGGCGAACCTACGTGTTATGGAGTAGAACTACTCCACAAGGTTTTCCAGGCAGTAATCGTTTTGGAAGCAGATTGTCAAGCTTTTCTTCTACAGTGCCACTGAGTGGATTCAAACCACCAACCTGTAGGTTAGTAGCCAAGGGCCAGCAATTTGTGCTATCCAGGGATATGCATTACCTTAAAGCCTAAAACAAAATGCAAAAACACGTCGTAATTTGTGTACCTCCATTTCAGAATGTTCTTCCCTTTTGAAAAAGGAAAGCCCACCCTCGGTATTTCTCAAGCTGAAAGAACTGAATAAAAAATTGAAGACTTGAGTTGCAATATTGAAGGATTCTAGAGGGAAAATGTTAAACAACACAGGAAGCATCAAAAGAAAATGGAAAGAATACACAGTCACTGTACCAAAAATAATTGGTCAACGTTCAACCATTTCAGGAGGTAGCATATGATCAGGAACTGATGGTACTGAAGGAAGAGGTCCAAGCTGCACTGAAGCATTGGTGAAAAACAAGGCTCCAGGAATTGATGGAATACCAATTGAGATGTTTCAACAAATAGATACAGCTGTAGAAGTGCTCACACATGTATGCCAAGAAATTTGGAAGACAGCTACCTGGACAACCAACTGAAAGAGATCCATATTTATGCCTATTCCCAAGAAAGGTGATCCAATCGAATGCGGAAATTATTGAAAAATATCGCAGATATCACATGAAAGTAAAATTTTACTGAAGATCATTCAAAAGCAGCTGCAGTGGTACATTGACAGAGAACTGCCAGAAATTCAAGCTGTATTCAGAAGAGGACGTGGAACCAGGGATATCATTGCTAATGTCAGATGGATCCTAGTGAAAGCAGAGAATACCAGAAAGATGTTTACCTGTGTTTAATTGACTATGCAAAGGCATTCAACTGTGTGGATCATAACAAATATAACATCGCAAAGAATGGAAATTCCAGAACATTTAATTGTGCTCATGAAGAACCTGCACTTAGATCGAGAGGCAGTCTTTCAAACAAGGGGATACTGCATGGTTTAAAGTCAGGAAAGTTGTGCGTCAGGGTTGTATCCTTTCACTATACTTATCCAATCTGTATGCCGAGCAAATGCTCCAAAAAGCTGTACTATACGAAGAAGAATGGGGCATCAGGATTGGAGGAAGACTCATTAATAACCTGTGTCATGCAGATGACACAACCTTGCTTGCTGAAAAGTGAAGAGGACTTGAAGCACTTACTGATGAAGATCGAAGACCACAGCCTTCAGTATGGATTGCACCTCAACATAAAGAAAAGAAAAATCCTCACAAGTAGACCAATAAACAACATCATGATAAATGGAGAAAAAATTGAAGTGGTAAAGGATTTCATTCTACTAGGATCCACAATCAACACCCATGGAAGCACCAGTAAAGAAATCAAAAATGCATTGCTTTGGGCACACCTGCTGCAAAAGTCCTCTTTAAAGTGTTGAAAAGCAAAGATTTCATCTTAAAGACTAAGGTGTGCCTGATCCAAGCCATGGTGTTCTCAATTGCCTCATATGCATATGGAAGCTGGATGATGATTAAGGAAGACTGAAGAAGAATGGACACCTTTGAATTGTGGTGTTGGCAAAGAATATTGAATATACCATGGACTGGTAAAAGAATGAACAAGTATGTCTTGAAAGAAGTACAACTAGAATGCTCCTTAGAAGCAAGGATTGTGATACTACATCTCATATACTTTGGACATGTTATCAGGAGGGATCAGTCCCTGGAGAAGGACATTTCACTGGTAAAGTAGAGATTCATCCAAGGAGAAGAAAACCCTCAACGAGATGGATTGACACAGTGGCTGCAACAACAACGGGCTCAAGCATAGCAAAGATTGTGAGGATGGCACAGGACCAGGCAGTGTTTCGTTCTGTTATGCATAGAGTATGAGTTGGAACTGGCTGGTTGGCACCTAACAACAGCAGCAACATTTCAGAATGATAGATGGCCAGTCTCTGTGTTAGGAATGAGAACTAGGTGAGGGAGAAAGAAAAAAACTGATGAAATCTTTCTGAAAATATTCTGAATGACAGAGACTTGTATACACTTGGGTGTATCTTCCGTTTGAGCTTTTCCCTTCCAGTTAAAAGAACTGTTCCTTGACCATGCGTTCTTTCCTTGGCTTGAAGACCGTTTGTCCTCTGAGAGCATCGCTGTCTGAGGAGGCTGGCTGGAGGCAAGACAGAACCATGTTCAACCACCAGGATGTCACTGGGTCAATCTTCTCTACCCGCCGTGCCTTGCCCCACTAGCAGGGCCAGGCACATAGTCGACTTTTGTTACATCTTTGGTGAATGAGTAATGGAAGGGCCAAACCCTCCCCTGAGTACTGATATGCCTCTTGCAACATCCCAGTAATTTCTCGACGAAGGTTTGTGTGCGTTTTTAACAATTTCCCTTTCCCGTGCCAAATTCTTACTCTAACAGCTGTGATTTTAATGGTCTTGAAACCAGGATGCAGGTATACAAATATAGCCAGTCTGAGCAAATCTCTAAGCAAAAGCTAAATAAACTATTTCGGGCCTGGAGAGTCATTTTGTATGTGAATTTGCACAGCCATTGGGTAGTCCTGGGGATCTGCGAGTAGCATTCTAATATGGCACTGCTGGCACAGCCTGGCAGGGTTCTGTGAAAATGCGCTCTGGGTAAGCCTTGCTCGAGCATCAACCCCATAAAATACACCCGAGTACAGCTGAACGAGGCACAGATCACAAACAATCCAGACTTGCCTTTATTGATGTTGCGCATGCTAGCAGACAATCCCTGAGTATTAAACATTTATCTGTCTCCGGCTCGCAATTATTGTGCCCCCAATATGTGCTCTCCCCTGCCGGCACACCCCTCTCCTGCGCTGTGTCTGTATTGTGGAATCGAGCATGTGGCATCTGCTAATGGTGTGTGCTTTATGCATGAACAGGCTTGAATAAGTAAGTGGAGGCCGCGCTGGCTGCCTTCTGTTAGTGATTTAGTGAGTATGCACTTCTGCTGTGCACCGTGAGGCAGTCCTGGCTTGAGGACCCCTGCTCAGGTATCTTCATACTGCACATGGCGTCCCGGGGCTGAGGGCCAGGCCCCAGGTCCCTGTATGTCCAACGGTTGTCTCATCTTTGATGGGAGCATGGTCTGTCTTCATTCAACACACTCTGTTTGGAGATAACCTTCACTTGATAGAAGTAGACATCCTGTTACCCATTATTTAGATACTTTCTGTTGTTGTGTGCCATCGAGTAGATTCTCACTCATAGTGACCCTATAGGACAGAGAAGAAACACCCCATAGGTTTTCCTAGGCTGTAATCTTTACGGGAGCAGATAGCCAGGTCTTTCTCCCACCAAGACACTGGTGGGTTCAAACAACTGACCTTTCGGTTAGCAGCCAAGCACTTAACAGTTGTGCCACCGGGGCCCCTATGGCTTAGATATAAGGGATGTGAATTGGAAAATACAAAGAAAAGATAACTCAAAAACCACCAATCCATGGAGCAGTGTGTCTGTTTCTTTTTCATGCTAGTGGAGAGTAGACAGATTGGACCATCCGGCTGGGCAGCTCACAGATTGGGCACAGACATTAGCCACAACGAGGCAGCACGCCACCGTGACTCAGTCATGGAGTTCACAGGCCAAGGTCTCTGGAGGCCATTCTCCCCAAGGTGGGTGACCATGTCAGCCCTCCTAGCCCGTCTGCCCTGTAGGGTCACCCATCTCTAGTAAAGGAGAGCCGAGACCTTACTGATGGTGTTACGAGTACTTGGGGTGTATGTGTGTGTGCATACATATGTCTGTGTGTGCAGTGTAGGTGTGCATGCGTGTGCGTGTGCATCTGTGTGTACATCTGTGCATCGGTATGTGCACGTGTGCATGTGTGTAAGTGCGTGTGTGCCCAAGTGCATGTGTGCATGAGTGCATTCTGTGTGTGTATGTATGTGCATCTATGTGTGCATGTGTGTACGTGTGCATGTGTGTAGGTGCATGTATGCACATGCATGTGGGGGGGGTGCGTGTGTGCCCAAGTGCATGTGTGCATGAGTGCATTCTGTGTGTATATGTATGGGCATCTATGTGTGCATGTGTGTATGTGTGCATGTGTGTATGTATGCATGTGTGTAGGTGCATGTATGTACATGCATGTGTGCGTGTGTGTGCGTGTGTGCATGTGTGCATGAGTGCATTCTGTTCATGCGCATGTGTGCATGTGTGTGTGTGTATGTGCATCTATATGTGCGTATGCGCGTGTTTGTATGTGTGCCCGTGTGTAGGTGCATGTGTGCATGAGTGTGTGGGCATGTGTGCTCCAGTGCACGTGTATGTGTATAAGTGAGAATTACTCATGTGTCAATAGATCAATGCTCTTGTTCCATTTTTATTAGACCCATGTTCTTGGTCTGTTCTGTGTTTATGCACAGAACCTGCCATGCGTGCCACAGACCTAACTCTAGACCCAGTCAGAGGATCCCAGAAAACATGCAAGACAGCCCAGGACTTAGGAGTTTGTGAAAGTAGCCAGTAGATCCAAATGAGATTTAAAAAAAAAAAAAAAAGCATTGAATAGGGGTAACATTGCAAGCAAATGTAAACCAAATCAGCGAGAAGGAAACAGGCACAGAGTAGTCTGGGACGTGGGACCCAGGAGTAAGTCAGAAGAATGCGGAGGAGGCCAGGGCCAGGGAACACGGAGGAGTAAATGCTGAAAACAAGGGGGCTATACGAGGAACAGAAAGCACCCGCGCACACCCCAGGACCCAGGCCAGTTCTGCTGGATGGTGGGTTCTCTTCAGCTTTAAACACACCCAGTGCTGCTCCGGCTGCATCAAAATTAAGGCTGGGTGGGTGGGTTCCGGGGACGGAGGGCCTGCCCCGCAGTCCTGAGCTTCTGGACACAAGCCTGCTCTGAAGCCATCTATCTTGGTTACCGTAGATACACGCATCCTTCTCTGGCCATGTGGCCCCAGGCTGACCTAAGTATTTCGCAATAGGGCCAACAAGTCCCTCTGCCTTCGTGATGATTGTTTGCAAGAGCAGTGTGCCAGGAATCATTTTCAGCCATAAATGCTGATCCCAAACTAGCTTCATACGCCCATTTCAATTAACTGTGAGATAGAACACCAGGGCTTCCTGGGTTTAGCAGAGAAAGCCAAGTGAATCTTTCCAATCTAAGATAAATCGTATACTTGGCAGCAAAAATTACAAAACACCAATCATAATTTAAAAAGTAAAATTCAGAAATGCCAGCAGCTTTGAAACAGTTTTTAAAATATGGACATATTTTCCAACTAAAGAAAGATTATTTTTAAAAAAAAGTTATGATTACATAGGAAGTAATGACTTAAAAAAAAAAAGCACTTTCTGAAACTTTTATCACATTGTATGTTCTAAAGCTAACGCAGGAGCAATAATAACTGCCAACATCCATTACAGAAAAGCATTTTGAAATGTGAATCGATTATGTGTATATTCTCTGAGAAGGACGCTCACTATTGGTCTAAGGAATTTTCTGTTCTTTAAAAACAGAGGTCAAAATGGTGATTGATTGAACCTGAGTCTGACGTGAAATTCAAGGTGAACTGCAGAAATTTTAATAGAATGCCATCGATTAATGATTATTGATGACCTTGGTGAATTTGGACTAGCTTACATAAATCCACAAATTACTGGCTTTGGAATCAAAAAGTGGAGTCCCTGGGTGGTGCAAAATGTTAATGTGCTGAGTTGCCGATCGAAAGGTTGGAGGTTCTAGTCCATCCTGTTAAAATTAAAATTCCCACTATATTAAATTTGTGTACAAACTCATAAGCTTTATTTATTTATTTGCAGTTCATAAAAAATAAAGTCTGAAAGTCAGACAAGAGCTCCTTTGCGAGGTACAAGCGGAAGGGTCCTTGTAACGGCAGACACAGGAACGAAGAAACTATACTGGACAAATTTCAGATTGGCTGGCGAACATTTTCTCTCCTTGTTTGAGATTGAGGGGAAATTTTGAACCGGGTCAAACTGAAAGGGCAAGTCCTGATTGGCTAGTTTAGGTCTCCATTTCTGGGAGAGTCCATTGATTGACTTGGATTTCAGCTCCTGGGAAGGCTAGGCATTTACAGGAAATAGAGACTTAGGTTTCTATTTGCTAATGTGGGGCTAAGCACAAGTGACTCCATTTGCGCCTTGTATAGTCGGGTTAAGGATCCCTCTTGGTGCGGTGGCTAAACATTCAGCTGCTAACCAAAAGTTCGGCCATTCAAACCCAGCAGCCAATCCACGGGAGAAAGATGTGGCAGTCTGCTTCCATGAAGATTGTTGTTTTTAATTGCTATCAAGTCGGTTCCAACTCATAGCGACCCTTCATACAACAGAACGAAACACTGCCCAGTCCTGTGCCATCCTCACAATCTTTGCTATGCTTGAGCCCATCGTTGCAGCCATTGTTATCAATCCATCTCATTGAGGGTCTTCTCTTTTTCACTGACCCTGTACTTTACCAAGAATGATGTCCTTCTCCAGGGAATGATCCCTCCTCATAACATGTCCAAAGTATGTAAGATGAAGTCTCGCCATCCTTGCTTCTAAGAAGCATTCTGGTTGCACTTCTTCCGAGACAGACTTGTTCGTTCTTTTCGCAGCCCATGGTATAGACAATATTCTTCGCCAACACCACAATTCTTCTTCGGTCTTCCTTATTTATCGTCCAGCTTTCACATGCATATGAAGCGATTGAAAACACCATGGCTTGGGTCAGGCGCACCTTAGTCTTCAAGTGAAATCTTTGCTTTTCAACACTTTAAAGAGGTCTTTTGCAGCAGATTTGCCCAATGCAATGCATCTTTAGATTTCTCGACTGCTGCTTCCATGGGCTTTGATTGTGGATTCAAGTAAAATGAAATCCTTTACAACTTCAATCTTTTCTCCATTTATCATGATGTTGCTTACTGGTCCAGTTGTGAAAAGTTTTGTTTTCGTTATGTTGAAGGCTGTGGTCTTTGATCTTCATTAATAAGTGCTTCAAGTCCTCTTCACTTTTAGCAAGCAAGGTTGTATCATCTGCATAACGCAGATTGTTAATGAGTCTTCCTCCAATCCTGATGCCCCATTCTTCTTCATACAGTCCAGCGTCTCAGATTATTTTCTCAGCATACAGATTGAATTAATCCCTAAAGATTACAGTCTTGGAAATCCTATGGGGCAGTTCTACTTTGTCCTATAGGGTCACTAAGAGTTGGAAACAACTTGATGGCAGTGGGTTTGGTTTTTGGTATAGTCAGGTTAACAACCCAGAGGTGCCCTGGAAGAAAGGCTTGGCAATCTACTTTAAAAAAATCAGCATCTTTGGAAGAAAGTTCTGGTAATCTATTTCTAAAAAATCAGCCACTGTAAACTCTGGAGCACACTTCTACTCTGACATATGGAGTCTTGATGAGTCACAGTCAATTTGATGGCAACTGGTTTTTTATCAAAAAGAAATTCTGAATACTTTGATCTTTTTTCCTATGTTCTTCACAACTGTAGATATTAAAAGCAATTTGGGGTCACTGGGCAGGTTGTGTATATTTAGAGCTGTTGTGGCTAGATCAGAGGCCCTGGGTAGTGCTAACCCTTAATGCTCTTGGCTGCTATGCTGAAAGTTTGGAAGTTCAATTTCACCCAGAGGTGCCTCAAAAGAAACGCCTGGCAATCTACTTCCCCAAAATCAGCATGGTTCTACTCTGATACAAGTGCGGTCACCTGCCATGAGTTGGGGTCAACTTGATGGCAACCAGTTTTCGCTGGTTTTGGCAGGATCATGACTCCAGGACTGTTAGCGTATATCCAAACCAAAACCCATTGCAGTTGAGTTGATTCCAACTCATAGTGACCCTATAGGACAGAGTAGAACTGCCCTAAAGGGTTTCTAAGGAGAGTCTGGTGGATTTGAACTGCCAATCTTTTAACCTCTTAACCACTGCACCACCAGGGCTCCTGACATGTATCAGTGGTCTCTAAAAGGGCAGACTGGGCAGTGTTTCATTCTGTTGTAAGAGGGTCGCTCTGAGTCGGAACCGACTTGACGGTGCCTAACGACAACAGCAAGGCGGAAAAGGCCTTTACAGAAGTCACGCCTGAATGTGTTTTTAAGCAGAGCATGCTTTAGCTGTTAGCATGTGGTCACCTGCAGGGTGGCCAGTAATAGCCTGACTTTCTGGGCAACGCAAACATTTCCTTAGGAAATTCTTGCTTGCATACGTCTTAGCAATGTGAAGAACGGAGTTTAATTCTCCTGGGATCCAGATTTCTGGGTTCCATGGAGGTTGGGGTGATCCACACAGGTCGTTGTCCGGAGATGATGCTTTGAGCCTTGAGGAAACTGGTTCCTAGAAGTCACCTTTTCGTCAAACAGCGCTCTAGATAAATTAGTAAAGAGCGTTTTGCCCTAGGCATTGGACTCTTTGGAAGAATTATCTATCTGCACTTAGTTTTGAGAAACAGAAATTCCAAGTTCAGACTAAAGAAAAAAAACCCATCACCATCCAGTTGATTCTGACTCATGGCCCATAGGATTTCCAAGGAGAGAGGCTGATGGATTCAAACTGCTGACCTTTTGGTTAGCAGCCAGGCTCTTAACCACTGTGCCACCAGGGCTGCAAGTTCAGACTAGAGGCTGCGTATTAGGGTAAATTGTTACTGTGTAAATACTGTTATGGCTCCATTTCCATGGCAATGTTGATAAAATGGAGAATAAGAATTTTTGGAACATTTTTTAATCGAAACGTTACCCTGATTTGTAAATCATGTATTACGTAAATTTCTATTACTGGCTTAATATGATTTTTTTTTTTTTTTAACAAGTGGCCAGACACTCCAGAGAGTATCTTTGATGCACATCATTTTACTGCCTCAGCATCGTTCTTAAAGAAAGGGACACAGAACTGGTCAATCTGGGGTCATCAACCCTCTCCCTCATGCCCGTCTTATCTCCTTCTCTTTGTTTTTCTCGTGAAAGTTCATCCCAGAATAATCCCTGATTCACCAAATGGACACTTAGCATTTAAGCTATGTATTTCTAACTATTTAGTCCTGAAATTTGGCATCTTTGCTTGCTTCATGGAATTGTCTATGGATTTCAATTGTTTTGACTGGGATTTCAACTGAGATTATAATTTCATTAGTATTGAGGTTACATTGAAATTACAAGCGCATGGTTTGCTTTAATTAAGGAGTAAACAGTGAAGTGAGGACAAAAGAGGCACCAAATCTACTGATGAGATTTGATGATTTACATAATTAAGTGCAGTGGAATTTAAAAATGAGGGCAACTTGGTTCATACTGGGTGATTTCTAAGATATGAACATATATCCCCGCCACCCTGCTTTAGAAAAGGTGTAAAAGCGATGTTTCAATAACTCAATTACTGAAAACAGAGAATGTCTGGATTAAAATATATATATATATACACACACATACATATTTTCCTCCTTTTCCTCCCCCTCCCCCAAGGAAAGGCAGGAGTTTTACAAACAGTCGGGAAGCAAGGTAGGGGTTTAGCTATGAGAAAAAAGAGTTGTGATTTCACAGGCATTAGTCTGTCAATGCTCTTGGTGGCTATTATCAAGTTGATTCAGACACATAACGATCCCATGTGACAGAGTAGGACTGTCTCACAGGGTTTCCTAGGCTGTAATCTTTTTGGGAGCAGATCTCCAGGTCTTTCTCTCTCAGAACTGCTGGGAGCCACCAGGGGTCCTTTAGCGGGTCAATAGCACTTGATCTGCTAAGTGCTTTAACCATCATTGCTTTATTAGGTTTTGTAACCTACTGCTGGGGTGTGTGGGGGGGGGTGTCTCACCTTCCTGGACCCAGGGGGGAAGAAGGCAGAAGCTGACAGTCTTTCTGAGAGGCAACTGTGCTTGGAATGATCATTCACTGGCTGAGAGGAGATGTGTGTGAGGGAGGGACAGAAGAAAGGAAGGAAGGAGGGAGGGAGGGAAGAAAGGAGAGAGGGAAGGAGGAAGGGAGGGAGGGACAGAAGAAAGGAAGGAGGGAGGGAAGGAGGAATAGAAGAAAGGAAAGAAGGAGGGAGGGAGGAAGGAGGAAAGAAGAGAAAAAGATTCCCACTGTTGTCCAAACGGGGTTTTATTTTTGGCTGCAGAGCAACATAGAAGTGACACCCTCTTACTTTGAGACTCCCTCCAGCCTCAGCTTGTGATTGAGAACACCTTACCTGTGGGCAGGTGTCCCTCATTTACCTTCACAGTGGCTGTATGTTGGAAAGGTTGCACATCCACAATTAAACCCGATCGAATCACATTCTAAATAAACTAGTGAAAGCCGCTCATTAGTGGGTAGTTTTGCAAATTCAAGGTCCCTGATTTGCCCTTTCCCCATGTGTGAGTTTTCTTTACCACATTTGCATATCCCAGAACACATTCAAATTGTGCCGGATTCAGAATTAGTGGAGACAACAGAAATTGTATCATTCAATCAAGTTTTAACCTTCTCTTAGCCAACTTATTTTTGGCAACGGGATTTTTCATCTAAAACTGGAAGTGTCAAAAGCAAATCCAGACTTTGTAAGGAGAAGCTCTATTCAGAAAGAAAAGGGGTAAAAGGACTAGAGTAGCTTTGGGGGAGGACTCTACCCCAACAGGGAGAAGACTCTGACCACAAGATCTGCAAGTGTCTCAGAGTTAGCCAAAAAGGCGTTTTCTTTTAGTGAGACTGAGAATGAGCAAGGTTGAAAGAACAACAATCATTTGTGGGAAAGTGGGATGAAGGAGTCACCTCATTGGATAGCAAGTCAGAATGGTATACACTGAGGTCAGTCTGTTCTCAGGAAGGGGCCCTTCAAGAGGGCAGAGTGTTAGCTGGAGTCCCTGGGTGGTGCAAACGGTTAATGCATTTGGCTGCTTACCTAGAGGCTGGCGGTTCTAGTCCACCCAAAGCACCTCAAAAGACAGGCCTGGCAATCTACTTCCAAAAGATCAGTCATTGAAAACCGTATGGGGCACAGTTCTGCTCTGACACACATGGGGTTGCCATGAGTCAGAACTGACTTGAAGACAGCTGGTTTTTATGTCGGCTTAGGCTGAGGGTGGGCCAAGATCGGGACTAGGGGGAAGGAGAGAAGCCCAATCAAAGTCTGGTTCACAAGCACTTGCTTCTGATTGATCAGCTGGGACAAGCAATTCATTTACTCATTTATGAGGCAAAAAATGGAAATTTGGAGGGCCTGTATCTGGTCTGTCTTACGTCAGCGTGGGTGCATTTGTGAGTCTTACCTAAGACATATGGGAAGAGGGATTCTTTGCAGTAAGCAGTTTTCCTGAACACAAGGCGTGGGAGGAGTTCCTTAACTGTCACTGGTTTTCAGGATCACAGGGTTCAGGCAACATCTAACTTTCATCAAAACTCTGTTATTCCTCCCAAAACTCCAGGGATTAGGGTGTAGACATCTTTGGGGAGCACCATTCTGCTCACTGCACTGGGAAACTAATCCTATAAATAAGATTTTAAGACTAATACTTACCCTGCATACTAGGAGCAAGTGATTTTACACTAATTTAAACATCCTTATTTATTTAGCATATCTTCCAAAGACCTTACCTAGTAGAGTCATTAAGATTTGGTTAAAACTATTAAAAGTGAATTGTTTTAAGATATATTAGATAATTCATGCTTGTTGCTAATTTAGAATGATCCCCAACCTTCACTGACATTGTTTTTGATTGCCATTAAGTCAGTTCTGACTCATGGTGACCTTATGTTTTTTTCAACGTGCTTGTTTATTATCTGTCTTACCTGCCTTAACTGGAAGTTAAGCTTCCTGGGAGCAGGAACTTTGCATGTTTTATCAATAAGCACCCAAAGCTAGTGCCCAGTGCCTGGAGAAAAGTAGGTGCTTTATAAATATTGCAGAATCTATAGATACATGATTGGATGGTGGATGGATGGATGGATGGATGGATGGATGGATGGATGGATGGATGGATGGATAGATGGATGGATGGATGGATGGATGGATGGATGGATGGATGGATGGATGGATAAATCAATGATTCCATAGAACAGTGTCTTGCATTAAGAGGAATTTTCAGATAACATCTAGTTTCCACTCAATACTTAGTTTCTATAATTCTCTAAATCTGGCCACGTTAAAGGAACTAATCCTTCCCATTGGTATACTTCTGTATTATTATTTTTAAGCACTTCCACATCTATTATTTCCTTTAGTTTTCACAATACCACTGAGATAACCAGGTTAGATATCATCTTCATTTTTAATATCAAAGAAGGAAAACCCTGAAGCTAGTAGTTTGAAAGGAAGGATAGAACTATGTTCTCTCTGGAATTCTAGTCAAATACCTTTGTTCTATATTAATCCTAGGGCACAACCAACCAGGCTACTGAACATCACACATATACAAATATTAATAAAGTATGTGGCTCTGCCTTCCAAATTCTGGCTTTAAGAACTGCATTTCAGGTGTTTACAAACCCCAGGGAGATCTGTGTGGTAGAGTGAAAATATTATGGTCTTTGATTGTGTGATCCCAGACTACCTTTATTCTTGGGCAAGATCTTCTCCACATAATATAAAAAAGAAAAGAAAAACAAACCCATTGCTGTCTAGTCAATTCTGATTCACAGTGATTCTACAGGACAGAGTAGAACTGCCCCATAAGTTTTCCAAGGAACGGCTGGTGGATTCAAACTGCAGACCTTTTGGTTAGCAGCCAAGCTCTTAACCACTGCGCCACCAGGGCTCATGTTATAATATAGGGATGCTAATACTATTATTCAGGATTGAAAGGAGATAACACGTCCAAAATTAATGGTTCTAGGGACTATAGGTCTCTAAAATATTCAAAGTCCAAAATTATAGTTTGTACATGATGATGGCCAGTCTTAAAGACTTCTACAGAGGCCCTGACCTCTTCAAAAGACACTTCAGAGGGAATTGTTGAATGACTGAGCCCAAAGACAAGGGGCACTTTAGAGATTGGAAACAGAGAACATCATTAAAACTAGCAGCCAGCCTTGCAGAGGTTGTGTTCACTATGTCCCTTCCTTCCTTTGAAAACCCTCCCAGTGTGTCTATATTTCTTAGCATTAGACTCCATTATGCTATTTTTGCTCCTTTTAATTTTTTTCTTTGCTGTTTACTACACAGGAAAGAATAAAACCACCCAGCCGTCCTTTTTTCCTGACAAACACAACCCCTGGATGCAAGAAGACAATTTTTCTCCATCTTTGAAGAAAACACATTCCTCAAATCCTGTCTTTCCAGTAGGATCCTCACATACCTTCTTTCAGACCCAACCAGAGCATGACGCCTTCTCCCATTACTTTGCTCTTCTCCAGCAAATACCAATTTATTTTATGATATCTGATTCTATTCAGCTTTGCTTCTCAAGACATTGATGTTCTATGTTCCGAGCATCAGCCACCAGAATTAGTTTACATCACGTGAACCCCTTGTGGGGCAAGTTTTTCTGTGTCATCAGATTAAAGTGTCTGCAGGTTGCTACCAGATGAGCTGAGAAGCTTCACGATTTTCCTTCTGTAGAAACTATGCACCACCAGAATGCAAACCACCACCTAGCGGAACAATGCTTACATGAATCTCTGCCACTTGGATTCAAAGACTTCCGGATATGTTTATTTTGCTGGTATTATTTCAGTGTCTGCTTTTGAAAACAGTCTGGGTTGTTGGGACTATTAACCAGGATAAAGTGTTTCCATAGAAACCTCCTGGTGAAACATACTGGCCAAACCTTCATTTGGAACCTTGTCCAAAAACAATTATTAAGGATGTTTCATTATTTTTAAAGAAGATATAAAAGGAAAAAGAGGACAAGAAGGGTAAGAGGAGAACCAGAAGGACAAGGAGAAGGAGGACGGCATATACCTTCAACATCTTCTTGTCTCTCACACTAAATTGGCTTATGTCAAATTTCCCTCAGCAAGGTCTTACTCAAGGAAATCTTGTAGTGTTGACTACCAGTAATCAGTTGCCTTTGAGTCAACTCCAGCTCATGGTGACCCCTTGTGTGTCAGAGCAGAACGATACTTCATTAGATTTTCAGGGGCTGATTCTTCAGAACTAGATCACACACCTTTCTTTTGAGTGGCCTCAGGCTGGACTCGAACCTCCAGCTTTTCAGTTATCAGCGGAGTCTGTTAACTATTTTTACCACCCAGGGACTCCAGTGGTATTGACCTTTGGGTATAAATCTTAAGATTTTTTTTTTTTTTTAAGTAGGTGTAGTGGTTGGTGTTATGTATCCACTTGGCTGGGCCATGGTTCTCAGTGGTTTGACGGACATTATATCATCACCCTCCTTTTTGTGATCTGATGTAGCAGTCAATCAGTGGGAGGAGGAGTTTCCTTGGGGATGTGTGGCCTGCATCCAATATATAGGGATGTTGTGGCAAAGCTCAAGCTCTCTTTTGATCCTGCGTTCATCTCATCATCCTCTGACCTTGGGTTCTTGGGTCGTGAGAAGCCTTCAGCCTATTGCCTGACCTGCAAATTTTGGATTCACCAGCTCCCACAGCCCCATTTGCCAGCAGTCTGCTGCCTGACCTGCAGACCTTGAGGATGTCAACCCTGCAACCACATGAGTCAGGAGAAGCCTCCAGCCTGATCCTTGACCCATGGATTTGGGACTTGCCAGCCTCCACGGTAGGTCTTCATGGTAAAACTCAGAAAACCAGAACCATTGCCACTGAGTCAATTCTGACTTATAGCGGCCTTTAGTGGCTCAGTTAAAAACACTCATATTTGGGAAGAAAAAAAAAGCTCTTCTGTGTCTATGTGCCTCATAAGCACGTGTATGAGAGTACTGTGTGCTCAAGCGTGTGTGTGTGGGAATGCTTGGGGTTAAGTGATGAGTTGCTAAGATAAAAAAAAAATCTATCTTTACGTGTATGCTTTATGTGGAAACTGAGCAACTTCTGTTTGGCTGAGCTGATTGGGCACATCATGGTTTTAAATATCATCTCAATAGATTAGTGTTCACCCAAAGTTCTTATTAGGGTAAATTATATAAGCAAATGCTGATTTCAGGGGACTAGAAAACCTACCCTACACTTACATAAAAGACACACAATATGTTGTCAGCTTCCTTCTATAAAACCCTATAATTCACACTGGTGGGTAACAGATGATTTGCATTATTTATCTTTGTAGAATTAATACGGCTCCATTAAGAAGATATTGGTTTGTGCATTGTAACTTACTTTTATTGGTGTTTAGTTTTTATTAATGCAGAAACTCAGTAGGTCTACGCTATCTGTAGAATCTATGCACATTGTATAAGATTAATCAATCATGGTAATAAGTGTTTTTCACAAGTGTTTCTTACTAGGACTTCTCTAAAACGTGTGCTCAAGGTTGTCAAGACTAACATTTTGCACTTACTGTCTCTCTCCCTGGAATGCTTTTCTCACTACTGTATGCCCAGGTATGGCTCCTCCAATTCTCAACTTCAAGGTTTTTTCTTCAGAAAGGCCTTCTCTGCTGTGAGAGACTACGCAATGGTTAATTTTGTGTGTCTCCTTGGCTAAGCCACGGTGTGTAGTTGCTTGGCCAAACACTAGTTTAGATGCTGTTATGAAGTAGTCATTTGTGATTAAATCAATTTGCCTTCAGTAAAGCTGATCACCCTCCATAATGTGGGTGGGCCTTATCCGGTTAGTTAAAAGCCTAAGAGAAAAAAGAAGTTTCCCTAGGGTGTATTCTGCCTCTAGACTATAAATAGACATCTTACCAGAACTCCTCCACTCTTTCTGTCACCTGACCTACACATTTTGGGACACAAGACTGCAAGAATCTGCAGCCTGTCACCTGAACTACAGATTTTGGACTTGCCAGCCCCCACAATCACATAAGCCAATTCCTTATTCTAAATGAAGCTCTCTAGATATAGGTATAGTTGATACAGATATAGATAATAGGTAGGCAGTTTGAATCCACCAGCCGCTACTTGAAAACCCTATGAGGCAGTTCTACTCTGTCGTAATGGGTCGCTATGTGTTGGAATCGACTGGATAGCACACAGTAACAACAGAAGCCCTTGTGACACAGTGGTTAAAGTGCTCGGAAGCTAACCGAAGGGTCAGCTGTTTGAAACCGCCAGCTGCTCCTCAAGAGAAAGATGTGACAGTCTGCTTCCGTAAGAATTACAGCCTTGGAAACCCTATGGGGCAGTTCTACTCTATCCTATAGGGCCACCATGAGTCAAAATTGACTCAATGGCAGTGGGTTGTTTTTTTTTTTTGGATAGATACAGATACAGATATAGACATAAATTATGTAGATGATATACAGATGAGATAGAGATATATCTTACTGGTTCTGTTTCTCTAGAGAACCCTGACTAATACAGACTAGGACTGATCCTTTGAGTATAATCACACAACATCTTACTCTTCTCTTTCACGTTTGTAATTAAAATATTGTTTGAACAACGAATCTGTCAGGATTCTTAGTTGCAAGCCACAGAACAACTTCTGAAGCAGAAAATGACTTTATTTAAATGATGTGAGGAGCTCAGCAAGTGGCTCCTTGAGGATAGCACAGCCTGTGAGAAGATGCTCACCTGCACTGCTAGATTCAGTGCACTGAACTTGATCGTGGGACCATCTCAACAGCAACAGTCGCTGTTAATTATGAGGAACAAGGTTTACTTTAACACCACTGAGGAAAAATATGTAAACATATATCCTTAGACAGAAAGTTAGTCATATGGCAAGTTACCAATTATATATATATATGTTGGTTTGTGTAAGTCCTACCTGTAGATGAACACACTAAACTTCTTTTCTAGACTCTCTTAGCAGTAAATATTTCTTAGTAATTAGTATACAGTGGAACTATTTGCTAAATTGAGAAATGACTTATTTACCTTAAAATTCTATCAGAAATAATTTCCTGCTTTTAGAAAGGAAAAGTGGCTCAGCTAATAAGAAACACTACAGAGTGGGAAGTTATCTAAAAAGAAAAAATACACAACAGCATTCTCATCCCCTACCTCAGATTTCCCAATACTGAAACATATGAACTAAAAACAATACACTCATGCTTGCTTTCATATTTATGAATATGACTATGTGCTAGACTGAGCTTTTACCTATCCTTCAATCTCTGAGCTCTTTAAAATAGGCACTAAGCCCTATGTTCACTTTGCATACCCATGATTCCTAAATTCAATTCATTTATCTATTCATCCATCCATCCA